>NC_136522.1:25192487-25194987 GCF_053919585.1 Euprymna scolopes | reverse complement strand
CCTGTAAAATAAGGGCAATCGGTGAATAAATAATGGAGATATCATATAAAGTGTACACTAAGCTCTTTTGGGGGGGGCACCCTATATATATATATATATATATATATATATATATATATATATAAATTTAAAGGGGGTTAGAACAGTAGTCTAAAGAGCAGAGTGTATTTTAATGTGATAGTAAAATCACTACTGCAATTAAAATACAAGAAAGAACAGTGCTCGTTGTAATGCAGATATATAATAAGCTCAATAGGCATATATATCCTAGAGCTATTTTAATATTCAGTAAGATGATTGATGATTTATAATTAAAATTAAAAATTAAAAATATGTTTCATAAGAAGGAACACAACAAAGCCAATAAATTGTACAATCGTTTCGATGTTTTTATTGACAACAAAATAAAAACTAAAAATAAATAAACCGAATCATAGCCCCCCCCCCACCGCCTCCAAACATAAGCGAACACCCAACAGCTCAAGACATACTTACCAAGAAATCACCTCACCAACGAGAAGCTAAAAACTTTAACACTAAGACTCGAATTTTAAAGTAACCCCCATCCTTCATCCCCACATATTCGCCTTCCCCTCATGTATCCCTATGCCCTCAGCCACACCAGAAATTAACTTCCCAGACCCTCCCCAACAAGTTCCTTAAACCCCAAAGCTAAAACATTATCGACATACCAAACGCCCCCACACCTTCCCTCCTTGTTCCCTTCCTCTCTTCCTCTTCCGCCTTCCTTGCACTCCCCCCCTGACCTCATTCAATCTTCCACTCTTTCATCCCAAAATAGCGAACATTTTTGTAAAAGTCTGAGGACGCTACAGATGGCCAAAAAAAAAAATATATATATATATATTATTTACGGAAAGTTTAAATGAGATAAGTCATCAGTACCGTCGGTTTAAAACCTGATAATAGGGGACCGTTTTAGATACCAATATGATGTGATAGAAGGAGGTTATCTCGCTCACAGTTTAGTAGGAGGTGGATTCACACCGCTAGTTTGTGCGTTTGTGTGAAACAGGCTTGAGTATGTGTTCCCTGCCTAGGCATGGCACACGCCGACCGGAAAACCAATCCCCAGACCAAATCAAGACTATCCCCGTAGTGGATCAGTCCCTTAGCTAGTTGGTATAAATGAGCTCCATGTCCCCAATCTTTATTTTAGGTGTTAGAATACCTCCAAAGAAGCCCAGTACTGATTAATTTATTTTAGTCCACACTCGTCCCAATGGTATTTTTCTTGGAGGTCACCGAATATCCCCATGCCCCCCTCTTTTATTTTGTCTGTAGTTGTGCCCAGTCCCTGTTAGGAAGTGCTCCCTCGTTTTCGGCTGATACCGGAAAACAGGAAGCATTTCAAAATTAAATAGGTAAGGGTGGGTCCTCATTAACACATTCATCGCTTAACGTTTTATTTGGTTCATTTGTTTATATTACTGTTATTTTTCTGTATTTTGGGGTGTTTTAAGGCTCTCATTACCCCCGCCCATCACCTGCATATATCATACGCATCACAATTTCATCCTTCATATATCATACGCATCACCATCATCAAGGCTGACTGGGAAGCCATCAGAGATCTTATCAGAGACGCCCCATGAGGAAATATTTTTTCTCTTCCTGCTGAACAGTGTGCAAACGAGACCACTGAATGGTTCAAAACTGCAATCGAAGCGCATGTTCCCATGCGGAAATTCTATAGCAAGCCCCACTCTCCCCAATGGTTTACTTCGACTTGCGCAACTGCCATTGCTCAAAGGCAGCATGCATTCCGCAAGTTTAACCAACATAAGTCCAGTTCAAACAGACAGAAGTACATAGAAGCTAGAAGTAACGTTAAGAAAGAAATAGCGACAGCTAAGAGGGAATTTACGGAAACTACTAAAAAACGCATCAAAGCACAAAAACTAGGAACTCGTGACTTCTGGAAAATCTACAACAGTGTAGTAAATAATGCACAATCAACAATTCCCCCACTAATCAACAATCATGAAATTGTTTGCTCAGCAACCGAAAAGGCTAACATGCTTGCCAGTCGGTTTCCTTAAGCTCCACACTGGACCCTTCCAACCACCCCCTACCTCAATTTCCTATGCGGACAGACGCCATGCTAGACGATCTGAAAATCACCCCTGCTCAGGTGCATGCTATCATAAAAAACCTTGACACTTCAAAAGCATGTGGACCCGATCTCATCCCAGCTGTTCTAGTAAAAAAGTGCTCAGCCGAAGTAGCTCCAGTTCTCTCCAAACTCTACAACAAATGCCTTAATGAATCTTGCTTTCCGGGCTGTTGGAAAACTGCTTCTGTGGTACCAGTATTCAAGAATTCTGGCGAAAGAACTGACCCATTAAATTATTGCCCTATTAGCCTCCTCCCACTTTTTGCCAAAATAATTGAGACCTTAATTAACCATGCTCTAGTCCATCACCTTACAGATGCTAAACTTCTGACCAACCAACAATATGGATTTAGACAAGCCCGT
>NC_136522.1:24987487-25187487 GCF_053919585.1 Euprymna scolopes | reverse complement strand
AATGATGTAAGGATATGATTTGGAAGATCATTAATGTAGATCAGGAAAAGAGTTGGGCCCAGGATGGATCCCTGAGGGACACCGGCATTAATACTGTGAGCTTCTGATTTTTGCCCCTCAACTACTACTCTTATGAACCTATCAGAAAGAAATGATTTAATAATTGAGAAGACTTTTCCAGCTATACCATAGCTAGCGATCTTATGAAGTAAACCTTTATGCCATACCCTATCAAAGGCTTTAGATATGTCAAGAGCAATTGCCCTAGAAAGATTGCCACCGTCGAGAGATTTGCTAATCCTATGCGATATAACTGTAAGGACATCTGCTGTAGATCTAGCAGAACGGAAACCATATTGAGTGTCACTAAGAAGGTTATTTTTGTTGAGATGGTTGATTACTTCTGTATTTAACACAGATTCTAGCAACTTACTCATGACGCACAGGAGACTTATTGGCCTGTACTGAGAGGGGGATGAGCGATCACCTGAATTCTTAAATACAGGGCATACTGATGAGATTTTCCAGGGAGATGGGAAACTATTCTCCTTAAGACAACGTTTAAATAGTTTTGTAAGTATGGGCGCTAGTTCAGGTTGAAGTTTTTTGAGTACTATAATTGGAATACCGTCAGGGCCAGTTGCTTTACTCGAATCAAGGTTTTTGATTAGCTTCGCAACATCACGTACAGATATACGTATATCACATAGCGTGTTTTCTGATACAGGAGGAAATATTGGGGGTTGGCGGACTTGGTCGCAAAGGGTAGAATTAGCTGCAAAGTTCTTGACAAAGAGTTTGGCTTTGTCTGATGCTGACGAGATTACCTCAGGTCCATTGATAATAGTTGGGATGGAGCACACGCTTCTGTTCAGGATTCTGTTTGCTATTTGCCAAAACTGGTGGGAACCAAGCCGCCGCTCAGCTACTTTGGACTTAACAGATTGAGCATACAACTCTCTTGCGTTCCTTATTACTTTCTTACAATGGTTGCTGGCAGTCCTGAAAACGGCTTTAGTTTCCATACATCTATTACGTTTGAAGCAGTGGAAAAAGTGATTTCTGTGCGCAATGGCAGCAGCACATTCTGGAGAGAACCATGGCTGGCTGTTAGGTTTTTGCTGAAACTTTTTAGAGGGTATGAAATGGTCAATACCTACAATTAACCATTCAGTCAGGTCTAATACTATAGAGGACACATCCTTTTTAAACGTGGAATGCAGAGGTAGATCAGATATAAATGTACGGAAGCTATCCCAGTCAGCCTTAGTGTATCGATATACTGTACGATGAAGAGGTACGTCTGGGGACTTATTACATTTCATTTTTATCTTAATTGATACAACAGAGTGGTCGGAAGATCCAAGAGGCGACAGAACAGAAACTGAACATAGTTCAGGGCAAGTTGTGAGAAAAATTTGATAAAAAGCAAACTATGGAAGACCAAACAGGCTAAAAATACTTATTTTTCAGTGACGAAAATTTGAATGTATTATTAACGCTGAGGCTGGCCAGTACCAGATGGGTGACCATTTGTATGAGTTTGGTTTTTAATGTGTATGTGTGTGGGGGCCAGACTCCCCAAAATGGGGGGGGGGCAATTTAAAGCAGAATAAAAAAAATTATTTCAGCGCGTTTGGTCCGCCGTAGTCGAAAGGCGGCAAACGTTTTCAAACGTGATCGAAAAAATGATATTATTTTTAACACAAAGGGCACAATATTTATAAAAAACTTTTTTCTTTTGTATCGATTGTTCAAAGCATGCCCTGTTTAATAATGGTCATGCATTATTCGGCTCGCTAAAAAAAATTGTTAATTTATTTATCAAAGATTTTTAAATGGCTTTTTTCGTATAAATATTAAAAAAAAATTTTTTTCTTTTGCTTAACTTAAATTAATTATTTTACTTAACATATTCACCGAATTTCACACTTCAAAACTCAAAAGCGGGATAATTAAACACAATCGAAGTTCTGATATTCAGACGTCGAAATAAGGTATGCAAACAATTTTTTTTTTTAATCTATAATTCTGTCCCTTACAACAACACAATATGTTGTGTTCAGTTTCAGATGATTATTTTAAGCATATTTGTACCCCCTCAAAACAAGGGGGGGTTTGTAAGCAAAAAAATATATATATATAAATATCGTTTATGAAAAATAAGTACACTGTTATAAAGTTCATTCTTCTCTTAATAATCGCTGAAAATTTCGTATTGATCGGATAATTACCTGATTTTTGGTAGATTTTTAAAAAGACAGTCCGTCAAAAAGTACTGACCTGCCCCCCCCCCAGTTTTGGCGGTGTCTTATATATATATATATATATATATATATATATATATATATATATGACTACTTCATTTAATCACATAGATTAATATACGAAGGTATAATTTTATGCGTAAACTTTAAGTATTTACTTCAACAGTACATAGGTAGAGCTAGGTAGTAAGTTATAAAAATATATATGGCAATTACGTATGTACTGTTGAAGTAAATACTTAAAGTTATAGTAAGTATAAAAATATATATGGCGATTAAGCTACACAGAATATCCCGCGTTTCATCCACGGAATATTCTGTATAGATTAATTGCCATATATATTTTTATAACTTACTATATATATATATATATATATATATATATATATATATATATATATATATATATATACACAGTGTGACCAAAAAAAAACGTGCCATAACTCTAATTAGGCCCCGTTTCTTAGTGTTTTGTCAGAATGAAATGAAACTTTGGTCATAACTAGTTTATTATATTCAAAACATCACATCAAAACACTAGGGTCTTTGGCCTTTTTGTCTCTGTTCTACAGCATATGTTCTAGATGGCCCCCATTTAGCTCCGTGCATTTCTTGAGGCGCAGCACGAAGTTGTCCATGACGTTCTTACAGACCGAATTGGTAATGGCTCTCATCTCCTCCCTGATGGCTTCCTTGAGTTCCATGATGGTTCTGGGTTTCCCTGTGTAGACTCTGTCCTTAAGATAGTCCTAAAGAAAAAAATCTGGGATGTGGGCTATGGGGTGCCCACTCAAAATCAGTCTTGAGACTGATCACTCGGCCTCCGAAGTTCTCTTTCAGCCAATCTCGGGACAGGTTTGAGGTGTTAGAACTTGCTCCGTCCTGCTGGAACTAGAACTTGCTCATGAGCGACGGGTAGATGGTCTGGAGCTCACTCTTGAAGGTTTTGAGGACCTCCACATACCGCTCCTTGGTAACTGTCACTGCTGCGCCAGATTCTTCAATGAAGATTGGTCCGATGATGCCTCTGGCCGAGATTGCAACCCACACCGTGTACTTAGGAGAGTGCAGGGGCTTGGTGGCTACTTCATTGGGTCTTGAGGACCCCCAGAAGATATTTGTCTTGGAGTTCGCCTTTCCATCAAGATGGAAATGGGCTTCATCTGAGGTCCAAAGGAGGTTAAGGAAACTTGGTGTCTCCTCGATCTTCTCGAGCATCTTGACTGCCATAGTCCTCCTCTGCTTCTTGTCTGAGGCTGTAAGGGTCTGCAGCGTCTGTATTCTGTATGGGTAAGCCCTGATATCGTTCACCAGCACTCTCCTGCAAGTCTCACGGGACATACCGAGGTACTGACTTCGCTTATGCACAGAGCGTTTCAGACTGTGCTGGAGAGATTCTCTCACTCTTTTGACCAGCTCGGCTGTTCGCTACTTGGGACGTCCAGAGTGGCTGGAACGGTTCTATCTGGCAGCGTTGAGATTCTCCACGGTCCCATACTTCTTGAAGTGGTCCACCCAGTTCTGAATTCTGCTTTTGGATGGAGCCTTTTCACATTCGAACTGACGCATGAACTGTCCTGGGTTTTCTTAAATGAGCCTGTCTTGTAGTAAAATTTAACACAGTGTATTCTTTGTCCCAGCTTTCACTGGGGTCTTGGTGTACTCACGGTTGCTGATTCTGTCATGTCCTGTAAAATAAGGGCAATCGGTGAATAAATAATGGAGATATCACATAAAGTGTACACAAAGCTCTTTTTTTTTGGGGGGGGGTCACCCTATATATATATATATATATATATATATATATATATATATATATATATATATATTTAAATTTAAAGGGGGTTAGAACAGTAGTCTAAAGAGCAGAGTGTATTTTAATGTGATAGTAAAATCACTACTGCAATTAAAATACAAGTAAGAACAGTGCTCATTGTAATGCAGATATATAATAAGCTCAATAGGCATATATATCCTAGAGCTATTTTAATATTCAGTAAGATGATTTATAATTTATAATTAAAATTAAAAATTAAAAATCTGTTTCATAAGAAGGAACACAACAAAGCCAATAAATTGTACGATCGTTTCGGAAACAATGTTTTTATTGAGATAGACATTAAGTCATGGACAATAATTTTAAAATATAGTTTTTTGAAACAAAGTCTCCTCATCAGCAAAAATATTGGGTGTTTTTATTAAAGACACCAAGAATAAACCTAGCATTTTTTTAAGTAAGGCAGATGTATATGGAAAATATTTGGTACTTATACAGTTTAATAACGACATTAAAAAATGGAAATATTGAAAAAAAATTTTTTTGTACGTACCTGTTATAGACTGAAGTTCTTCGAAAAAAAATTTCACTTCATTTGATCAAGTAGTTTTTTTTTCACATCGAAAAACAATTATTTATCACGGCTACGTCAAGGTGGCCATTTTGGAAATGTTATTGCAGCGCCCAGGAGTTCCCTAAGGGCAGGTAACTTTCCCCAAGGGCCGGTAACTGCCCTACGTAGCAGAATACCTCCATTTTAGGCCAATCTAGCCCTTTTTCTTTCCACCAGAATGAGAATTTTTTTTTTTTTGAAGACAGATGCCATTTTTGGAGTGTTTTTTTTTTTTTTTTTAATTTGTAACAGAAGAAAATAAAAAGAATAAAATATTAGAAAAATTAGAAATGTGCAACCGAAATTTTCGAATTAAAAAAAAACAAACTTAGGGTTTGTATTACTGTATATGGATATGTTTTTAGTGTTTTTATTCAATGTAACATGTTTATTCAGCTCGAAAAGCATACAGTGTTTACCGATGTATAGGAAAATTAAAAATGGCGCCAGAGTCTCTCTTTAACACAGTAACTTCAGGAAAGACGTTATAAATAATAAACTAGACAAAGTACTGTTAGAAATTCGCTCAATATATATTACCGTGACATAAGTTGACATATATTCGGTGTTTTTTTAAATAGTATTTTGTGTAGTTTATTATTTATAACACCTTTTCCCAAACTTACCATGTTAAAGAGAGTGTCGGGCACCATTTTGAATTTTCCAATACATCGGTAAACACTACTGCGCCTGTTTCGAAAATAATCGCGTAAAAAATTCTTCAGTTCTTTGCATTCTTCAATTTCTTGGCATATTCAATAGTATTCTGCTTTAAAAATTAAAAAAAAAACGGAAAAAAATTGCAGATGTGATGTGCGCATCTCATTCTGGTGAAAAAAAAAAAAGGCTAGATTGCGAAATCTGGCCTAAAATGGAGGTATTCTGCTAGGTACATTTCCAAAATGGGCACGTTGACGTCGTCGTGATAAATAATTGTTTTTTGCTGTAAAAAAAAAACTACTTGATCAAATGAAGTGAAATTTTTTTTCGAAGAACTTCAGTCTATAACAGGTACGTACAAAAAAATTTTTTTTCAATATTTCCATTTTTTAATGTCGTCATTAAACTGTATAAGTACCAAATATTTAAATATTTAAATATAAATATGACAGGAGAAGTTTTCTGTGCCTTTTATATTGCTTTAGCAGCTCCCAGAGGCTTAGAAAAAGATTTTTTTGAAATCGAGCCCTGACTGGTCAAAAATTCATATTTTGACAAAAAATAAATGTTTGCAGCTATGTCAGCAATTACTCAAGCATCTTGCTTATTTACTCAAGAGGTTTGGTGTGGGTGAATGCTGTAATTCTAGCGCAAATGAATTTATAAATGTTAATGTGTGTGTGCCTTAAAAAAATAAAATAAGAAATAGCCTAACCTACTTCTTAAGTAGCAATAATGCTTTGGATAATTACAGATTTCGAAGTAGTTCTACTAAAATGGTCATGTTGCCATGGAGACGAGAGGCGGTAGAACACAATGCACACTCTACTCTCTATTGCTGACTGCCTCTTCAGTTCCTGAATTCCTGAACCTGCTTCAACTCCAGCTCACTTCCAGCGACTCCAGCTTACTCCTGCCTCTTCCAGCATACTCCTGCAGCTTCCAGTAACTCCATCTCATTCGTGCAACAACTCCAGCTCAATCCAGCGACTCCAGCTCACTTCAGCGGCTCCCTAACTTGTTCCTGCAGCTCCAACGTTTCCAGCCATCAACTCCTGTGGCCCACTGACATCCAGCTACCTGTTCTAATGCCCACTGACGTCCAGCTATCTGTAACAGTGCCCAATAACGTCTAGCTATCTGTTCCAGTGTCCAGCTACCTGTATCAGTGCTCACTGACACTCAGCTACCTGTTTCCAATGTCCAGTGACGTCTGATTACCCATTCCAGTGCCCACTGATGTCCGGCTACCAGTTCCTACCATCAGGACCCAAAAATCTCAACCTCACGAAGCCGTTCTCACTCCTGCTGATCCTGAATCCATTGCCGTACATTTTACCCTTTTCTTCATAAACAATAAAAAACATGATACTCGATCGTCTTAAACTGAACATTTGTGTTTGTCAATCTGCTTTGCTATTGCTGTTACTTCTTTACTTTGTGTCTATTTTATTAGTTGTACAGTCGATTGGCACCTTTACACATTTCGACCCCCTGCAACAGTTTTTAGTCCTCAAAATACCTGTGGCGTGACTGCCTCTGGGAGCGATAGGGCTCCCTATTTGGGGGAGATTAAGACTCCCGAGACACTGAAGAAGGCCGGGCAACTATGCTTGTATTAATTGTTAAGCATTATCATGTGCCCGGGCAGTGACGGCCAACCTTCCTGGAAGGAAGAGTTAAGTTATGAATTTAATTATGTTTTTGTAAAACCGGTATATACATTTTATTGTTGGTGGAAAAGTGACATATTTGTCAGGAACGACTCAGTGAAAAAGCCATTTTGTCCAAATTATTCGGGTCGATACCCAGTTCTGGACAGGCAGAATAAATATTTCACTGTTTCAATAGACGGAACAAGAGACACTATCGCATAGGACTGTCTTTAACTGGCATAAATAGAAGAAAATTTTCAGATCATTCCCCCACTGGAGCAACCTCGTGCAGAACGCCAACATGACTACCAAAACGAAAACCGGCAGAAAAGTAAGTACACTGGCTGAAACGTTTTTAGGAATATATTACATATTGAAAAAAAAAATAGAGAAAAACAGTTTTATTTTTTTTTTTCCAATCTGAGAATATTTGTTTTTTTCAATCTGAGAGAATTTGTTTATTTCAATCCGAGAATATTTATTTATTTCAATCTGGGAGTATTTGTTTTTCAATCCGAGAGTATTTGTTTTTTTCAATCTGAGAGTATTTGTTTTTTTCAATCTGAGAGTATTTGTTTTTTTCAATCTGAGTGTATTTGTTTTTTTCAATCTGGTAGTATTTGTGCTGTCACTCACACACACGTTTGCGCAAACAAACGAAGTTCCCTGATTTTAATTTCCCACACATTTTGCACAAAAATAATAATAATAATGGATTTATAAATGTTAATGTGTGTGTGTCTTAGAAAAATAAAATAAGAAACAGCCTAACCTACTTCTTAAGTAGCTCATCAAGTTCATTGATTTTAATTTCCCACACATTTTGCATAAAAATAAGTTCTTCCAGCAACAACATAATTTCAAATACGCCCACGTGCTTTTCTCACAACAACAAAAGCAAAGTGAACATATTTCTGGCGGACGTAGTTGAAGACAATACCACATGAAAATATCGACCAATGAGAAATTTTAGAAGATTGTTTTTTAATGCTTTTCCAAACCAAATATCAGCAGCAGCAATCTTGTGCTGGAATCCAATTCAAAAAGTATTTTAACGCAACAAACATTCTTTCTCTCTTTCTTTTTGCTCCAACTTGACACAAGAACATGTCTTTTGTTTTCATCTCATCGTCATTTTCAAATCTGTCGGAACCATAACTACACACGCCACGCAGGCATCCAAACAAAACACACTTATGCACACACGCACCCATTCCATACATTTTCTATGAGAATTACCAGCAACAGACTATTTTCCTCATGGGACTTTAGAATAAAGCAAATTTCACCAGTCAAAACAAAATCTTGAAATAAGGACATTATTTTCACAAAAGCCTTCCACCGTCCAATCTTATTATTTTAACAAAGGACTTTCATCTAACATGACCTTTTAATCTTAATAATTCCACAAAGGATTTTCACCTACTTTGAATATTCTAAACTAAATGATTTCACAAGAACTCTAACCGATCGGACTTTGCTTGTTCATCTTGTTATTTTGGTGAAAAATAAATGCGGCGCATTTTCAATGAGAAGGAGGTGTGTTTTATTTCTTTTTTTATCATTATTATTGTTTGGGGCAGAGGAGTTTAATTTCTCTTAAATTTCTTTTCCTCTACAATATTTTATATATATATATATATATTTAGTGGAGATGGTAATTAATAAAACTGAAGAAAGTGCTCAATACTGTTGTAGAGCAAATATGCGTTTTATTTTTTATTATTGTATCTTTCTTTTAAGTTACATTATTGTTTCGGCTACACGGCCGTTTTTTTGGCCGTCTGTAGCGTCCTCAGACTTTTACAAAAATGTTGGCTATTGCCTAAACGTTGGCTCTGCCTAAACGAGAAACTCCTTATCTCCAATTTTACAGACAGAGACAAATAACTAAACAAAAAACAGGAAACCACCATAAACTGTAGGCATTACAGATCACACCTCCTTAGCAACCATACACCTCTCTAAAACATCCCTTAGACAACACCACCTTAAATCCCTCTAATTATATATCCAATACAACCACCCACCACAACTACCATGACATACACTCAACCAAATCCCCTCAACCAGCTCCTCCACCACCCCACACCACCTTACCCCCTCCCCCTAAGAATCCCCCTAAATCCAAAAAAATAACACATACCCCAATCACCACCAACTCTAAACACCACATAACCTCATCCCATATAATCACCCAATAATCGGCATCAATTCCCCTCCCCCCAGCCCAACCCCAACACACCCTACATGCAACCTCCACGACTTAACACAAAAATTGTTTACATATGACTATGTGAATTTACACATGCACAGGTAAGTGCACATGGAAATGTACAACCAACCGATGCCTCATGTGCATAGACATATACCTTAGAGTATGACACCCCAATATAGCCTTCCGCCTAAACTGATCGATAATACCATATAAAAAAAAAAATTCCCTAACTTAGAACAATAACTACAGCACTCAATCCCCATATAAACCACCCCAAACTCCTCCCCAACATCTATAAACATGGCTATTTAGGACCACTATCCCGGGTACGTGGGCGCTTATTAATGCGTATGTTAAGTTTATGCGGAGGACACCCATGCCCACATTTACGGCATGCCACGCTATATACCCGTATGTATATGCGTGCGCACATATCTGTGCTCGAGGGAGTGTGGGTGCGTATCTTTGCAGATGTATATAACGAGGGCATATGTGCGTGCATATGTGTATGTGCATATGCATGCTTATCTGTGTACATGCATGCACGTAGGAACGTGCATCTCTGGGTTATATTTGTATGCAGAGGAGTACGCCGGCGAACCCGTGTGCACCCACATCTAACCAAAAAAACCTCCAGTAATGAAAACAAAAACATTATGTACAGAACCCTGGCAATGAGCTTATGCTCATATCTATGTATAACCAGATCTACATTGAACGAAAGTATTGCGCCTATGTAATGAACTTAGATTTACATCTATCCAGACGAATATGTCTATACCAATAACTGTCTGTATAACCGGGTGTGTATGTGTGTGTATGCACGCATGTGTACATCCACGTGGGCGCCCAGTGTACACGGGGTACCAGTGTGTGTGTGCACGTGCCTGCATAAGCGAACACCCAACAGCTCAAGACATACTTACCAAGAAATCACCTCACCAACGAGACGCTAAAAACTTTAACACTAAGACTCGAATTTTAAAGTACCCCCCCTCCTTCATCCCCACATATTCGCCTTCCCCTCATGTATCCCTATGCCCTCAGCCACACCAGAAATGAACTTCCCAGACCCTCCCCCACAAATTCCTTAAACCCCAAAACTAAAGCATTATCGACATACCAAACACCCCCCACCTTCGCTCCTTGTTCCCTTCCTCTCCTCCTCTTCCGCACTCCTCGCAACCCCCCCGACCTCATTCAATCTTCCACTCTTTCATCCCAAAATAGCGAACATTTCTGTAAAAGTCTGAGGACGCTACTGACGGCCAAAAAAAACGGCCATGTAGCCCGAAACAATAATGTAACTTAACAGAAAGATACGGTAATAAAAAATAAAACGTATATATATATATATATATATATAATTTACCGAAAGTTTAAATGAGATAAGTCATCAGTACCGTCAGTTTAAAACCTGATAATAGGGGACCGTTTTAGATACCAATATAATGCGATAGAAGGAGGTTATCTCCCTCACAGTTTAGTAGGAGGTGGATTCACACTGCTAGTTTGTGCGTTCGTGTGAAACAGGCTTGAGTATGTGTTCCCTGCCTAGGCATGGCACACGCCGACCGGAAAACCAATCCCCAGACCAAATCAAGACTATCTCGTAGTGGATCAGTCCCTTAGCTAGTTGGTATAAATGAGCTCCATGTCCCCAATCTTTATTTTTGGTGTTAGAATACCTCCAAAGAAGCCCAGTACTGACTAATTTATTTTAGTCCACACTCGTCCCAATGGTATTTTTCTTGGAGGTCACTGAATATCCCCATGCCCCCCTCTTTTATTTTGTCCGTAGTTGTGCCCAGTCCCTCTTAGGAAGTGCTCCCTTGTTTTCGGCTGATACCGGAAAACAGGAAGCATTTCAAAATTAAATAGGTAAGGGTGGGTCCTCATTAACACATTCATCGCTTCACGTTTTATTTGGTTCATTTGTTTTTATTACTGTTATTTTTCTGTATTTTGGGGTGTTTTAAGGCTCTCATTACCCCCGCCCATCACCCGCATATATCATACGCATCACAATTTCATCCTTCATATATCATACACATCACCATCATCAAGGCTGACTGGGAAGCCATCAGAGACGCCCCATGGGGAAACATTTTTTCTCTTCCTGCTGAACAGTGTGCAATGTGGAAATTCTATAGCAAGCCCCACTCTCCCCAATGGTTTACTTCGACTTGCGCACTTGCCATTGCTCAAAGGCAGCATGCATTCCGCAGGTTTAACCGACATAAGTCCAGTTCAAACAGACAGAAGTACATAGAAGCTAGAAGTAACGTTAAGAAAGAAATAGCGACAGCTAAGAGGGAATTTACGGAAACCACTAAAAAACGCATTGAAACACAAAAACTAGGAACTCGTGACTTCTGGAAAATCTACAACAGTGTAGTAAATAATGGGCAATCAACAATTCCCCCACTAGCCAATAATCATGAAATTGTTTGCTCAGCAACCGAAAAGGCTAACATGATTGCCAGTCGGTTTGCCTCAAACTCCACACTGGACCCTTCCAACCACCTCCTACCTCAATTTCCTATGCAGACAGACGCCACGCCAGACGATCTGAAAACCACCCCTGCTCAGGTGCATGCTATCATAAAAAACCTTGACACTTCAAAAGCATGTGGACCCGATCTCATCCAAGCTGTGCTAGTAAAAAAGTGCTCAGCCGAAGTAGCTCCAGTTCTCTCCAAACTCTACAACAAATGCCTTAATGAATCTTGCTTTCCGGGCTGTTGGAAAACTGCTTCTGTGGTACCAATATTCAAGAATTCTGGCGAAAGAACTGACCCATTAAATTATCGCCCTATTAGCCTCCTCCCACTTTTTGCCCAAATATTTGAGACCTTAATTAACCATGCTCTAGTCCAGTACCTTACAAATGCTAAACTTCTGACCGACCAACAATATGGATTTAGACAAGCCCGTTCCACAGCAAACATCCTCACTGTAATCTCTGAACGCATATACCATTCACTGGGCAAAGCGGGAGAGGGCAGAGCAGTAGCTCTAGATATATCTAAGGCTTTTGACAGGGTATGGCATGAGGGTCTCCTCATGAAGATTAGATCATACGGTATCACTGGTAGAATACTTAACATAATTAAATCCTTCTTAGATAAGAGAAAATTCCAGGTTGTCCTCGACGGTCGTACATCTAAACAATATGATATAAATGCGGGAGTGCCTCAGGGATCTATCCTTGGACCTCTACTGTTCCTGATATTCATAAATGACCTCCCCGACAAAATTGCCTCTGAGATGGGTATATATGCTGATGACACCACACTCTATAGCAGGCACGACAGGAAAACAAATGAATATATATCTAAAGTAATGGCAGAAACACTAGAGGATGACCTCCAATCAGTAGTGGAATGGGAACAAAAATGGATGGTCACGTTCAATGCCGCTAAGACTAAACTGGTTTCATTCAATAATTACAAGAAACCTTCTCTACCACCTATAGCAATAGCCAACGACTCTTTATCTGAGAGTACGTCTTTCAAGCTCCTTGGCCTAACGTTCACAGGAAACATGAGTTGGAACAATTACATCAAGGGCATTGCCAGGGCCGCTGCAAGGAATGTGGGCTCTCTCTACCGTGCTAAAAAACTACTAACACCCGAAAGTATCCTGTACTTCTATAAGGCAACCATTCGCCCATGTATGGAGTATTGCTGTCATATTTGGGCCGGTGCATCGGCTACTAGTCTATCGCTCCTTGACAGGGTTCAAAAGAGAGTTGCAAATCTGATAGGCCCTAAACTAGCATCTAAACTTCAGCCTCTGTCCCATCGACGAAACGTTGCATCCCTCTGCCTGTTCTACAAGTATTTTAATGGTGAATGCTCTGATGAACTGCAAGCACTTCTGCCCCCACGACGTGAACACCCTCGACAGACCCGACAAGCTGCAAAATCCCACCCCCACACTGTAGAGATCCCTAGATGTAAAAGATCTTTCTACTCCGGCAGTTTCTTCCCCAGAACCGCTAGACTTTGGAATTCCATTCCAGGTCACTGCTTCCCCAACTGTACTGACATGCAGAAGTTCAAGTGTAACGTGAACCAACATCTTGCTGCCCAAATCCCTACATAGTACCCCAGTAGTTGTTTCCCCTGATAGTAGCCCCCTACACCAAAGTGGCAATGTGCCTTGTTCGGGGTGAAAATGAAATTAAAAAAAAAAAAAAAAAAAAAAAAACCATCATTGTTTCATTGTAAATAAAATCATTATCAAAAAAAAAAAAAAAAAAAAAGTCATTGTATATATTGTTCATGTCATCTGGGGTTTTAAGTAGATCCAACCCCTTGAGTAAATGCGGTATTGTGGTGACTGCAACTAGTTATAGGGAATAGACCAAGTGGACGACCCTCGACCCCCATTCACCCCCCCACACACACACGCACACCCTTTTTGGCCTCATGCCACATTTGGAAAGTTTTATTTCCACATTTTATATTATTTTTCTTGTAAAAATTGTGTAAAGTTTGGAATATTCTTTTTGAATAAATATTTAAACTCTCTTCAGCCGATGCTCATCTGTTTCATAGCCGGAATAGGAATTATATAGAAACATTACAATACCTCGTTCAAAACTCGTTCACCTGAAATAACCTAAAATTCAAATTTCAAATAAAAACAAAGTCTCAAAATTGTCCGTTTAATGTTTTCGACGCTACGGAAAACAAAGAAAGAAAAAACAAACGAAAAGGAAAATGTAAGAATTTTAAATTGGTTGACTTGCCGACGGGGAGGTCGGTGGGGAAGAAAGGAGTGCTGGTAGCTGTGACCAACACGGCCGGTGGTCCGTTAAGCAAAGAAACAGATTGTTTATTCCTTGCAAGTTAAATAGAGATTCCAGTCACGCGTGAATCTCGTTGGAGTAGATAAAATGAATGGTGGTTCACAATTGTAGTAGTTGTTGTTGTTGTCTTTTGGACAAAGTATATTTCGACCATCGTTACTCATTTGTTACTTTTACAAGGAAAGACTGCTTGTAAGCAACGTCGACATTTCGTTGCAAGACTTCAAACGTCTTTTCTTCCACCCTCCCCCACCCCCTACTCGTCGGTAAGCTAATTCCGATAAAAACCGAAAAGGAAAAGAAAAGGAGGAATTTAATATTCTTAAAAATTTTCCGTTATGTATTATTTTAATATATTTGAAGTGTTTATTGCGTCCTTTATGAAAAGAATGTTATTTTATTCTACCAATGTTAACCTCTTTTTTGGCCTAGCGGTCTAAGGGAAATAATCTTGCAAGTTTTGAAAGCCACGATTATCTCCCTTAGACTGCGTAAGAGTAAAAAGAGGTTAAAATTGATAGGATAAAATATTCCAGTTATAAAACAGATGAGTATCTGCGGAAGAGAGCTTGATACCGATGTCTTATAAAATAACTATTAAATATAAATAATACGCTTTTATTTGCGGAAATTTTCTTATGATATAGCACTCTGCTGGAATCCTTTTTTCAATATATATATATATATATATATATATATATATATATATATATATATATATATATATATATATATATATATATATATATTAAGCCACCGCCAAAAATGGCCGAAAAATCAAGTTGTTGTTGTTTTTTAAAACGAAATTACATTTATTAAAATCCATTATTTCTGAGTAACTTTTTTTTTTAAGAAAGATACAACCCTGAATTTTATCATATAGAAAGCAGAATAATGTAAAACTTTTTCTACTATTTTTAATTAAATTTTAAATGTTAAATTTTCCCAAAAAGTTAACAATTGACATTTTTTGTCTTGCACAAAAAACGTACATAAATATTTAAAAATAAAAAAAATAAAAGGTTTTTGAAATAATTAATTTATTTATTTGTTGTCTAACTAAGATTTAGGATGATTTTCTAAGAGAATATGCAAAAATATTATAAGTACCTGGATTTCAAATAATTCCACTTATTCATATAGGTAACCAATTACTTCGCGTCGATCTAGAGTCTAGATCGACACTGTTTACGTTTGCATTTGATAAAAAGCAAACTATGGAAGACCAAACGTGCCCCCAAAAACTTATTTTTCAGTGACGAAAATTTCAATGTATTATTAAGCTGAGTCTGGCCAGTACCAGATGGGTGACCATTTGTATGAGTTTGGTTTGTATTTGGTTTGGTTTGTGTATGTGTGTGGGGGCCATGCTCCCCAAAATGGGGGGGGGGGCAATTTAATGCAGAAGAAAAAACATTATTTCAGCGCGTGTGGTCCGCTGTAGTCGAAACGGGATCGAAAAAATGATGCTATTTTTAACACAATGGGCACAATATATATAAAAAAACTTTTTTTCTTTTGTATCGATTCTTCAAAGCATGCCCTGTTTAATAATGGTCATGCATTATTCGGCTCGCTAAAAAAAAATGTTAACTTATTTATCAAAGTTTTTTAAATGGCTTTTTTCGTATAAATATTAAAAAAAAATTTTTTGTTTTGCTTAACTTAAATTAATTATTTTACTTACAATATTCACTGAATTTCACACTTCAAAACTCACAAGCGGGATAATTAAACACAATCGAAGTTCTGATATGCGGACGTCGAAATAAGGTATGCAAACAATTTTTTTTTTTTTAATCTATAATTCTGTCCCTTACAACAATACAATATGTTGTGTTCGGTTTCAGATGATTATTTTAAGCATATTTGTACTCCTTCAAAACAAGGGGGGAGTTGTAAGCAAAAAAAATATATATATATATAAATATCGTTTATGAAAAATAAGTACACTTTTATAAAGTTCATTCTTCTCTTAATAACCGCTGAAAATGTCGTATTGATCGGATAATTATCTGATTTTTGGTAGATTTTTAAAAAGACGGTCCGTCAAAAAGTACTGACCTGCCCCCCCCCCCAGTTTTGGCGGTGCCTAATATATATATATATATATATATATATATATATATATATATATATATATATATATGACTACTTCATTTAATCACATAAATTAATATACGAAGGTATAATTTTATGCATAAATTTTAAGTATTTACTTCAACAGTACATAGGTAGAGCCAGGTAGTAAGTTATAAAAATATATATGGCAATTACCTATGTACTGTTGAAGTAAATACTTAAAGTTATAGTAAGTATAAAAATATATATGGCAATTAAGCTACACAGAATATCCCGCGTTTCATCCACGGAATATTCTGTATAGATTAATTGCCATATATATTTTTATAACTTACTACATATATATATATATATATATATATATATATATATATATATATATATATATATATATATATATACAGTGTGACCAAAAAAAAAAAAACGTGCCATAACTCTAATTAGACCCCGTTTCTTAGTGTTTTGTCCGAATGAAATGAAACTTTGGTAATAACTAGTTTATTATATTCAAAACATCACATCAAAACACTAGGGTCTTTGGCCTTTTTTTCTCCGTTCTACAGCATATGTTCTAGATGGCCTCCATTTAGCTGCGTGCATTTCTTGAGGCGCAGCATGAAGTTGTCCATGACGTTCTTACAGACCGAATTGGTAATGGCTCTCATCTCCTCCCTGATAGCTTCCTTGAGTTCCATGAAAATCTGGGGAGGGGGCTTAGGTCCGGGCTATGGGATGCCCACTCAAAATCAGTCTTGAGACTGATCACTCGGCCTCCAATGTACTCTTTCAGCCAATCTCGGGACAGGTTTGAGGTGTGAGAACTTGCTCCGTCCTGCTGCAACTAGAACTTGCTCATGAGCGACGGGTAGATGGTCTGGAGCTCACTCTTGAAGGTTTTGAGGACCTCCACATACCGCTCCTTGGTGACTGTCACTGCTGCGCCAGATTCTTCAATGAAGATTGGTCCGATGATGCCTCTGGCCGAGATTGCAACCCACACCGTGCACTTAGGAGAGTGCAGGGGCTTGGTGGCTACTTCATTGGGTCTGGAGGACCCCCAGAAGACATTTGTCTTGGAGTTTACCTTTCCATCAAGATGGAAATGGACTTCATCTGAGGTCCAAAGGAGGTTAAGGAAACTTGGTGTCTCCTCGATCTTCTCGAGCATCTTGACTGCCATAGCCCTCCTCTGCTTCTTGTTTGAGGCTGTAAGGGTCTGCAGCGGCTGTATTCTGTATTGGTAAGCCCTGATATCGTTCACCAGCACTCTCCTGCAAGTGTCACGGGACATACCGAGGTACTGACTTCGCTTATGCACAGAGCGTTTCAGACTCTGCTGGAGAGATTCTCTCACTCTTTCGACCAGCTCGGCTGTTCGCTACTTGGGATGTCCCAAGTGGCTTGAACAGTTCTCTCTGGCAGCGTTGAGATTCTCCACGGTCCCATACTTCTCGACGTGGTCCACCCAGTTCTGAATTCTGCTTTTGGATGGAGCCTTTTCACATTTGAACTGACGCATGGACTGTCCTGGGTTTTCTTAAATGAGCCTGTTTTGTAGTAAAATTTAACACAGTGTATTCTTTGTCCCAGCTCCCACTGAGATCTTGGTGTACTCACGGTCGCTGATTCTGTCATGTCCTGTAAAATAAGGGCAATCGGTGAATAAATAATGGAGATATCACATAAAGTGTACACAGGGCTCTGTTTTTTGGGGCCGGGTCACCCTATATATATATATATATATATATATATATATATATATATATATATATATATATATATATATATTTAAATTTAAAGGGGGTTAGAACAGTAGTCTAAAGAGCAGAGTGTATTTTAATGTGATAGTAAAATCACTACTGCAATTAAAATACAAGAAAGAACAGTGCTCGTTGTAATGCAGATATATAATAAGCTCAATAGTCATATATATCCTAGAGCTATTTTAATATTCAGTAAGATGATTGATAATTTATAATTAAAATTAAAAATTAAAAATCTGTTTCATAAGAAGGAACACAACAAAGCCAATAAATTGTACGATCGTTTCGGAAACAATGTTTTTATTGAGATAGACATTAAGTCATGGACAATAATTTTAAAATATAGTTTTTTGAAACAAAGTCTCCTCATCAGCAAAAATATTGGGTGAGGTTTTATTAAAGACACCAAGAATAAACCTAGCATTTTTTAAGTAAAGATGTATGTGGAAATATTTAAATATAAAGGAAAATAGTTACCTTTTTATGTTGATAAACAAAGATAAATTGAGAATAAAAATTAGAATAAAATTGTAAATTGGAATTGGGTTTAAATGCAATGTTATAATAAAATATTTTTAAGGCAATTTAACAAAGATATATATTTACCTTATAATGGTTTGCCTTTTAAGATTCATAATTATCATCGTCAAAGCATTCATTTGGGTGTTAGATGTGGCTTATGAATGCTTTAAATGGTGAATTTTCAAAGTGAATGCCAATGGAATAGTTTTATCAGCAAGAATTCGTTAATATCTTAGCTAGAGGAAGAAGCTTGAAACTTGAGAGCGTAAGAAAAAAAGTCTGACTATATGTTGTGGTGAAGCGAGAGAAAGAGAGAGTCAAGCAATATTCTTTGACGTGCAAGAAAAGCTGTCATTTCAGCTACTGAACTTCACTTCGCAAGCGTTGCTGTTGGTGGTGGTTATCCCTTTCTCTGGCAGGAGAAGTTTTTTGTGCCTTTTATATTGCTTTAGCAGCTCTCAGAGGCTTAGAAAAATAATTTTTTTGTAATCGAGCCCTGACTGGTCAAAAATTCATATTTTTGACAAAAAATAAATGCTTGCAGCTACGTCAGCCATTACTCAAGCATCCTGCTTTTTTACTCAAGAGGTTTGGTGTGGGTGAATGCTGTAATTCTCGTGCAAATGAATTTATAAATGTTAATGTGTGTGTGTCTTAGAAAAATAAAATAAGAAACAGCCTTACCTACTTCTTAAGTAGCAATGATGCTTTGGATAATTACAGATTTCGAAGTAGTTCTACTAAAATGGTCATGTTGCCATGGAGACGAGAGGCGGTAGAACACAATGCACACTCTACTCTCTATTGCTGACTGCCTCTTCAGTTCCTGAATTCCTGAACCTGCTTCAACTCCAGCTCACTTCCAGCGACTCCAGCTTACTCCTGCCTCTTCCAGCATACTCACGCAGCTTCCAGCAACTCCATCTCATTCGTGCAGCAACTCCAGCTCAATCCAGCGACTCCAGCTCACTTCAGCGGTCCCCTAACTTGTTCCTGCAGCTCCAACGTTTCCAGCCATCAACTTCTGTGGCCCACTGACATCCAGATACCTGTTCTAATGCCCACTGACATCCAGCTATCTGCTCATGTGCCGACTGACGTTCAGCTATCTGTAACAGTGCCCAATAACGTCTAGCTATCTGTTCCAGCGTCCAGCTACCTGTATTAGTGCTCACTGACACTCAGCTACCTGTTTCCAATGTCCCGTGACGTCTGATTACCCATTCCTGTGCCCACTGATGTCCGGCTACCAGTTCCTACCATCAGGACCCAAAAATCTCAACCTCACAAGAAGCCCGTTCTCACCCCAGCTGATCCTGAATCCATTGCCGTACATTTTACCCTTTTCTTCATAAACAATAAAAAACACGATACTCGATCGTCTTAAACTGAACATTTGTGTTTGTCAATCTTCTTTGTTATTGCTGTTACTTCTTTACTTTAATCAATTCACTTCCAGCATGATACGGCATATCAATTTGAAGGTGAAATTGACACTGTCCAACCGACCAACGAGATCCCACTGTGCTAAGAGAACGTGCAGAGAATTCCCGGTGAAAGATGATCAGGACGCATGTGTGAGGGTTCAGACCTGTTACCAGTGACCCCGAAAGGTCACATTTGGTGACCTGTGACAAGAGCCTATTCAGATACCATCATTTCATTCTAAAATGAATATCCTTTTTTAATAAAGTAGCAGGCCATCCAGCATTGTCTAGTCGTAAAATGTTGTAGACCCGTGCTAGAGGTTACAAATGAAAGAAACCACAAGTAGTGTAAAGTGTATAAATATATGTATTTATCATAAAGAACACAGGAGCCAGTAAAGTGGTATGAGAGGAACGTGTTTGTAGCATTCAGTTAAACATGGTATGAATGTCTCCATCTAGTCTCTGAAACCAGTGGTAGTCATAGGACTGGTTGATTCCATTTAGTTCTGAAATGTGGTGATTTGTACCCACATAAAATATGCTGAAATATCATATATTTAATTCATGTAAATTTCATGTTCTTTATTATAGAGTAAATTCTCTATTGATTATTATATGATACCAAATATCGATTATAATAAAGTTGTATTCCTGTTTGTTTACGTGTTTGTTTACTATTTGATTCATAGAATGTAAGACTGTTTCAAAAATTTATTTCTACAGGGTGAATGATAAAATTGCCACCCTAGTAATAACAACACGATTCCATTTCCGTCTGATGAAAACTGGTTTTCTTTTTTTGTTGTAGACCATCTACTAGTTGGCCAGTTGTGTACAAACCCCAAGAGCGATAGGAGCCTTCTATCATGTCTGAAAGTGACACAATGTTCAATGAGTGAGATTGGAGATGCGTCGCTGTACAACTCATGCTCTCTACTGATTAAAGTTATGACAACAGGACCATTGCCAGCACCTTCAAAACGCATCACTGAATTGCCACAAATAACAGGGACATGCCCAGGGTACCACGGTTATGGTCTTTGGTGTGGTTTCAAGTGAGGGCCACATCATGCCACCCCACATCTTCAAAGTCCGCTCGAAAGTCAACACCAAAGTATACCTGGATGTGCTGAAGAGTGTAGTGATTCCCTGATGCAATCAGGTGGCCGCTGTTAGACCCTGGGCGTGGCAGCAGGACTCGGCACTAGCCCACAAGGCCAAAAAGACCCAAGCGCTTGGCTTCAGAAGGAGTGTTACAACTTTGTACCCTTCTCCCCTTCCCCGACCTGAACCCACTGGACTACTTCGTTTGGTCATACGTCAAGAACATTACCAACATGACCTCGCACAACATTAAAGCCAACCTGATCACCACTATCCGCTGAGTATTCACCAAACTCTCGTTGGCACTTGTGGAAAAGGTGTGCTCCCAGTTCCGGACCCGTATTGAGGTGGTGATTGAGGCTGAAAGCGACTACATTGAATAGATGTCAGCTCTCATACATAATCAAGTTACCTGAATTTATTTTTTCAATAAAGGTTTTAAAATAAAGCTTTCTTTTCTTTAGGGAGACAACTTTATTGTTCCACCCTGTGTACTGAAAACGGATTTTGACAAGTCGGAAAATGGCATCTGTTGTTAATATTTCTATAAGTAAAAAGAAATTAAAAGGAAAATAATTTAAACAACTTTTGTTTTTACTTATGTAGAATAAATGCATGAAAAACACATGAAACGTAATTTATTGTTAATATCATTTTTTTTTAAATTTAAAATTACAAATAATTTAAACAACTTTTAAACAACAGCTTCTGCCATTGATGAGGCATCTGTCCATCAAGTTGAGGCTGCCATTTTGGAAGATCGGCGCATCACTATTCGCCAAATAGCCCAAAATGTGAAGATTAGTACAGGGTCTGTGGAAACTATCATTCATGACCATTTGCATATGCATAAGGTGTCTGCCAGATGGATTCCCAGGTTGCTCACACCATTCCAGAAGCGAGAATGCATCGAGTGCTCAAGGATGAATTTGGAGATGTGCCAAGAAGATGAGTCAAAGTTTTTCAAAAGACTGATCACACAGGATGAAACCTGGGCCCATCACTATGATCCAGTCAATGCAGTGGAAGCACTTGGACTCACCACCCCCAAAGAAGGCAAGGGTGCAGCCCTTCATTGGCAAGGTCATGCTCACAGTCTTCTGGAACTAGGACAGAGTAGTGATGACAGATTTCCTGGCAAAGGGTACCACAATTACAGGAGCCTATTATGCTTCACTTTTGAGGAAATTAAGGGAAGCTATCAAAACAAGAGGTGGGACAAGATCAGCAAAGGTATCCTTCTCCTGCAGGACATGTCGCCAGATCAGAAGCACAGGTGTGTAGTTATGAAATCCTTCCCCATCCTCCCTATTCTCCTGACCTTGCACCCTCTGACTTTCACCTCTTCCCAGCCATGAAGTTGTTTTTGAAAGGAAAGCGTTTCCCATATGATGCAGCCTTGATTTCTGAAGTTACGTTGTGGTTGGAGAACCAACCTGAAGTGTTCTACAAAAACGGTCTCCAGAGCTGCATCAAACGATGGGAGAAATGCATAACTCTGGGTGGTTCCTATGTAGAGAAAGACTAATAACTGTGCCAAGTTTCGTTGCTCTACTGCCATGGGAAGTGGGTCAGGGGCATTACTTATTGCACGCCACTTGTAGTTTGACATTTTAAAGGCTTCAAATTTTATTAAGACTAAAAACATAAACACCGGTTTTAGCGATTTTATTTTTGGCGCAATACAATTACTTTGGGCCATTTTTTTTTTGTTTGTTTGTTTATATAAAAAATATATAATATCCAATAAGATGCTCAAATTAAGAATCTTTACTTCAGAAGTTACGTTGTTTGTTTATATAAACGCGCGGAATTGTTGAGTCAAAAGTAACTTCTGGCTGAAATAAAAATTCTTATTTACACATTTCGTTTATTTCATCTTTCCTTATCTAACTTTCGTAGAAAGTTTCAATTTTCTTATTTTTTTCGTTCTTAGTTGCTTACATTTGTAGTAGTAACAGTAGTGGTAGTATCAATAGAATACTTATTAGTAGTATTCATTTTATTCTATTACTACTATCACTTTTTTTTTTTTTACTTTTTTTTTTTCAATATTACGGTTACACTAATGATTATTATTTGTTTTACAGTTTTTACTGTTATTGTTTACATTTCCTTCTATTAGTGGGGCTTAATTTCTAGGCTAGCTTATAAAAAAGTTTTCCGTCTTGAAAGATTTCTCAATCATTGAAACACACCAGAACTATTGCTTTAGGATTGATTAACATGCTTTTCGTGCTTTCTTACATTTTTTTTTATCGTGGTCATCATTTCTTAAATTATTGACCAAAATATAAAAATATAACAAAAATAATTCAGTCTAGAAATATTTCTCCTTCATTAAATTACACCAGAACTTATGGTTTTAAGATTGATTTTTTTCATTTTTATTTTTATTTTTTACATAGGAGTCACCACTTATCGGTTGAGTGCACAGTCAACGAGGCATTAAAAAAATGACTAAGTTTAGCATCCCCCCCCATTTAGTCCCAAGGGGTCGTTAATTCCTGGTGAAAATGAACAAACGGTGCATTCTTAGGCCTTAACATGTGTAAATTTGAGTTCTGCACCATGCAAAAAAAGAAATGACATCATTTGCCCTCTCCGCCCTCATTTAGCCTCAAAAGTCCCTAAGAACTTAGCATTTTAATTTGAGTTCAGCACCATGCAAAACTGCTAAATAGACATACACAGAAAATTTTGGACAAATATGGTAAAATAGTCCCAAAAATGGAGGGTTTTTATTAGTCCTAAAAGAGCCCCCGGGGGGCACACCCAAGAATTATCGCGAAGTATAGACAAACAAAATTATATAGATATCAGTTAGTTACAACTTTTCAGAAAGTTTTATAAAAATCCAAAGCATCAATTTCTTTTAATAAGCACAAAAGTGTCAATTTGAGTCATTTTAACCTGAAAGGCACCCCTAGGGGAGAACCAGAGTTTTCCCGGAAAATCCGTTCTGTTACTTTTTTACTCATGTTTAATGTTTGTGCAAAATTTTTTTAAATTCCAAGGCGTAGTTATTGAGAAAAGTGTGGACAGATGAACGAACAAGGGTGAATTTACAGGTCCACCCTCGATTTGTCGGAAGACCAAAAAGAGTTGAAAAGCAATAATCGTCACTTGTCAAAACCATGGAGTGCTTCCATAATGTATATCCCAAGGAGAAGCTAAGTGACAAACATTGAGATATTCACCAAAATTAATACAATCTTCACTTGTTATAACTAGGGTTATGACAAGAGAATATTCTTTTCATTATTTTGACTCTTGAGTATATATCAGTTAATATCTTATATGTTTTTATGTAGAGTGATGTGGTTCTCGATTGATTAACTGTGTCGCATATATACTTGAGAGTCAAACTAATGAAAAGAATATTCTCTTGCCATAGCTCTAGTTATTACCCGCACATTTAACCTCAACATGTACCAGTCCATTTGGCATAAGTGTAAAAATGTTCGCTAATGGTTTGAGAGAGCAGAGTTCAATCCCCAGTCAAGTCACACCAAAGATTCAAAAATGCTACTTGATGCCCCCTTGTTGAGGCACTCAGCATTACAAAGGGAGAATCAAAGGTAAGTGGAGTAATCTACGGTGGAGTAGCTAATCAAAAGAGAACCTTCAGGTCGCCTTCAACTATGGTAGACTATTTTTTTATTAATATTTTCAGTAACCGCTGTAGTCTCAGTATCAGAGAATAAATAAGTTCATTTATTTATTGCGGACGATTATCCTCATCTCTCAGTTCTTATTTTACAACGTTTCGGACAACTATTCCTCTAACCTTCATCAGGTGGTAACCACGACGAGATAGGAACTCCAAATCTCCTAACTGCATTCTCAGCAATTACTGTCTTCCATAGTTGTTTTCGGAAGGCAGTAAATGCTAATAATGCAGTTAGTAGTTCCTATTCCATCGTGGTTACCACCTGATGAAGGACAGAGGAATAGTTGGCTGAAACGTTGTGAAACAACTACAAGATGAGGATAATCGTCTGCAATAAATAAATAAATAAATAAATAATACTCATCTCAATAATGAATTCCAATTAAATGAATAAATTACCAAAATTGTAGCATAGCTTGAGAGTTCTTCAATCTGCATAGTATGTTAATCTCGATACCCATGGAGCGTCCATTTCACTAGTAAAATCAGCTGATCAAATTTCTGTAGTCAAAATGGTGAAGTTCCCATTTGCTACGTCTCTCTGCTATTGTTTTCTTCTCAAGAATAACTTTCATAAATGTTAGTTACAAATGAACACCGACAAATTGTTTTTGATTTGTTGTTTTTAATCTTTGGGATTTTATTCTTTCTTTATAATATACATAGGCTCTCATGCATTATAATTGGATATCAAAAAATGTGTTTTAAGTAGTGTTGGGAGGATCAATCAGAATAAGAAAAATCGGAAATTTTGTGGGTATTGAAATCGGAAGAATTGTTTATGCTCCAATTCCAATTCTTTGTCTTTTTTGTTTAAAACTTTATTTTCTGTTGACGATATGGATTTTATTATTATTTTTTTTTTAAATTTTCACTCCAAACAAGGCATATTGACACTCATGTAGGAAGCTACTATCAGGGACCTAAGTTGCAAGGGTACTATGTAGGGAGTTTAGCAGCAAGATGTCAGTACAGTTGGGGAAGCAAGAAACTGGAAGAGAATTCCAAAGTCTAGCACTTCTGGGGGAAGAAGCTATTAGAGTAGAAGGCCTTCCTACATCTAGGGATCTCTACTGTGTAGTGGTGGGACTTCACTGCTTGTTGGGTTTGTTGGGGGGAGGAGGGTTGTCGAGAGAGTACAAGGGCCTGTAGTCCGTCAGAGCATTCACCATTAAAATACTTGTAAAACAGGCAGAGGGATGTAATATTTCGTAGGTGGGACAGGGGCTGAAGTTTAGATGACAGTTCGGGACCTATCAGGTTGACGACTCTTTTGGACTCTGTCCAGGAGCGAGAGACTAATAGCAGATGCACCAGCCAAAATGTGACAGCAGTACTCAATGCATGGGTGAATGGTGGCTTTGTAGAGGTACAGGATACTTTCAGGCATAATTAACTTTCTAGCACAATGGTGAGAGCCCACATTCTTCACAGCAGACTTGGCGATGATCTCAATATATCTATTCCAACTCATGTTTCCTGTGAACGTTAAGCCAAGGAGCTTGAATGAAGTACTTTCAAGTAATGTATCTTTAGCTATAGCTATTGGTGGTTGGTAAGGTTTCATGGAATTATTAAAGGAAACAAGCTTTGTCTTGGCAGCATGAATGTTACCATCCATTTTTGACCCCATTCCACTACAGACTAAAGGTCTTCCTTTAGGAATCACCCTTTATCAAGATCTGGAGGCCACTCGAGGATAAGGGTTAATTGGTATACATTAGTCAATGTGATTATGGCATAGTAAACATAAGTATTAGGAATTTTATAAATTGGTTTACTTAGAGGGACGGTTCATCAAGAACTTGTTTACGTTGGATTTGAAGACAATCAGATTGTAGTCAGTTGGAAAGCAGGCAAACGGAAGAGAATTCCACAGGCGTGCAGTTCTAAGAAAAAAGATTTGTTCATGTAATCTACATTTAGATTTAGGCACAGATAGAGTGTGGGAAATTATTGATTGTGGTTTTGGCTAGAGTATTTCTAGTTAAACTTTGACGAGGGGGGTCCATAGATTGAAGCTCAGCTGAGCATTTGCCACCTGTATTTATATCAAATTTTCTGGACGTACGCCCATTGAGGACAATCAGATGATAAAATGATAAATAATAATGGATTTTAAACTACCAGTAAAAAAAAAATTCATAGATCACTGTGCCACCCTCACAAATATTCACATATGTAAGTTTTACAGTAATCTGAAAATTAAAAAAAAAAAAAAAAAAAACTATAGCTCATTATTTAGTGTTAAGAATTATAATTGATAATTGTATTGAAATTGGGAAAATATTTTTGAATCATCACATTACTAATTTTAATTAAAAAACACTTTATATATTTACATGTCATCTCGAAATTAGTTAAAATTCTAAAAATTAGGAAAAATGACTGAGTAGAAGATCAGCTAAAACTATTTTTTTATGAAAAAAAAAACAAAAAAAAACATTGTTATTATTGTATATTCTCAATCCACCATTTTTTAATTTGAAATCGTAAAAATTAACCGAAAACAAGGGAAATAACTCGGTTTGTCATATGGAATTGGCCACAATAGAAGAAACCAACAAAATTGCATTATTCAATAAATTTGATTTTTTCATGCAATTCATTTTTCTACTCATCATTTGTGATAAATTTTGGAATTTACTAATTTCAATATTACGCATAAGTATGTAATTGTGTGTGTTTTTTTACTTAAAATACATTTTCTTTTATATACAATCATAATGCACAAGTATATATATGTAAACGCACAAGTTGAAAAAAAAAAAAAAAAAGAATCTCTGATACCAGACAATTTGAATTTATGTTGGTCCAAGTCGCTTGGATGCTGCTATAATCCAAGAGAAAAGAAGTTGGTTGATCAATTCTTGGAAGTGGTTAAAAGAATAATGTGCTTAAAAAAAAAGAAAATGTCAATTTTAATAAAATTTTCAGCATTTATTCAATAAAATATATTTTACAAGGAATACAAGTTTAAAAATTTTACATTGTGATTTTTTTCCAAAGGAATGGAATTTTGATGGAAATAAAGTTTGGGTTATTCAGAATAATGTTTTATATATGTTGTTACTGTCAAAAGGGACTATATAAAAAAAAAAAAATACATAAAACTAAGGAGGCCTCTAGAAAGCTGCTGGAACCACCCTTTCCATGACCCCTATCCTGAGGGTAGGTAACATTAGCTCTGCTATCCATCTTTCCCAGAACTGTTATCTATATTAATTGACCAATTTTACACATATGTCCCTCCCCCCAACTTATTTTCAGGCATTTTAGCCAATTTACCTATGAAACTATGTCATAAGATTTTCAGTTGATCACAAATACAATATCATTATGTACACCAGTGCACACGCGAACTCAGAATATACAGCCAATTAAAAAAAAAATTTTTTTCAATTTTCTTTTTTTTTTTATAAAAGGCTTAACTCAGTTAATCTATAAAATTCATAGAAAAATATACAACAGACGTTTGCAACCCATTCCCACTCATATACTGATAAAATTGCTTTATAGTTAACGGTTAAAAAATAGTTTAAAAATTCTTTTTTTAACTAAATGCATCAGAATTATTGATTGTATACTTTCGATGTGATAAGACTAATCTTTTTTTATTTCAGAAATTATTTGCAATGTTTGTGTGGTTTATTATCAATTAAAACCAAAATGGCTGAGCGAGACTTCAGTAAAATTTATGCTGAAAAGTATTAAAAACAATATTACTTACCCTACCACTAAGTCAGAGTGGCAAGCACCCCTAACACAAGCCCTCACAAAACAATACTTAATCCCCTAAAATCAGTCAAGTAAAGCTAATCATTCAATCGCAGTGTTCTTTTTCATGTTTTAGTAAAATACATGATTATAGAAATAAAATTCTGACAAAAAATATTTTTAAACCCACAGTTCCCACACATGAAAAATATACAGGTCGATGAGTGTTTAATTATACTTCTTTTTGCTATAAATTACTTGTTCTTTTTCTTTGATTTCGAAACTGTTAACTATACTGCAATTTTATTCCTCTAATATTTGCCAGTAAAATTCGTTTTTGTCAAAGCACCAAATTTACATATAAAATTTTTTTTTTTTAATCATCTAGTTTAATTTTAAGTTGGTGACCCCTTCCCAACCTTAAAATCACTATGTTTAGTTTTAAATGATTCCACTGAAATTGATATTTCTAGAGGATTTTTCCATAAGCCGCTGAAAGTTTCTTTTCTTTGGGCATTGAATTTTTACTTAGAAAAAGAAATATTACATTCATTGAAATCAAATCCACAGTGTAAATTATTAAATTAAAAAGAAAAAAAAAACTTAATTTTTCTCCGAATGAAGGGGATAATTTTGCTATTCATGGTTATTGTAAAATTATTTCCCCCTCGTACAAAATTTTGAAAAAGCATTTTTAAAAAAACCACAATTTTCAAAATTAAATCCGGTTGAAAAATCAAGTAGGGGCATGCACCATTTTATGTTAAACTCGGATAAAAAACTGAAACCTATTAACAATCTGATACCAGTTTTCTTAGGGAGAGGGAAATATGTTGTATACGTCTGCTTAATATACATATATAATGAGATAGCTCATTTCTTTTTAATACAAAATTAATGCAAGTTAAAAGCAAAAGCTGAAACAAGTGAAGATACAAGCACCAAAATTGTCGACCCAGTTACAAGTGAAGCTGGGTTACAGCCGTTCCAATCTTTGCAGAAACAATAAATAATGGAATTGTCAACTAAGTCCTTTGGATCATAGGGGTTATTTTTTCGAGCTGGCATACAGTAGCCATGCCGACGAAGTACAGGCATCATGAGACGATGACGTGCAGACTTGGCTAATACATTTTCACATTCTCGGATAATTTTATATTCACCTGTAATGAAAGAAAAAATTCAGTAAAACAGTTGCGTTAATCACCAGAAAAGTGAAAGTGAAATGAGATTTCTAAATTGTCTGTGTGCGCAGTGCAAAGCACAAAATTTTTTCTAAACAATTCTAATCATCTGTGTTATTAGGATTATTCAGACTATTTTTGTGCTATTTTCATGTTTCAGTTGATGTAACTTCCAACTGACTTCTTGTCAAACTCAGGAATATTTCTGTCGAACTCAGGAATCTGTATGGAATTTTTATTCAATCTCTGAATGAAGCATGCTCTCATTCCGTCAGCCATAACTGGGTAGAAGTCTGAAGAAATTTGTAATTGTATTTTGAGTGTCACCCACATTGAAGATTGAACCTTCAACTTCCAGAAGAGTATAAATTACAATTGAATTTTACCAAATACATCATCCACTATGCTATGGGTCCTTGTGGACAATACTCAAAATACAATTATGAATTACTTAGGACTTCTACTTAGCCATGGCTGATGGAACGAGAACAGGCTATCTCCAATGATTAAATAAAGGGGTCTCATTCAAATGTTTGTGCAGATTCCCAAGTTCAAATGAAAAGATTCTTGAGTTCAATATACACATGAAAAAAGGTCAGAGGTTACATTAACCAAAACGTTGTGAAAATAACACTCAAGAGGAGAACAGTAGCTATGAAGAATCCAAATTATACGAATAATCAATTCTCATCTCAAAAATTCCGAAATACAATTCTAATCAGTTTCAACCAAGAAAGTCAAAATTATGAGAAATACAGTGTGAGTGTGAATGTAAAGGGAAGGAGACAGGAAGTCATTATTTGATGAAATAAAAATCATTTAACTTCCCTTCATAAATTGTTTTAAATCATTATCTTCATGGCAAAAATGAACATTTTCAGTTTTCAGAGAGAATTATCATAAGAGTATAAAGGAAGGCAAAACAAGACAAGATGAAGAGCGGAACAAAAAATATGAAAAGGAAATGAAAGATAAAGCAAGAGAGAAAAAGAAAAAAATCCTGTTAAATAACAAAAAAATGGAGGTAAGATTTTAACAATTTGGCAGAAATAATTTTGTTCTTATCTATATAATATATATAAAAGGCAAAATGTGCGCACATTTTATGTATTTCCGGCAAAGGCTTTTTTCGCAGAGATTCTCGGGGGGGGGGGGGGACTATGTCTTACAACTGTTTATATACCCCCTAGATCATAATATGTACGATTCGCGAACGCGCGTCGCACCTAGATTTATTTTGATCGACTTTTATAAAAACCGTGCTATTTCACCGTGTCGCCTGTTTATTTATACTAAAAAGTTGAACAAAGTGAAACTAAATTTAAACGATATGTGTTCTTGGCTTTCGTGCCGGAACGTCCAGAAAGGAAATCAGCTTTTGATCAACGCGGTAAAAACCATCATATCAGACAATTGCTTTCGTTTGGACACCCCCATTTTTTTCAACTCAACATCTTGGGGAAACAAAACCAAAACAAACTTAACTGCGGAATTGATATTTGACCTAATTCACTTTTTAGTTAAGTCCTCATGCCTTTTTTTTTTTTTTTTTTTCTCTCGTCGCTTTTGCCTCAAGCATTTGGGTTCAAGTCTACTTCCCTCTCCCAAACTTTTTGTTTTTTCAAACACCCAGGCACCACCGGACCATCCGTACTGTCCCCCCTCCCAATTGTTTATGAAGTTTAAACATTTTTTTCATAATATTTAAATAGCATTATTACTTCGCTTTGTTTTTATTTTATCCTCTTCCGCACACACACCTCTAAACACCCGGGCAATGCTGGATACCCTGCTAGTTTATTAAAAAGAAGAATTTCGACTAAATAGCAGGCAACACACATACATAGGAGACTTGATCAATTTAAACAGAATTTCACTTTTTCTGGAGTAAAAAAGTGAAACTGCTAGAAAAGCAGAGAATTCCAATGTATGGTCGATACTGAATGATAACAATGTTACGGTTACATGTGCAGCATGCTTGGCAAGATGAGAAAACAAAAAGATTTACTGGCATGTCAAGCGTCTGCCTTTCCTCATTTACTTCACCTCCTCCACTTTTCCCTTCATAAAAAGTCGAGAGTCCCTTAACCCTCTAAGGTTGTAGGAGCACTGTATTATTTCATCCAGCATGTCTTGAGTAAGAATAATCTGGCGATGCCCATCCCTTTCAAGATTCAGAGCACATACAGAACCTGATATTATCAAATGATCACCCATTATAGTATTGGTTTAGCTCAACATTACTTAATTCCAGTGATCTAATGGTGTGTCGACATGGTTATGCCAGATATTTCATAATAATAATGGCAAGCAATCTACGAAAGATTAATGCAAGCAACAGTAAACGTAGTCACTAGTTTTGTCTTCTCTGCGCCAGCCTCTCGAACCAAAGGTTCTCAAGTCCTTCGCCACCCTTACTCAAGGCATGCCTCCATGCTGGTCTATCTTCGGCTAGTTCCTCCCACACATTCACATCTATGTCAAGAGCAATCAGATCCTGTTTGGCCACGTCTTTAAAGCGCAGCACCGGGCGACCATGGCTTCTTGATCCATTTGCCAGTTTGCTGTAGAGGACATCCTTAGGGAGATGACCATCGGGCATTCTGCGCAGGTTCCAAGCCAGCGCGATCATCGTGTCTTGAGTGTCTGGAACAAGGAGCGCTGCCGGCATGTCTTAGCACCTCTTTGTTTGTGATTCTATCCCACCAATTGATGCCCATGATATGTCGCAAGCATTGGAGATGGTAGACGTTCAGTCTTTTCTCGTGACGAGCATACGTGGTCCAAGCCTCTGCTCCATACAGTAGGGTACTTAGAACACAGCATTCGTAGATGCAGCATTTTCTGCGAGAAGTGAGATATTTATTGAACCATGCTCTTTCACGTAGTCGGTTGAAAGTAGACGCTGCTCTACCTATGCACGTTTGTAGCTCCTGTCCAATGGATACTCCCTTGTTGATGTTGAATCCAAGATATGCAAGGTTCTCGACAGTCTCTAGTCCGACAGTCTTCTAGATATTTCATAAAGATATGTTTACACAAAAAAGAAGAAAGGGGTACTACATAGAACTATTGTTTAAAACTATGTCTGTACAACAAAGTCACATGACCAATTCACAATTAAAAAATAATCTAGTATCAATTAACCAATCAGAATGCTCACACAAGATTTATCAAAATACATTTGGAAATCTCTAGACTTACATAAAAGAAATAGCAACGCTAACTAAAAATCAGATCTGGTAAGTTATACGTGAATGACACAAGAGATAAAATGTGAGATGACCAACATCATCTTGGAGCAATATTGTTGTATTGCAATAGTTAGACAGACACACGTATGTTGGAACACACATACAGAAATGAACATATTACTTGATTAATATGTAACAGTTACATATTCTGATGTCTTATTTACTAGCAGTTCAGCCTGGCTTTGTTAGGGCCCTATGTACTGTTCATAACTTTATGTGTATATATATATATATATATATATATATATATATATTAAAAAGTTTGCTTCATGTCCAGGTAACCTACATTTAAAATTTCAAGTGTTGAAACCCAAAATTGGCAGAGGAGTTTGGTGGAGTCTGCAAAAGTCAACTCTTTCAACTTTGACCTCCTAGCAGACAAATTTTTGCCCCATAACTGATTAAAAAGATGTCTGAATATCCTTTATGTAAAATTTCAAATGTCTAGACCAAAAATTGGCTGAGTAGTTTGCTAGAGACCGCAAAGGTCAAACCTTTTGAATTTTGACCCCTTGCAGCTAAATTTTCAGCCAGAAACCGATTAAAAAGCTTGCACTATGTGTGAATACACTTTATGTAAAATTTCAAATGTTTAGACCAAAAATTGGCCAAGTAATTTGGTAGAGACCGCAGAGGTCAATTTTTTTTTTCAACTTTGACTCCAATTTTGACCCCTTAAACATTTGTTTTGGTCTCAAATCAAAATAAAAAGTTTGATCCATGTCCAAGTTACCTACATCTAAAATTTCAAGTGTTTAGACACAAAACTGGTAGAGGAATTTGCTAGAGTTTTCAAAGGTCAAATCGTTGAACTGAAGAAGGTTGGTGTTACATTGAGAGAAACATTATGAAAATAACAACTGAGAAGAGTAGTCCAAAGAATGTAAATAATATAAATAATCAGTCCTCATCTCAAAAGTTCAGAAACATTTAAATATCAACATTATAAGTTTTTAGAAATAATGAAAGTAAATCTTTGGTTTGGGATGTATATACTACTAGCAATAATGTGCAATTGGTTAATAGGTCTTAATTTTGAAATGAAGTCCAGAAGCAACTTTTCGTCAAGGAATTGGAAATCCATAAGTCAAATGAAATCTAGTTAATGTTAAAATTGTTCTTATCTTAAACAATATGTTTAAAAACACACCCGTCATGAGAAAAGGTCAAGAGAATACTCTCAACCCTGTCCCTTGATATAAGTATAATAAATAGATTTGCTTGTAAATAAAAGAGAATTTCAACATTAAACTTACTTCCAACTTTCTCCATGACTTTTACACAGAATTCAGAATCGCCACAAGACCTCCAAGGATACATTCTCCAGTTAACCTCATGTCCACAACCTCCCATGGCACTGTAACATCGATGACACATAATACTTTCCCCTAAAAAGAAATAGGAAAACAAAATGACTCATCATTTTTTAATGAATTAATATTGAAAAGCACACTCAAAATCTTAAAAATGTGTTAAAAACATTTGTGACAACGTTTTGTTCAATAAAAATGTTAATACATTCACTGTAAGAAGTTTTTATATAATCACACTATTAGCCCCCCCCCCCAAATTTAGTTTTTGAATACCACTTTGATAAGAAGTATCCTCACGAGGCTTTTGCCTCTGATAAATGGCAAATCATCGTATAAAAAAAGTGTGGCTTTGATTGGCCTAAAACATAACACAGACTGGTTTAGTTTGGCTGCTTTGTCAACTCTATTTGGAGTTGACAAATCCAATAATTTAGAAAAAAGTTTCATCCTTTAAATTCTTTATATCTTCAAATATTCATAGAATCTGATTTTGTTTAATGGCAAATCAACACTTTTGGGGTTATTGAATGCCGAATCCAGTAATTTTGGGAAAAGATTTCATGCTTCAACTTCTTTATATATTTTCAAATATTTATTTATGATGTTTGGTTTGGTTGTTTTGTAGAGGAAAATTATTTTTTTGCTTTTCACTTTGCAGAACAGGAGTTTTGCAAAAAGAAATTAAAAACAATAATAGCATCAATGTTTGGTGCATTTTAGGTCAGGAAGCATGTAGCCCCAGATTACTTGATCGTGTAGCACCAGATCAGTTGGTTAATAGATCTAATTTTTAAACATTGCCTTGATAAGAAATATCTTCAAGTGGCTTTTGACCTTGCTATGTGGTATTCTTTTCATTGTTTTGACTCAAGTATATATCCAACACAGTTAATCAACTGAGAACCACATTACTCTAAAGCGCATAAAATACCAACAGATACACACTCAAGAGTCAAAACAATGAAAAGAATATGCTGTTGTCATTCATGTAAAAAACAGTATGGTTGCGCACGATTGGCCTGTAACAGACATTAACCAATTAATACTGAAAAGCAAACTCAAAAACTAATAAAGTTGTTTAACATTTCTTTACATCTTTTATTGTTCAATGAAAATGATGTGAAAACATTCAATGTAAAAGTTTTTTTTAATTACTCTTTAAGCAAAAGAAAAATTCAGTTGGTTAAGATTTTAAACACTACCTTGTTAAAAATATCCTTCAGTGAGAAGTTGTAACTCGTTATAACATAACAATGCAGTCTATGAGATTAGCTATAATGTGTTCAAATCCTATTAGATCTTATTTTCTTTGCTTATTTGCTTATCTCCTCTTTTACCTCTTTTCTCAATTCAATCCTCAAAAACAGAACAGATCATTGACAATCATAGTTATACAACAGCAATATACAGTTCAAATTCTAGGGTCAGGTGTAGCATATATGATACACCATAAATTAACATTAGCAGAAATAAGGAAAAGTAGCATATACAAGGGAAGCAACTGGGTTGAAGTTCAATGGCTCATACTTTGAAGCTTGTTATGTCCCCTGATTTTAAAAACTTTTTCAGGAAGATGACATCACTTTCTCTTGACGGATTCTATTTGGTTTTGCTGTTGTTCAAATCCATCCTAATCTAATTGAATGTAAGGGCATCAACATTTTTAGGTTTTGATATAAAAAGATGTCAAAGAATGTATAGTATGATAGATTGATTCATATAAATTATGAGCCTGGATGCCCGGCATTGCCCGGGTGTTTGGAGGCGTGTGTTGAGCAAAAAAAAAAAAAAAAAAAAAAAAAAGTGTCAGTAGGCAGGCTTGTCTATTATTATTATCATTATTATTGTTATTGAGTTAATGTTGCTAGTGATTCTTGCCTAAACTTTTTTTTTTGCCTCTGCATCGATTAATTTCCAAAACAGAACACGTTGTCTCATGGCAATGTCCACCAAATGACTACTGCAACTAATACTGTCTCCTTGACGGGCGATATGTCCGGCTTATACATGAAGGCCCCAGAATGATTCCTATTTAGTGGGAATAAGGCAAACTCCTAGAAAATATTTCATAAACGATGGTCCAACTATACATTATTGACAGGTCTGGATCATGAACCATGAGAAATTCAGGTTACTATACTTGAGAACTGCCTGGGTGATGATGCCATGAAAATATACCATAGCATGCAGTTTGACACCCCGGAGACTGAGCGCACTGTGGAGGACATACTATAAGCACTGAAGGAGTATTCTGTTGGAATTCTCAATGAAACAGGGAGTTGCATTGAGTCAGAGGAGCAGGGTGAGGGAGAGGCCTTTGACAAGTTCTACAATAATCTAAGAGTACTGTCGAAGACGTGCAATTTCTGCGCTCGATGCAGTGACTCACTTCTGTGTGACCAGATTGTAGGTGTCCATGACCAGTTAATCAAACAGTATCTGCTAAAAATACAGACCCTTATTTTACAGAAGGGTGTAGACATATGCAGAGCGGCTGAAATGGCCTCCACTCACAGTCAAGGAATGGGACTAGATACAGCCCAGGTGATGAGAGTACGTGAAACCAGTGGAGTGAAGGAACCTGTCTCCAAAAGATAATGCCTATTTTTTCGCTACACGCCACACACACACACAAAACACACACACACAAAACACAGCAGATACCCAGCTCATAGCAAACTGTGCCATGCATGTTATGAGAAGGGACACTTCGAGTCCAAGTGTCCAAACAAAAAGAGAACAATGCGAAAATAGAGATAATACACAGACGGATAAAAGCAAGAAGCATATTGCACCTCCATCATGAGTATATCAAGTAGACACATCATCATTAGAGGAGGGTGAATGCGATAAATCCCCAACGACAAAACAGGCAAAAGAGGCCAAATACCTTAAGCTTTTGAATAAAAAAGAAGTCCTTTTCCAGAGAATGATGCGTGTGAGCATGGTTTAGGAGCAGTGCTAACAGGTTGACAAACCAATTGCATTTGCAAGTAGATCCCTATCAGATGCTGAACAAAGATATGTACAAATTGAAAAGGAGATGCTGGTAGTTGTATATAGCCTAGAAAAATTTCACCACTATACCCACGGAAGAGAAGTAGTAGTTTTGACTGACCACAACCCTCGTCGTAGTCAGCAAAAAGCCCATATCAAAGGCACCAAACAGCTACAGAACCTCCTGCTACGAGCCCAGCAATACAACTACACACGCCAATATAAGTCAGGAAAAGATATCCCATTGGCAGATACGTTATCATGAGCATCAACAAGCAAGCCAGAGTTGGAAGAAATAACGTTGGTGAATAATCTGACAATGCAACTGATACAAAACCACAGGCTCGCAGAGATTCGCCAAAAGACAGTTGAGGACTCCAATGTGAGAACACTGGCAGAAGTAATCACTTAAGGATGGCCGGATAATAAATAAAGCCTGCCTAACTTGATCAAAACTGTTCTTCGATTACAGAGATGAACTCACTGTATAAGATGAACTAATACTGCGAGGACAGAGAATAGTCATACCGCATGCTATGTGGACCGAAATGAAATAAAAAGCACACGTCGGCCACCTACGCATAAATACAGGTCAGCAAAAAGTGAAGGACCCCATATTTTGGCCAGGAATATCTAATACATTAAAACCCGTGGCACATATCATAGCACCAATGCCAGAAAGAACTTGGCAAGTAGCAGTGGACTTCCTACCACTAGGGAGGGAACAGCTATCTCATCACAGTGAACAGACATAGCAATTTCTTTGAAATTGACAAACTGGATGCACTCACATCAGAAGCTATGATTGAATGCATGAAAGCGCATTTCGCACGCCATGGAATTCTAGAGGTACTGACATTCAACACTAGTCCTCAATTTTTGTCATACACATTCAGAAAATTTGAAAAGAAATGGCAGTTCAAACACGAAACAATATCACCAGGCAACAGCCAAACACAGGGTGCTGCCAGAGCAGCAGTAAAAATTATCAAACACCTCTTCTGCAAATGCAAAACATAAGATTCATTCTTAGGGATGTTGAACTTACGCAACGCACCAACCAAAGGACTGGCACCAGCCCAGCACAAAGACTCTTTGGTAGAAGGACAACGTCAACAGTGCCAGCTGTCAAATTAAAACTTAAGCCCCTTGATCCACACTCTACTGGAGAAAACAGGAGAGGAGGCTTAGACACCATGAGAAAAGGAAAGAGCTGAAAGGCCTCAATGTTGGTGACAATGTTAGAGTCGAGTTATCCAATTCCTACACAAGAGAGTGGATGGAAGCAACAATCTGAAAATGAAAAGGTCCTATGAAGAAGAAGCAAGAGACGGATAACTATACCGTTGTAAAAGGCAATTCCCGTACAAAACACCCAAGTCAAAACATTCCTTCTCAGGACACCATTAGACTAGACTACATGCACAGCTGATGCTCACCCTCAATCAATACAGCCTGACAAACCCATACTACAAAGAGAAAGGACTGCACAGGAAAACGAGTTGGCTGAAGAAAGCATTTATGAAAGGAATGACAGCCAACAGCTTAGTACACATTCATTATTCGAAAACCTAATGAACAATCCACCCTCCCCCATGTTGCCATTCAAAACCCTGTCCCTACCACCTATGAAGAAAATAAAATGAACAAACACCTACCTTGACGGGGGAGGTAGGAAATGTTACGTATAACCAAATCCCCACCACTGCCCTCCCTAGCCGTCTCCCCTTTCTATATAACTCTCCTATAAAAAGTAGAGGAATTGTAAGATGGCCACTCAATAAAGCTGCGCTAACACTTTTTAAAAATTTTTTAGAAGGGAATCACCACTTATCAAGGCCCAAAGGCCTCTCGAGGATAAGGATTAAAGAGTATACAGTGGTCAAAAGGACAATATCATAGTAATCGTTAGAAGTGTAAATTTGGTAAATTGGATTACTTAAGGGAAACGGCTCATCAAGAACTTGTTAACATTAGACTTGAAGACGGGCATATTGTAGTTAGCTGGAAAGCAGGTAAATGGAAGTGAGTTCCACGGGTGTGCAGTTCTAAGACAGAAGCTTTGTTCATGGAATCTATGTTTAGGTTTAGGCGCAGATAAAGAGTGAGGGAAATTATTGATAGCATTTTCAGCCAAACGAGTGTTTCTCGTGAATGTTTGGCGAGGGAGGACCATAGATTGGAGCTTAGACGAGCAGTTTCCATGAAAATAACGATAAAGCAGAGACAGGCTTACATCTCTTCTATGACAAAGAGGTTGCAGGAAAGAGAAAAAGACATCTACAAGGCTACAAAGTCTATTCTCAACTCTGTCAAGGCACGATAATGTCTTCCTAGCAGATCCTACCCAGATATGACAGCAATACTCCATCCTTGGACGTACCTGGCTCTTCTATAGGTAGAGAATTGCATCAGCAGGTAGATGATACCATCATTTTTCCAGCAGCCTTAGCAACGGATTTGATGTACATATTTCATTTTTGATCAGGAGTAAGGGTCAATCCCAGAAGCTTGTAAAAACATGGAGCCTCCCAAAGACGAGAGCCATCCATTTCAATTGATGCCAGATGGGGATCAGAACGTTGATGATGGAAAGACTAGTTTTAGATGCATTAAAAGTAACCAGCCACTTTTTCACCATTGTACCACATGCTCAAGATCAGAGGAGACAGAATCAGAGAGAATTTGGTCTTTTACGGCTTTTGATATGCTGCCATATATGGTAGTGTTGTCAGCAAAAATGTCTATGAATGATCTAAGGATGTGATTTGAAAGATCATTAATGTAGATCAGGAAGAGAGTTGGGCCCAGGACTGACCCCTGAGAGACTCCAGTATTAATACTATGAGCTTCTGATTTCTGCCCATTAACCACTACTCTTATGAATCTATAAGAGAGAAATGATTTAATAATTGAAAAGATATTTCCAATTATACCATAACTGGAGATCTTGTGAAGTAGTCCTTTATGCCATACCCTATCAAAGGCCTTTGATATTTCAAGAGCAACTGCCCAAGAAAGGAAGCTTCCATAGAAACATTTGCTAATCCCATTAGAAATAACTGTAAGCACATCTGTTGTAGACCTAGCAGAATGGAAATCATATTGCATGTCACTGAAGGTTATTTTAGCTGAGGTGGTTGACTACTTCTCTATTTAACACAGATTCAAGTAACTTACTCATGGCGCACAGGAGACTTATTGGTCTGTACTGTTAAATACAGGGCATACCGATGAGGTTTCCAATGGTGTCGGGAAGCAATTCTCCTTAAGACAATGCTTAAACAGCTTTGTAAGTATGGGAGCTAGTTCTGGTTGAAGCTTTTTGAGCGCTATAATAGGAATGCCGTCAGGGCCAGTTGCTTTACTAGAATCAAGGTTTTTGATTAGCTTGGCAACATCACGCACAGATATTTGTATGTCGCATAGTGTGTTTTCTGATACAGGAAGAAATGGTCGCATTGGGTAGAATTAGCTGCAAAGTTCTTAGCAAAGAGTTTGGCTTTGTCTGATGCTGACAAGATTAACTTAGGTCCATTGATGATAGTTGGGATAGAGCACATGCTTCTGTTCAGGATTCTGTTTGCTCTTTGCCAAAACTGGTGGGAACCAAGCCGCTGCTCAGCCATTTCTGTGTCGTCTTCATTCTGATACTAACCCATGAACGTAACATGTAGTCTCGATAATGACTCAAAAAATTTCACAAAATACAGGTAACAAGAATATACAGTCTGAGTGAACATTACGATTTTGCATGATTTTGTAAATATTAAACTGCGTTTCTATTTAATTTTCAATTTTTGAGAGATTATCTAATGTCACCCATTTTTTCATTGTAAATTAACAGAATTTGTGTATAACTAAAATAAAAAAAAAATGCTTCAACATGCACACACATAAAAAAAAAATTATGCAGGTAGGTAATAGAGTAACTTATCTTGCCTTTGGTAACACTTATTTGTTTTATATATGTATTTTTGTCCCTTTTTTGTTTTGTTGAATCTTGTTAACAAAGAAAACTAAATACTGAAATAATTCAATTTTTTATTTATTTTATTTTTTTTTTTTGTATAAAAATTTGAATTATTTCATTTTTCTTTTGGTTCTTCCTTATAAATTTTTGGTACTTGCGCGTATATCGTTAAAATTGGATTTAACTTTAAAATAATATTAAAACAAAACTTATCCAGGTAGGTAGAAGAGTAATTTATCTTGCCTTTAGTAAGATCTTTTTGTGAATTATCACTAGTAAACGTCATGGCATGTACTGTATTCGAAAGCGAGTTAGAAATTTAATAGAACGTTATAATTAAAATGAGATCCCCGACGTTAAGTCATTAAAAATATTTTTTTCAATTTTTTTTTGTGACCTGAAAGTTAAGTCTGTAATTAATGATAATACCCGGAAAAAAATTGAGAAAAAAATAAAAAGGAACTCATCTACAGGTAGGGGCACGCTCCTTCAGTTCAGCTTTAAATTGTTAGGTGAAAGTACATAATAATTACAAAACGTCTACGTTAAGAATGAATTTGAATTACTAAATAATAATGTTATTATTTTTAGCACCGTACCCTCGTTTACATAAGTAATAGATTATCAGTAGTTACGGAGTCAGTTCCGAGTATTGACGGAGAAGCCGTTTACGATTGTATAACCGCGAATGACGGAGGACAAAATTAAGCATACGAAAGGTAAAGTTAGGATTAATTTTTTATAAATTTAGCTTTAAAAATTTTAAGGTGCTAGTGCAGTGCACTAGCACCTTAAAATTTTTATAGCGTGGATCAGTAAGTGCACTAGTAGTGCACTTACTGATCCACGCTATTTTTGAAATCGTATTTCCAAGTTTAATTAAAGTTTTATGATATGTTTTTTTTTTATTCAATTGTAAGGTTGAAGCATAGAATAGGTACACAATACCCTTCCCATGTTAAGAATGGCTTTTTAAACAATAACATTATTTCAGCACTAGTGCATTGAGTACCAATTTTAAATAAATAATTAATAAAGTCGCAAAATTTCCTTTAAAAAAGAAAATAATAACCATAATAATAAAAGAAGGTAGTTTAAAACTGCTTTTCGACCATTTTCGGAAACTGACTCAGGATTCTCCGTCGATACTTTGAACAGACTCTGTAAGTTAATAAAATCCTCTGCATACCTTTTTTTTTTTTTGGTATTATTATACAAACACCGTGACAGGGTTAGGGTTAGGGTTTAGGGTTAGGGTTAATTCGCTGTCACGGTGTTTGTATAAATTTACCTTTTTTTTTTCAACTAGCAAAAAATATTTTAAATCAATTTTTAACGTGCTGAAAGGTTTGCTTTTGTTTTGTGTGTACCAACATTTTTAAAAAGTAAACCTGAAAGAAATTTAAAAAGTAAATAAATAATAAAAATAAAATTACCCCCCCACCGAATAACAACAAATAATCGTCAGCGATTAAAACATTGTTTTAAAAAGTTCGATTTTCAAAACTTTAAAAAGTAAATTACAACTTTAACTTGTATTTTTAGTCTTAAAAGACTATAAATACAATTTAAGATTAAAAATCAATTCTATCCGACATTTGACTGAAAGGCCAGCGAATGCGGGAAGATTTCAAATATATCACAACGGTCCATTTAATCACCATTTTTCAATCATGCCTTAAATTAATTTTTAATACCTATTAAATATATAAATGTTCTTAACTTATTTAGACGTTCAAAAAATATTTCTAGAAACTTAATTAGCAATTAAGAAAAATATATGCAATGACAAAGCTTAAAAGTAAAACAGGAAACAGATTACTTATTTGGGAGGGGCACTCCATTTCTTCTTGAATAATATCATAATAAAAAATAAAAATTTCCCTAAATGTGTCGTCCAGAGTTCGACTTGGCATAAATGTGTCGGCTTTAATTAAGGGCCATGAGACAAATTGAAACAAACGATATAAAAAAGAAATCTTACCTGGTTGTAAAAGCAACAAAAAGCCGAGAAGAGTTGCCAAGATATTAATTTTCCACATGTTGTCGGACGACATGACGACGGAAGTTAGGGTTGACCTAAATTAACTTTTTTTCTTTTTTTTTTACCTGACACAGGTACGTCGTGGTGACGTCATCAATACAGGTAAAACTCGCTCCAATCAGTTTTAAATTAGCTACCTTGCCTGATTTTTAAGCTTTCGGGCTAAACACTAAGTAAAATATTGTCCTGCTGCGGGTCAAGAGGCTATTCTCCCAGGCATTATCTTCTCCATCAAAGGGTGGGGGGGGGGATATGGCTTGAGCCACACATACCGAGTCCGATTCAAGCTATTTTAAATCCGGTTGGACTCTTCACACACCGATTTTGCATTTCTATTTACTTGCCTCTCCCCGAGAGCATTACGTAAACACAAGGTGTGTTTTTACTGTGGGGAAATCCACTTCTCCAAAAAGGATTACTCTAGATTGGAACAATAGTGTAAATTGTCTTAGTCTAGAAGGATTTCTCTTTCACTGACAGAGGGCAGAAAAGATGAAGCATCAGAACAGATGCTACACTTTGCAATAGTTATTTTCCATAAAATATAAAAATAAATTACATCTCATGACAAATTAGGCCCAAGGCCCACAAAATGTAGGGCATGCAAGGTTGGTGGTTGATACAAACTATCCTACTCTTATCTCAATCAATTTGGACCAAATACCATTCTTTTCATTCTTTCACTATTTATCTGTTTCATTTATACCACAGTCACCAAAATACCACATTTACTCTATGGATGTAATGTCGGATTTTTTTCTATCTGATGTAATGGGGAGGGGGGGGGCAACTTGAAAAAAAAAGCAAAAAAGAATAGATCAATTGCAATGAACTGCCTCACTGCTTATAAGCAAATAATCCGTTTTTGTAATCTTAAAATATTTAATAAAAACCGCTAAAAATATAAAATTCTTAAAAAGAGTAGAAAGTGAACTTTGTGTTTGCTTTCAGCAGCCTTGTAACTCTTGCTTCTCTTATTTGTTCTTTCGTCTTTACATTCCATGACTGATATTTCAGACAAAAGGGAAAGAATTGCTATTTTCTGTCCATCTAATGTAACATGGCCGTTACACTCAAACTGCGTTCGTTACATTTCAAACATCTCTTGGACCCCCACGCCGTCCGGTATAGCTGCAAAGAACTAACAAACAAAAATAAATAAATCCGACGTTTTTTTCTTTTTTATTCAGCAAAAGGCATTTATTATCGTTACTTTCCAAACAATGTTTGATTCTTGTTTTTTTTTTTTTTTTACCTGTTCATTTCGTCTGGCATGAGATTAACAAAACCCTGCTGTCTCAACACCAGCTTAAAAGTTCTTACCACCACCACAGGGCTACACATCCATCTCACTAGGCGCTCACTTTTCTTCTTTCCAACCACGTGATGTACTTTTTTGTTCTTGTGACGCAAATCTGTGCACACTTGTCAATTTGCATAGTTCTCAAGCGGCTGCTGCTGCTGCTAACACCTTTGTTAGCTATCCTTCGGCTGCTGCTGCTTTCATACGTGCTAACACTTTTTTTTTTACATAGGTATCACCACTTATCAAGGCCCAGAGGCCATTCGAGGATAAGGGTTGAAGTGTGCACAGTAGTCAATTGAACAATATAGTAATTGTTAGTAATGGAAATTCGGTAAACTTGTTAATTTGAGTGGAACGACCCATCAAGAACTTGTTTACGTTGGACTTGAAGACAAACATATTGTAGTCAGCTGGAAAGCAGGAAAACAGAAGACAGTTCCACAGGCGTGCAATTCTAAGAAAGAAGCTTTGTTCATGGAATCTACGTTTAGATTTAGGCACAGATAAAGAGTGGGTGGAATTATTGATAGTGTTTTCAGCTGGATGAGTGTTTCTTGTAAAAGTTTGTCAAGGGGGGACCATAGATTGAAGCTCAGTTGAGCACTCGCCATGAAAATAACGATAAAGCAACAACAAACTCGCAACATCTCTTTTGTGAGAAAGAGGTTGCAAGGAAGAGAAATAGACATCTCCTACAAGGCTACGAAGTCTATTTTGAACTCTATCAAGGCAGGATAAGTCCTTTCTAGCAGCTCTTGCCCAAATGTGGCAACAGTACTCCATCCTTGGACGTATCTGGCTCTTATATAGATAGAGAATTGCATCAGCAGTGAGATATCTACTGGATCGATAGAAAGATCCCACCATTTTTCCAGTGGCCTTGGCAACGGATTTGAAGTATGTGTTCCATTTCAGATCAGGAGTAAAGGTCAAGCCCAAATTGTCAAAACATGAGGCTTCCCCAAGACGAGAGCCATTCATTTCAATTGATGCCAGATGGGGATCAGAGCATTGATGATGTAAAGATAAAAGCTTGGTTTTAGATGCATTAAAAGTAACAAGCCACTCCTTTCCCCATTGTACCACTTGCTCAAGATCAGAGGAGAGAGAATCGGAGAGAACTTGGTCATTAACAGTCTTAGATGTGCTACCATAGATGGTAGTGTCATCAGCATAAATGTCTACGAATGATGTAAGGATGTGACTTGGAAGATCATTAATGTAGATCAGGAAGAGAATTGGGTCCAAGATGGACCCCTGAGGGACTCCAGCATTAATACTATGGGCTTCTGATTTTTGCCCATCAACTACTACTCTTATGAACCTATCAGAGAGAAATGATTTAATAATTGAGAAAACATTTCGAGCTATACCATAGCTGGAGATCTTGTGAAGTAAACCTTTATGCCATAAAGCCTTTGATATGTCAAGAGCAATTGCCCTAGAAAGGTTGCCTCTGTCAAGAGATTTGCTAATCCTCTGATATATAACTGTAAGCACATATACTCTAGATCTAGCAGAACGGAAGCCATATTATGTGTCACTAAGAAGATTATTTTTACTGAGATGGCTGATTACTTCTCTATTTAACACAGATTCCAGAAACTTACTCATGATGCACGAGAGACTTATTGGCCTGAGAAGGAGATGACCGATCATCTGAATTCTTAAATACAGGACATACTGATGTGATTTTCCGTTAGACACTAGTTCTGGTTGAAAGTTTTTTGGGTACTATAATTGGAATACTGTCAGGGCCAGTTGGGTTTTTTTTTTTTTACATGGAGGTCACCAGTTATCAAGGCTCGGAAGCCACTCGGGGATAAAGGTTATTGTGTGTATTGTAATCAATGAGATAATATCGTAGTAATCGTTAGTAATGGATATTTGATAGGGTGTCTTACTTAAGAGAGCAGTTTATCAGGAATTTGTATATGTTGGACTTGAAGACATCCAAGTTGTAGTCAGGTGGGAAACAAGCAAACGGAAGAGAGTTCCACAGTCGTGCACTTCTAAGAAAGAAGCTCTGCTCATGGAATCTACGTTTGGATTTAAGCACAGATAAAGAGTGGGGAAAATTAATGACAGTACTTTCAGCTAGACGGGTGTTTTTCGTGGAAGATTGGTGAGGGGGGGCCAGAGATTGGAGTTTAGATGAGCACTTGCCATGGAAATAACGATAAAACAATGACAGGCTCGCAACGTTCCTTCTGTGGGAGAGAGGTTGCAGGGAAGAGAAAAGGGCCCCCCCCCACTAAGCCACGAAGTCTATTTTGTACTCTGTCAAGGCAGGATAGGCTGCTTTTAGCAGCTCCAGCCTAGATGTGGCAGCAGTACTCCATCCTTGGACGTACTTGGCTTTTATACAGATAGAGAATTGCATCAGTAGTGAGATATCTTCTAGAGCAGTAAAAGGATCTCACCATTTTCCCAGCGTCCTTGGCAACAGACCTGATGTATGTGTTCCATTTCAGATCAGGAGTAAAGGTCAATCCCAGAAGTTTGTCAAAACATGGAGTCTCCTCAAGACAAGAGCCATCCATTTCAATTGATGCCATATGGGGATCAGAGCGTTGATGATGTAAAGATAGAAGCTTGGTTTTAGATGCATTAAAAGTAACCAGCCACCTCTTCCCCCACTCTACCACGTGCTGAAGATCAGAGGAGAGAGAACTTTGTCATTTACGGCCTTTGATGTGCTACCATAGATAGTCGTGTCATCAGCATAAATATCAACGAATGATTTAAGTATATGTTTTGGGAGATCATTGATGTAGATCAGGAAGAGAGTTGGCCCAGGATGGACCCCTAAGGGAATCCAGCATTAATACTGCGGGCCTCTGATTTCTGCCCATCAACCACTACTCTTATGAACCTATCAGAGAGAAATGATTTAATAATTGAGAAAACATTTCCAGCTATACCGTAGCTGGAAATCTTGTGAAGTAGGCCCTTATGCCATACCTTATCGAAGGCCTTCGATATGTCAAGAGCAATTGCCCCGGAAAAGAAGCCTTTGTCAAGAGATTCACTAATCCTATGAGATATAACCATTAGCACATCTGCTGTAGATCTTGCGGAGCGGAAACCATATTGCATGTCACTAAGAAGGTTATTTCTGCTAAGGTTGTTGACTACTTCTTTATTTAATATGGATTCCAGTAACTTACTCATGACACACAGGAAACTTATTGGTCTGTACTGAGAGAGAGATGACTTTTGACCTGAATTCTTAAATACAGGGCATACTGATGAGGTTTTCCAAGGTGTTGGAAAGCACTTCTCCTTAAGGCAATGCTTAAACAGTTTTGTAAGTATGGGGGCAAGTTCTGGGTGGAATTTTTCCAGCACTATAACTGGAATGCTGTCAGGGCCAGTTGCTTTACTGGAATCAAGGTTCTTAATTAGCTTGGCAATCTCATGCACAGATATTTATATGTTGCATAGCGTGTTGTCTGTTATGGGAGGAAATACAGGGAGTTGATGGCCTTTGTCGCTTAGGGTAGAATTAGCTGCAAAGTTCTTGGCAAATAGTTTGGCATTTTTTTTCTTTGTAGCACATGAAAAGGTCAAGCTGATGATGGTTGGGATAAAACGCACACTTTTGTTCAGGATCCTGTTTGCTATTTGCCAAAACTGGTGGGAACCAAGCTGCTGCTCAGCTACTTTGGATTTAACGGACTGAGCATATAGCTCTCTTGCATTTTGTAGTACTCTTTTACAGTGGTTGCTGGCGTTCCTGAAAGCAGCTTTAGTCTCAGTTCATCTATTACGTTGGTAGCTATGGAAAAAGTGATTTCTGTGCGCAATGACAGCAGCACATTCTGGGGAGAACCATGCCTGGCTGTTAGGTTTTTGTTGGAATTTTTTGGATGGTATGAATCGGTCTATGCCTACAATTAACTTCGGTCAGGTCTCATACTATAGAGGACACATCCTTTTTAAATATGGAATGCAGAGGTAGATCAGATATAAGTGTACGGAAGCTATCCCAGTCAGCCAAAGAGTATCAATATACAGTACGGTGGAGAGGTACGTTTGAAGACTTATTACATTTCATTTTTATCTTAACTGATCTAACGGAGTGGTCGGAGGATCCCAGAGGAGATAGAATGGAACATGAACATAGCTCAGGGGAAGTTGTGAGAGAAAGGTCTAGAAGGCTTGCATACTGACCAGTAGTATAGGGCACACGGGTGGGTTCGTGAACAATCTGAGTGAGGTCATAGGCAATGGTAAAATCATGACAGAACCTCCCCTCATCATCGGTCTTATTTGAGTGGGTCAGCCATTCCACATTATTGACATTGAAGTAACCGCAAATGTGAATGTTAACCGAAGGATGAGCAGACAGTATGTGGTCAATTTTCTCAGATATACTCTTAAAGGTAGTAACCCCACTGTTGTGGGGGCGATAGAGGGCAAATATAAATGCAGTGGTGTAAGCTAGTGCAACCCGGAAGCACATATAAGGTAAATTAGGGCCTTCTCTGGAGATATCCCTACCATGTGGAACGCCATCTTTAATGTAGGCACACACTTCATGCCCATGGCGATCTTCGGGGTCAGATTTAGATGTTAAGTTAATTATGAACTCATCTAGGGAAGTGGTCGGCCCTATGCCAGTTTCACTTAGAAAGAATATGTCCGGTTTCGTCTCCTGTAATTGTGTTTCAACCTCTGGAAGGTTGGAACATAGACCCCTGATGTTGGAGAAGAGACATGGTAGTAGGGGTCTACGTTGAAGGATGGAGTTCTAGGTTTATTCATGTTTTTTTTCTGGAGATTTGTCATGTTGAGGTTTGGGATTTGTGGAACAGGTCGATAGACTTGGTTGGAGCAGGGCAGAGAGGGAAAGTAAGAGAGAAAAAGGCAGAAATTTTTTTTCTTTGTAGCACATGAAAAGGTCAAGCCGTAACAATTACCCACTAGTATGGCATCGAGATGCCCTACCAGAAACTACTGCATGGTTCAGAATCCATTCACCAAATGGCAACACAGCAGCCCCGGTACTTTGCACCTGCTGATAGGACAGCCTCCTTAGTGGTTAATCCAAGGTTCAGGTCCCTGACTATCAGGCAGATAACATCAGCCCAGACAAAATGCTTACCTCCAGCACCCTTACTAGTGACATGACCACAAGAATAGACAAAGAAACAGAAAATTTCCGACATCTCAGGCTACTGTTCACGAAGTACTACCGACCTGGAAAACAGCTTTTTCTTCACCCTTTGTCAGAAAAATCACTCATTAGAAATGAGGACTGAAGAACAAAAAGGGAGAAGCGAGAGTTACTGGAGCTGCCGATAACATATCCACATGCATTATCTACTCTCCATTTCAAAAAAAAAAAAAAAAAGGTGAGAGGACTTATTAATATCTACTTAGTATAAGTCCATTGCCTCATTACCAGTTTAGGGTAGTACTTGAATATAGTCTCCCCTGCCATATTAATGCGTGGATACTTTTTGCCTTTATCTACCTCGAGCTAGAAATGTTCGAGCATTCCAGCTCCACCCCATAATAAATATGCTATAATAGAACTTTAATCAAATTGGAAAGTCTGGTTATTTTCAATTAATTTACATTCGAAGAACTTGTTTAAAAAACTGGTTAAGAGTAATACCTTTAGGGTCACGTATTAAGCTTAGACTAGCTAAAGGTAATGCATACTGTAGAGAAAAAAAAAAAAAAATAGCCGCATGTTTGAGTTCAGATAATAGTGCAGGTATAATTTGGTAAATGTTCATTTTCATGGGAGACTTTTTTTTTTCACTTTAAATATAAGAAAAAAGTATTGGTTAATAATAATATATTTGACAAAAAAGATTTAGGAAAAAAAAGATAAATAAATAAAAAGAAAACAAGACAAGTATACTTGAAATGTTCAGGATTAAAGTCAAAGCTGGAACAAAGAAAAAATAAAACAAAAAGTTTGCAATACACAGATGTTAGTGAATTTTAAAAGTTATGGATAGAAACATTTCTTAGCTTTGGGTCCGCGGAGTTTGACTTTGCCTTCTTGAGTTCTTTGCTTTACTTGAATCAAGGTTTTTGATTAGCTTGGCAACATCATGTAAAGATATTTGTATATTACATAGCGTGTTTTCTGATACAGGAGGAAATATGGTGGCCTTGGCCGCAAAGGGTAGAATTAGCTGCAAAGTTCTTGGCAAAGAGTTTGGCTTTGTCTGATGCTGATGAGATTACCTCAGGTCCATTAATGATTGTTGGGATAGAGCATACACTTCTGTTCAGGATTCTGTTTGCTATTTGCCAAAACTGGTGGGAACCAAGCCGCTGCTCAACTACTTTGGACTTAACGGACTGAGCACTACAACTTTCTTGCATTCTTTATTACTTTTTTACAGTGGTTGCTGGCAGTCCTGAAAGCAGCTTTCGTACATCTATTATGTTGGAAGCAATGGAAAAAGTGATTTTTGTGCGCAATAGCAGCAGCACATTCAGGAGAGAACCACGGCTGGCTGTTAGGTTTTTGCTGGAACTTTTTTGAATGTATAAAACAGTCTATACCTACAATTAACCATTTCGTCAGGTATGATACTATAGATGACACATCCTTTTTAAACATGGAATGCAGAGGTAGATCTGATATAAATGTACGGAAGCTATCCCAGTCAGCCATAGAGTATAGATATACTGTACGTTGGAGAGGTACGTCTGAGGACTTATTACATTTCATTTTTATCTTAATTGATACAACAGAGTGGTCAGAAGATCCAAGTGGAGACAGAATGGAAACTGAACATAGCTCAGGGTAAGTTGTGAGAAAAAGGTCTAGGAGACTCGCATACCATTGGCTAGTTTTTAACCTTGAAATATTAGGTTGAGTTGCGGCATTTTTAATTTTGATTTCAAATGATGTATTTTCAAATAAGTTTTTGTTATAATACCTTTATTTTATATATCATCTTAAAGAGCGTTTTTCGCTCTATCTAAGCATTTAAGTTACAATCGTTTTAAAACAATTATTTCTCCTTTTCACAATGTTGAATAGAAGATGTAAAAAAAAACAAAAAACAAATTCGAACAATTTTCTTATTTCAATTCAAGCTAGGCCAAAAAGTTGCTGAAACAGCGCACAATATCAACAAAGTGCTTGGCCCAGGAACCACTACTGAATGCACAGCACAACAGTGGTTTCAGAAATTTCGTGGCAGCGACGAGAGTCTTGAAGATGATAAGTGTAGTGGTCGGCCATCGGATGCTGACAATGATCAATTAAGAATCTTAGTTGAAGCCAATCTACGCAAAACTGTTTGAGAATTTGCTTTTGAATTAGACGTAATGCATTACGACGATTTCTAACGATTTGAGATAGATTGGGAAGACAAAAAACTTCATAAATGGGTGCCACACAAATTGAACTACAACCAAAAGAAATGCCATTATGAAGTGTCATCTTCCCTTCTTTTATGCAACAAAATCGATTTTCAACGAGATTGTGACTTGTGATGAAAAATGGGTTCTTTATGACAACCGATGACGCTTAGTTTAGTGGTTGGACACTGATAAAGCTCCACAACTCTTCCTGAAGCCAGAGTTGCACCAAAAGAAAGCCCAATTCTCTTCCATAAGAATACCCGACTACACATTGCTAAACTAACCCTGCAGAAGTTGAACGAATTGGGCTACGAAACTCTACCCTCTACCTCATTTGCCATAATCTCCAGACCTCTCACATACGAACTACCATTTTTTGAAGCATCTCGACAACATTCTGTGTAAGAAATGCTTCAAAATCCTAAATGATATCAAAAACGCATTCAGTACCTTCATCGCCACCAGAACACAAGATTTTTTAGGTTAGTGGCATAAATACACTTGTTTTGTGTGAGCAAAAATGTGTTGATTCTGATGGTGTTTATTTCGATCCATAAATTTTCGATTGATGGAGTTAAAAACCACAAGAACTTTCTTGTCAACCTAATAATATTTTTAAATTCTTTTTATTTTTTTTAGCTCTTTACATCAAGTGGTTTCATGCCTTGTCTGGAGCGGTTTCCATTTTAAAATAGGTTGTATCAACTGATCTTTTTCACTCCACTCAAACAATCGCTTTCTTTTGAAGCTTTCATATCCAATCACATTAGGAGACTCCAATTTAATATGCAAATAATGACAGATTTCATTTCTATTTCACTGACACCAGACACAATTCCATCACTTTCGCCCTCTGCATCGAATTCGAGCAAATTAAATTCCTATATTGATCCTGCTTAAAATACCCTCAATGGTTTATCATCATTTTTATTTACAAAAGGTATTTACAATTTAACTGGAAATAAGATAAGGCAACAAACCCCACTTCTGATGCCTCCATTCAGTCTCGAAAGACAGAGGATACTCCCTATAAGGGCAGCTGCACATGTAATTGTGAGGTAAGGGTTGCGCAATTTCTAACCACACCTCTCCTGAATCGGCACTGTTTGAGTCCAGTAGCAAAGAGAAGTTCAGGACGACTGGAAACAAAGCCGAGATAAGGGGAGAGCATGTACAGCACCTGGAAATCCCAAATGGTCACCCATTTAGTACTGGCCAGGTTCATCATTGCTTAACTTCGGTGATTCAGCAGGAACCGGTGTGTCCAACATGATTACACTTCCATAAAAGAAAATAAACAGTAAAAAAATAAAGTCAGAGGCACTCGACAAAATCTTTCTAAGAGTAGACTGCTTGCTGTTTTCGATTCTAAACAAACCAGAAACAAGCAGACAAATCTCTAAGCGAACATAAGCACCACGACCCAAAAAAGTTTTGGAATAAATGGTGCCTTTGCATGAGTAAAAACACAATTTGTTGAGACCAAGTGCAAAAATAAACATCTCTAAGTATAGACTGCCTATTGTTTTCTGGTTTGTTCAGAACTGAAAACAAACAGGTCAATCTCTAGGTGGGAGTGGAATCTAAGTGGAAGATAAGAAAAAAGAAAATTTAAGGATGGAATTTGGGAGTGGATGGTGTCCAACCAAAATAAATGCCATTTAGATGAAGCAAAGGCAAAATAAATCTGGGAAGTGGATAATTTTGAGGAATTCTAATACCATAAAAATAAACTGCATTTAGAACTCGCTCATTCACCTAGTTAAGCGTTCCAACTTAATCAGACTGGGTTCCAAAAAGGCCGAGAATTTTGTGCACCATGTTGAAGTAGGTAACACATATTTATATCCTGCAGATCTTTTCATGCGCAAACTAGCAGTGCATACCCAACAAAATTTCAGCCAGATCAGCTTGGTAGTTTTTGAGAAAAAGTGGAACAGACAGACAGGCAGACAGAAAGACTAAGAGAAAGATAAGAATGATAATGGTAATTTACTGCTTAGGTCACTAATTCTAGGGTGTTTGAGATGAATGTGACACTTTTTGGAAATGAAATAAAATTGTCATGTCTTGGCCAATAATTGATGCATTTTCCAAATTTAGTGCATCTTTTAGAGTGTCTTTTGCTGAATAGAATTCACTTGAAAAAAAAAAAAAAAAAAAATTGCAAAACCTGAATATGGAACATACGAGATTCATGGTGTACTTCAGAAGATGCCTGAACACTAGTTTGATCTTGGTAGTTAGCGTTTATTTTGTGTAGTAAGTAGTATGTTTGGTGTGTTTTTCAAATGTGCCCCACACATAATAATCCATTGGTTTACAATCAGACGAGTTAAATGATCCAAATATATGAGACTGGTGAAGTTGTAGAAGTTCTCATTGACTTCTGGGTTTTCCCAGAGATATGGCATGGAGCTGAGTCTTGCTACCACACACGTAATCTCCCTGCAGCTACCCTCACTATCTAACACTTGATATCAGCGGATAACGACTAAATATAGCTATCTGAATTTGAGTTTGAACCTCTGTTCAGTGATGTGGGGCAACATGATGTGACCTTCTCTGAAAACACACCAAAAGACTATCACAGTTTGAAGAAACTTGGTCTGCATGATGTATGAGACTTTGTGCATAATGTGATACTATGAAGGTGACCCAAGTGCTGAAGGGGGACAATAGATAGGAAGTGTCATACAAATGTACAATGAAATAGGAAGTAGCAAACAATGAATCTGTCAGAGGCGACGGATTTTCATGAGATTGGTATCGTTTTGAAGCACGACTCTTCGGATGACAAATATCGAAAAATTGGCTAAAAACATTCCTTCACTCTCAACTGGGCATTTTTCTACAAGGAGGGGTCGCTTTTGTCGCTGATATTTTCAAAAGTTATCTCCTCTTTTCGATTGCCTAGTCTTAATTTAAACCTTTGCCACTTCTGGTTTAAATTAAGTCAGTAAATTAAATTAGTCAATCGAAAAGAGGAGATGACTTTCGAAAATATCGGCGACAAATTTAGTATTCCTTTTATATAATAGTAGAAGACAGGTAGACATATGTAAATACATGTGCATGTGCTAGAACGTTTTCATCCTGAATATTATTCAGTCTTGAATATGACTTTAAACTATATCCGATGGTAAGGTCCCAGCTTGCAGGATTTGGGGAGTGTGGAGCCACCCTTTAATTGCCATTGCTCCCAGGTCTACTCTGATCCGGAGTGGTAGTACCTGTTAGGGTCCCAACTACGGGTTAAATAGAAACCGACTTGAAAAAAAAAATATATATATATTCTATTAAAAAATTTTTTCTTCAAAAAATCAATGGATTCGGCATTAAATAACCTGAAAAGGATTGATATGCCGTAAAACAACCAACCAACTAAATACTATTCAATTATGTAATGTAGAAACTATGGATAAACTGAATTTAGCATAAAGTTAAATGAAACCAATCATCTATTAATAAACCATAAAAAAATGAATAATTAATTAATGAAAGTTCGTTTTTCAAAGAATATGCAAATTAATTAACCTTTATTTAGTCGTTTGCATATCCATGACTGAGTATATTAAGTTTGTTTTAATGATAATAAAAACAAAATGTAGGCTTTTAATATTAATGTAAGTGTGACAAAAAACTCAACTTTATATATAGATTACAAATTAAATATGGTAGCTTGACTAATCTAACAAAATTACATAGAAGCAGATAATTTTAATTGCTTATCGCTTGGAAATATAACAAACCTGCAATTTACATCGAAATTTTGGAAATTACTTGGAAATTTATGTATATTTCTAAACCGGAAGTATGTAAGAGTTATATCTACCTTATCAATAAATTATTAAAAGGTAGATACCTTAGAAACTACATGCATGAAATATGTTTTTATAAATGATTTCTATGTAGAAAATAATTTTGGAAGAGTGAATTTTTTCCCTTAATACGGTTGTTATTCACTCTTAAAAAATTTATTTGAACATTGAAATGCTGAAAAGTAATTCTATCTTTGGGACATGTTGTATTAGAACGGGAATGTTAGTCTAAACAAGGAGCAAGCACTTTTTGGGATGTTTAATGTCATGATAGATTTTGGGCATGTAGTGGAGTTTACAGTTGCCTTAAAACATGGAGTCATGTCAGCACTGATTGATTGGTTTGGTTGGTTTTTGTTTTACGGCATATCAACCCTTTTCGGGTTATTTAATGCCGAATCCAAAGATTTTGAAGAAAAATTTTTTTAATAGAATATATTTGTTGTTTTCACGTCGGTTTCTATTTAACCCATAGTTGGGACCCTAACAGGTACTACCACTCCGGGTCAGAGTGGACCTGGGAGCAATGGTAATTAAAGGGTGACTCCACACTTCCCAAAGCCCACAAGCTGGGGCCTCACCACTGGATATAGTTTAAGGTCATATCCAGGACCCCCATTGAGGGACTTTTACCCTCTGCAGGGGGGCAGTCGGCGTATTCTAATTCCCCACCGACAGGGCCACAGCACTGATTGAATACAAAGCAAACATGTGACCACTGTAAACAGAATTTCTTCCAGAAGGAAAAAAAAAAAATCCTCGTTCAACACAGCACAATAGAGTTCCACATAATTCTAGTTAAAAGAAATTGGCGAGTGACAACTGACATAAATTTTTAAACTGAAAAATAAAAAATTCTGTCTTTCCTTTTTTTGAGATTGATACCATTTGGGGGGGGGGGTATTCATAGTTAACACAGAAAAATTCACTTTCTCTGAAATTTTGTTTATTGAAGTCATTTGCTGCAAGAATCATACCCAATTTAGCCAAAGGCCCTAGAATCAGAATGTGTCAAGGCTCCCTCAGTTAGTACAAAAAAAAACACCCTTCATTGATGGCAAAAAGATGTGGCACAAAACCAGTTCCTCAATGGAACACTCTGAATGAATGCAAAAATGACTGTGAATGGATCCATCGGCATTCCCCAACAAAGGCATCTCAAATAATAATCCCCTTCCTCAGCCTTATGAAAAGTGTACCATACCTCATTCTGACAAAGATTTGCCAAAAGACAAGACAGGCCTTAGATTACAAAATGATACCAAGAATTTTTCAAGTATAGAAAAAAAAAAAAAAAGAAAGAGTTTGCAAAGCCAGTTGAATTTTTAAAATAAAGACAAAATTCAAAATTAGTTACTTTCTGTTCGCTATATCTTCCCTCTGTCTCTCTCAGCTATATGCTAAATAGCTTTACTACTTGTAGTGTTGTTCTCTCTCTTTTTTTTTTTTAAGAATGGCCGAATACAATCTTTATTACACTGGACTTAATAAAAGGTGGAGACGACGAAATAAGTAACAAAAACTGAATAAAATAATGGCATGGCATGATAATACTTAAAAGATAGGTCACTTGGTAAGTAAATTGAAATTAAAATGCTTAAAACGGATTCTTTTCAAACAACTCGATCTCCAAACCAAAGAATATTTTAGCACTTTATATCATTAAAGTCTACAGGGGAAAAAAATTTTTACATACTGTATAATTTTGCATACATGAGCCAACATTGACCATGAATAACATCGCATTGTTTGGATGAAGCATCAACATCTTTGGTAGCAGTAAAGGCCGATACAGGATTACAGTTTCTGTTGCAAAGGTTGCATATGCATTTGGTCTCTAATTCACTAGAACTGTTGTTTCGCTACCTGCGTGCCCACTTCTTTGTGGTAACTTGTGTCAACTTTTCCTCCCGACTTGAGATGTTTGTTCAAGATTCCTCTACATTTCGATTAGTTGGCTGTCAGGCTCTCCTAGGATCTTGTGTTGATGTTCACAATCTCCATATTGCAATTCATGACATCACCATACCAGAACTGTTGCTACCCAATGGGTTTCTTTCCAGAAACCATCTCTCTATGTTACATATTATATTCTAATTACATATGTGAGATAATTAATGTGGGAGATTATATATATTTTATTTGTTTTTACATAAGCAGTAATGCATTGACACATAATCCTGAGCATATTGTGTAAAAATAAATAAAAAATATACTTTGCTCTACTTTGGTATTGAGCACTCCTCGTTATACTTCATTAGTTATCTTATGCCTAAAAAATAACCTCAAAATATATATATAATTTAAAGTTATTATTTTTCAGAGGTAAGGTAATCAGTGAAGTATAACAAGGGTTATACAAGAGTGCTCAATACCAGAATAGAGTAAGGTATATTTTTACAAAATATGCTGATGACTGTAGTAATACATTACTGCTTATGTAAAAAAAAAAAAAATATATATATATATATATATATATATATATATATATATATATACACATACACTGATGCACACACAGAGTTATATATGTGTGTGTGTAAATGTTTAACTAATAAACTCTTTAACTACTGATCACATAACAATGAAGAGTGGTTTATAACAAGTAAAATCTTTGTTTAGATAAATAATACATATATCGGCAAGTTGAAATGCAAAATGTTCATTTCAACTTGCCGACATTTTTACTTCTTTCTACGCATGCCCAAATTCAATTCATTTCTTCAATTCGTTTAATATGAAATCTTTAGCTCAACTGGTAGGAAACGCTGCTGGAGTGCCAGATGTTTTGGTTTCTATTCTAGCTGATGGCATCCAAGTCAATTTTTTAAAAACTTTTGCAATCACTACTATATATTAGGTACAATATAATATTCAACAGAAAATTGGCTATGTAATAATATGAAATCTGCATGAATTAAAATATATTTAAGCATATTTTATAACTGCAAAGTGTAGAAAATCTTATCTGCATTGAACTTGATAGGATAAGTACACATTGCTGTTTGAGGAAACTGGAGGAAAGTGGTCAGAAAACGAAAAAAAAACAAAAAAACTAAGGGACCAGAATGCCATTTAATTTTTACAAAAGATAAATTATATGAAAGTAAATATCTGACACAGAGTTGTTCCTAATAGTGGTGCAACAAGTGCTGTCCATGCAGAGCAAGTAGTGGATGCTTTGCAGGAATTCAACAGTGAGAACAGTCCTTGTTGACAACACTAAGGCCAATATACGTTGTGAAAGTGGTTACAATTTTAGAAAAATGTTTCCTTAATCTTAATACAATTGGTTGCTTTTTGCACCATAATGAACTACCGTTCAGAACCCTTTATAAAAACATGGATGGTTGCGCAAAAGGTCTTACAACAGTTAGTAATCCACTGGGAAAATTATGCTCAAATGAATGGCATGATTTATACCAAATATCATCTTCCACTATTAGCAGACCTTTGGATTCAATTTGGAAATTTGATGAAATACATGATCTCAGTTGTGACCAAAGACTCCTGTATGAATATATAGTAGGTATTTCTAGAGGTAAGGTTGACTCTGGATATGCTTCCTGGAAAACTGATCCTAAAACCAAACAAGATGGCTGACTTTGGACATTAGGCTGATGTGTTTATGGACTTGTGGTGCATATCCACAAAGTTTCACAATAAAACTCCAGTTTAATAAATCTTATTAAAAAGGGATATAAACATTTACTTTTTTTCTAGTTTGCATTTATGTATTTGATTAATTCAAAGGATATTTCATTCCTAGACCACGTGTATGTCATTTTGAAAAGTTTCAATTCCCCTCTTTAGTTAACCATTTTAGTTGTCTCCCTTTAAAACTGTTTAAATACTTTTCGAATTGTCTCCTATTTGTTGGGATTTTAACTGCATGGATATGTAGTTTAATAATTTATGATGGTTTTGTTTAAGTTAGGAAAAGAGTTTTACATTCTCTATTTGATTGTAATATTTACACACATCACACACTTTTGTTGTAATTACTTGAGCCGAGGAGCGGTTAGGTTTTCGGTTGAACTACTATTCTCATCTTGTTCAACTGATGTAAACTCAGATCCTCTGCAGGTGCATCTTATCAAACCAGAGAAAATTTCTGTCGAATTTAGCAATATGTACGGAATTTTGAATGGAACTCTTTATTTAATACACATGGGTAGTTTTACTCTATTTCTAGAAAAGTGTCACACTAGCACTTATATCCGTTATGCCACGTGTTCTGGTAAAAGTAGAGTAAACTACCTATGAGGATTAAATAAAGAGTTCCATTCAAAATTGCAGTGGCATAACGGATATAAGTGCTAGTGTGACACTTTTCTGAAGGTTGAAGGTTCAATCTTTAGTGTAGTTGATACTTAGAAATAAAATTATGAAGCCTTCTATCTAGTGGATTAAATAAAGGATTCTGTTCAAAATAAAGACATGGCCAGAGATAGGTCAACTTGGAAGTTTTTTCAACACATGCCAATATTTAAGATGGATATTAAATCGATGATGATAATAATCGTGTCTTTTTTTTGTTTTTAATTGCATTTTCACCCCAAACAAGGCACAGTGCCACTTTGATGTAGGGGGTTACTATTTGAGACATAATTTGCAGGGGTACTATGTAGGGAGTTGAGCAGCAAGATGTCTGTTTACATTACAATTGAACTTCTGCATGTCAGTACAGTCAGGGAAGCAGGAACCCAAGAGGGAATTCCAAAGTCTAGCAGTCCTAGAGAAGAAACTGTTAAAATGGAAGGCTTTCTTACATTTAGGGATTTCTACTGTGTAGGGGTGGGATTTTGCTGCTTGTTAGGTTTGTCAGGGGTATTTAGACCAGTGGGGGGGATAAGAGCTTGTAGTTCTGAGCACCTGCCATTAAAATACTTGTAAAACAGGCAGAGGGATGCAACATTTTGTCAATGGGACAACAGTTGAAGCATAGCTAATAACAACGGACCTATTAGGTTGGCGACTCTTTTGAACCCTGTCTAAAAGGGAGAGACTAGTAGCAGATGCACCAGCCCAAATGTGGCAATACTCCATACATGGGTGGATGATGGCCTTGAAGGTACAGGATACTCTTAGGTGTAAGTAATTTCTAGCATGGTAGAGAGAGAGCCCACCTTCTTTGCAGCAGCCTTGGCAATGCCCTCAATATATCTGTTCCAACTCTTGTTCCCTGTGAATGTTAAGCCAAGATGTTTGAACAAAATACTTTCAGGTAATGTATCATTAGCCATGGCTATAAGTGGTTGAGAACGTTTCTCGTAGTTATTAAAGGAAAGAATCTTAGTCTTGGCAGCATTGAAAGTTACGATCCATTTTTGTCCCCATTCCATTACAGACTGGAGGTCTTCCTCTAGGGTTTCCGTCATTGTCTTGAATACATGTTCATTCATTTTTCTCTCATATCTGTTCTAGAGCATGGTGTCATTTTATCAGGGAGGTTATTTATGAATATCAGGAATAGTAAAGGTCCTATATCAGTTTTTAGAGAGAACTGTCATGAGAGTGAAAGAAGGGCAAAATGAAAGAAAGTGAGAAATAGAATCCAATCAAATACTGATGACAAAATAAAGAATTAAAGCTCTAATAATTTAGCAGAAATAAATCAGTTTTTCTTCTTTATCTTAGAAAATTATTTGAACAAAATGCAAAGGACTCGCATCCATGAGAGGTTCTAACAGATTAAATGGAAATACGCTTTTTATAGACCGCCCCCCCCCCAAAAAAAAACAATACAACTAAAAAGATGCTCTGTTCATCGCTCAGTTTCACAGTTTAAAATGGTCGCATGGAATATTTTTGTTTTATTTTTTAACAAAAATAAAATTTAAAAAAAAAACAAACAGGTTTTTGGAAAGGAAACCAAATATTTTATAAGAAAAAGAAAATATCTCCACAAAAGGTTAAATAAATTTAAATTAACATGAAAGTAACATACATCTGCAAAAATTAACATTTTTTTTTTTTTTATGATTTTAGAAAAAAATAAAAACAAAAAAAATTTCTTAAAAAAAAAAAGAAAAAAAAGTGAAACATTTCCTTGGTACATTTAAATTAGTTAAACAACATAAGATTGACCCCCACCCTACCCGATTGTAATTGTTTTTAAAGCACCTAAAATATGTAGACCTTATCGGCCTCCGCCACCTCCACCTCCACCCCCTCCAGCTGCAGCCTGAGGATCTGCATTGGATGCCAACATGAGGAGAATAACTGATGGCACGATGTACATCCACTGAAAAAAGAAAAGAAAAAACATTTCACTCAAAATGAATCAATTCAAAAAATGAAATGAGATTTTCACTTAAAAGTCGAATCATCTAGAAAAATAAATTGAAGGGAGACAATCATAAGAAATAATAAATTAAAGGGAGACAATAAAAATAAATTAAAGGGAGGCAATGTTTTATGGAAGACAATTCCAAAATATAATCAAGTAAACAGTAATTCGAAGACTTTCGAAATTTTTGTGATTAATAGCTTTCTATAAAATCAAGATTTTATTTTCACTTGTCAGTTTTATGAGACGTTGGTCCTTGTTCTTAAAAAAGTATTTAGGTTAGTTTTCTTTCAGAAAAATAAAATAAATTAAAAATAATAATAGTTAATCTACATAGAAAAGTTTTTAAAAATGTAAAAATCTTTAGACAACAGCAGTGTCAGTGAGTAAAAATTAAACTGCTTAGAATGACAACATACATGGCCAACCTAAATGGTTCAAGATTTAAAGCTCTCGTTTTCAATAGTGGGTCTCATCATCAGATTATTTTCTTTATGGTTGAAATCTATTATTTATGATTAATACATTCTTCATTTAAATTTTTAAAAATGCAACAAAATAAAATACTAAATTTTAAGTATTTGCATATCTTAGCAAACAAGTGAGCCATTTTAATATTTTTTTTAATTGAAAATATAAAAAAGAAACCTCATTCGTTTGAATAATGATAACTAAAGTTGTTTGATTATTAGGATCAAAACCTGCAAAAACTTTTAATGTTTTTAAAAGATTTTATTTGTCATATTAATTACTGTTAATTTTTTTTTGTTTATGGAAAAATAAGTTGTTTGGGAGGTATACTAAAATTCCCTTTGCTCTAAATATCTATCTCTACTGTTATATAAAAGGAACTGGTATGTATGTGTGTGTGCGCGAATTCGTTCCCTATGGACTTGAAAATGGCTGGGTCAAATTTTATGAAATTTCACATAAAGGTACTTTATGTGCCTGGCAGTATTCTTAGATAGGTTTTGTATCGGAATGTTTCGATAAGTATCGATAATCAAAATAATCCGGTAAAAAAAAAAAGGAACTGGTGATTTTGACATCTCACAGATCCTAATATCACAGGTGCATTTGAGAAGCTTTATTACCACACAAACCGAAAGGCCTGACATATAAAATCAACAGTAGGTTCTTTGATATGATAGAGGAATGTTTGAAATGAATGTTTCTATTTAAAACAGAATTACACTATAATATTGACTTTTTCATTTTAAACTTCAATTCCAGCCATTATCACCGCACAAGCAGAAAAGTTAGCCATATAAAAACAATAGGTTCTTTGATATGACAGAGGCATGTTTGAAATGAATGTTTCTATTTAAAACAGAATTACACTATAATATTGACTTTTTCATTTTAAACTTCAATTCCAGCCATTATCACCGCACAAGCAGAAAAGTTAGCCACATAAAAACAATAGGTTCTTTGATACGACAGGGATGCATTCAAGATGAATGTTTCTGCTTAAAACACAATTGAAGCATAATACTTTACTTTTGCATTTTAAACTTTAATTCAAAACGTTATATAACAAATAATGATAAAATCAACAGTAGATTCTCTACAGTAAGTCACTGCAGGGAAGCATATGAAGCTTCTTCCTGGTGCACTGTGATGGGTCCCCAACTAGAGTAGGCAATCAAAAGATTTGATTGAAAAATGGACAATTTCACCGAGTTTGATGAAAATAAAAATATGGGAGTGTGAAACATTCGTTGATCATCATTCAATCCCAAGCAATGTCAGGTCTCCCTGCTAATAATTTATGTGATTGAAATAGAATTTATAGAGGATTGTTCTTCTTTTAAATCAATTTAAATCAATTATTGCACATAAAAATTAGTCACTTTTAGGACAGATATTTTATTTAAAATTTTTCTGTAATCAAGATAATATAAAGAAATTAGAAGCTCAGTCAAAGCAAGATGGTTAATTTTTATTTAATTATAATTAGTTAAAATGAGAAAATAAGGCAATATGTGAAATGAGAATAAATTTATGCAAATATTCAACTTAATGGATGGGTGGCAGTGTTTGTACTTACATATTTAGCAAAAAACGACCGGTTATCTCCTTGTTGTCCTTTCTGTTTATCATGATCCTCTCGTTTCAGTTTATCGATGTACAATTGGGTTTCAGGCCTGTGGAATAAGGATAAAATTTTTAAAAATAAAAAAAGAAAGAGTTAGAGGAACTATCAATTTAAACACATGTAGATATGTGTGCACTTCTGTTTTGTAAGAGGAACAAACTAGAGTGCCCAATTATGTGTGCTAGAGCATACATTTTTTTAATTTTTAAAGATGAAACAAACTGAACAGATGATCAAACTAATGTATAGTCAATTGAAATAAAATAATTGATATAAAAATTACAAAGATAAATAATATCTTTATATTAGTACCTATCAAGATAACAAAAAGTTCAATATAGTAGATGCAGCAAATTAAAAAGAAAATTTGCTGATAAAAATTACAATTAAATAATTACAATAGTTATTGATCCATAGAACAAGGAATTATAATAAAGAAAAATCCATAACTTATGGATTTTTAAAGATCGGCTCTTTTTATCAGAAGACAGACGTTAGTATAAAATGTATCATTGATAATAAATTTGAAAATACAGAAAACATTTTGTGAACTAAAAGGCATTTTGAATAGAATTACATAGGATAAAAGAATGAAAGTAAAAATCAAATTAATTAATGAAGTTGTACTCTATTAGGTTTAAAAGGAAGAATCTGGAATTCAAAGTCTGAATCAATTATATCGAAATTCAAAATGGCAGTTAAATTTGAACAAATCAATTAATCAATGAAGTTGTACTCCTTGAGGTCCAAATGGAAGAAATTGCATTCTGAGGTGCGAGTTGATTATAGGGAAGTCCAAAAAGTCAATTAAATGTGAAAATATATCATTCAATTAAGTTAATATATATTTGCAAATTTAATTGCACATTTAGTGATTAAAATAACAGGGAAAGTTGGAGTCATGCCTGCAGCAAAAAAAAAAAAAAAAAAAAAAAAAAAAAAAAATGTGGCCACAGAAATTAGTAAAGTTTTTAAAAAAAAGATGAAAGACCATTCTTCTAGACTTACACAGGTCCTGGGACAGTCTGAACAATCTCAACAGTTGTATTCCAGGCCGAGATGGCTTCATCAGGTAGTGTAATACCCGTACACGGACCGGCATTCGTAGACAACGAAACACCAATCACTTCTCCGGATGGATCAACATTCAAAGTGATTTGATCTGACAATCCAGATTCATAAAGTTGACACTGAAATAAAAACAACAAAAATAAATACAATTCATGAAAACATGTCAAAACTGACATTAACCCGTGATGCATGTTATGTTCAACATTGGTACAAAGCATGTGCTACAGATGATGGGGGGAAAAATATCTGGCAGAATTTAGTTTCTCCACAACATTAAATTTACAGTGGAACCTCTAGATACAAAAGACTACTTACAAAATTTTCAGTTTATGAAATGTAATTTGAAAATTATTTTTGTCCCTACCATACTAAAGATACTCGTGACATAAGACTATTTTTCAGGTACTTAATTCTTTGAAAATATTTTAAAACTCTGGGTTTTAATTTAAAAGTTTTGTCGTGATATTCTGTAAAAATTTGTGTTGATTTTTATCTGAAAATCATTTTTTTTCTTGGACTTTAATTTATTTTTTTCTACTTACCACCCCATAAATGAAACTTATTTTAATTGAAAAAATGATGTACGCATTACAGTTTTTACTACATTTGAAGAATATTGATTGAAGAAAAATTTTCTGTTTTAATTTTTATCATACACTCCCTGAAATTTTTCTAAGTGTGTGGGGGAGTTTGTTATTATTTTTCTAAGAAATCACAAATTAGCTGTAAGAAAAGAAACAATCCATTTCACTTTGAATCCTTTTTTTCTGCACACCTTCATAACCATAGATTTGATTAAGATCATGACTTTATGAGTAATGATTTAGATAACGATTAAAAAAAATTATGTCATATCTTTCAGTTGGTTTTTATTAAATAGTATTTTATTGTCGGATGTCAAAGAAAAGTAAACAATAAATAACAAGGTATTAACGGTTATGTTAGTCCAACGTAAATAAATTCTTGATGAACCGTCTCATTAAATAATCCAATTTACCTACTACTTTCTACTACTAACGATTACTAAGAAATTATCCCATTGACTACTGTACACTCAATAATCCTTATACTTGACTGGCCTCCAGGCCTGGATAAGTTGTGACCCCTTTGCAAAAAAAAAAAAAAAAAGAAAAAAAAAATTTGGCTCTTATTTCATTCTTGTTTTACCCTTAAAAATTTAAGGAGCATTTTCATAGGGCCTGGAACAAATTAGACAAAATAGAGTACAGTATATAATACACATGCATATAATCAAATAACATTACAAATAACACTAAGGCGGGGCAAATAGTGTAACCAGAGGTTGGAAAAACATTGTATTCCACATTGTAACCTGAACAAAACCATATCCCGGGGCCACTGTATCCTGGGGTTCTATTGTACAGGTTTTTTTTGTTTTTTTTTAAATTATCATAAAAACCCATATGGATATATTTTGGCAAACATCAAACATAAAAATACACTTGTGGGAAGGATATATAGGTTTTTGTTTAGTTTTACTGGTCACTGTAACTTTAATAAATATTTATCGTTTTTCATTAGTATCAGCAATAAAGTTTAAAACAGGTTGTTTTTGGCATCAGAAAATAGCAAAAATTTTTTCCAACTTTAATCCCCCCCCAAAAGTTCTAAATTTTAATTTACAATGAATCATCCAAACACTAGTATATACAGGAGAATAGAGTGATTCTACTACAAGTTTATGGTTTTATTAAATTCTGAATGTCTCAACTTATAATTTGCAGTTTCATGTTCAGTCTTAACTTTATAGTACATTTCTTGCAGTAGTAAATTATTTAGCTTTTCACCATTTGTCTCCGTTTGTTTTCTATCAAAAATGAAAGGAAAAGCATCAAAGTAGTAGTAAAATCAGACTTTTATAAAAAGGTATTTGAAGTGTTATTTTATTATTAAATTTTATGTGATGTACCTGGTGCCTCCTAACATTTAAAAAGAAACCATTTTTCTGATCCTCAAATCAGACTATACCACAAAAAATATTTCTGTGGATCACTAGTAGACCAGATTAGACACCACAGGATCAGGCAACCACAATGCATCTCACACAAAATAAAAACATTTTGGAAGATGTGTGTACCATTCTTGATATAGAAAAGATGTGTGTACCATTCTTGATATAGAAAAGATGTGTGTACCATTCTTGATATAGAAAAGATGTGTGTACCATTCTTGATATAGAAAAGATGTGTGTACCATTCTTGATATAGAAAAGATGTGTGTACCATTCTTGATATAGAAAAGATGTGTGTACCATTCTTGATATAGAAAAGATTTAACTTGTTTGTACAACTGAAATATAAAATAACCGAGCAAATTTTTATAGCATTGTTCATGAGTGGCAAGAGAAAAACCTCTACTGTGACAGGGTCCACTTATCAAGGTCCAGATGCCACTTGGGGATAAGGGTTATTGCGTGTACAGTAATCAATGGGACAATATCGTGGTAATCGTTAGTAATGGAGATCTGATAAAGTGTCTTACTTAAGGGGGCGGTTTATCAGGAACTTGTTTATGTTAGACTTGAAGACATCCAAGTTGTAGTCAGGTGGGAAACAGGCAAACGGAAGAGAGTTCCACAGGCGTGCACTTCTAAGAAAGAAGCTTTGTTCATGGAATCTACATTTTGATTTTGGCACAGATAAAAAGTGGGGAAAATTACTGACAGTGGTTTCAGCTAGACGGACGTTTTTCGTGAAAGATTGGCGAGGGGGGATCAAAGATTGGAGCACTTCCAATGGAAATAATGATAAAACAACGACAGGCTCGCAACGTCCCTACTGTGGGAGAGATGGCAGGGGAGAGAAAATAGCATCCCCCACTAGGCTACGAAGTCTATTTTGTCAAGGCAGTATAGGCTGTTTTTAGCAGCCCCTGCCCAGATATGACAGCAGTACTCCATCCTTGGACGTTCTTCTGAAGCGGTAGAAGGATCCCACCATTTTTTCCAGCGATCTTGGCAACAAATTTGATGTAAGTGTTCCATTTCAGATCAGGAGTAAAGGTCAATCCCAGAAGCTTGTCAAAACATGGAGTCTCCCAAAGATGAGAGCCATCCATTTCAATTGATGCCATATGGGAATCAGAGCGTTGATGTAAAGATAGAAGCTTGATTTTTAGATGCATTAAAAGTAACCAGCCTCCTCTTCCCCCATTATACCTCGTGCTCAATATCAGAGGAGAGAGAATCAGAGAGAACTTTGTCATTTACGGCCTTTGATGTGTTGCCATAGATGGTCGTGTCATCAGCATAAATGTCAACGAATGATTTAAGTATGTGTTTTGGGAGATCATCGATGTACATCAGAAAGAGAGTTGGGCCTAGGATAGACCCTTGAGGGACTCCAGCATTAATACTGTGGGCTTCTGATTTCTGGCCATCAACCACCACTCTTCTGAACCTATCGGAGAGAAATGATTTAATAATTGAGAAAACATTTCCAGTTATACCATAGCTGGAAATCTTGTGAAGTAGGCCATACCTTATCGAAGGCTTTTGATATGTCAAGAGCAATTGCCTTAGAAAGGAAACCTTTGTCGAGAGATTCACTAATCCTATGAGATATAACCATTAGCACATCTGCTGTAGATCTCGCAGAAAGGAAACCATATTGCATGTCACTAAGAAGGTTATTTCTGCTGAGGTGGTTGACTACTTCTTTATTAATATGGATTCCAGCAACTTACTCATGACACACAGGAGATTTATTGATCTGTACTGAGAGGGAGATGACTTATCACCTGAATTCTTAAATACAGGGCATACTGATGAGGTTTTCCAGGGTGTTGGGAAGCAATTCTCCTTAAGACAATTCTTAAACAGTTTTGTAAGTATGGGAGCAAGTTCTGGTTGAAGCTTTTTCAACACTATAATTGAAATGCCGTCAGGGCCAGTTGCTTTACTGGAATCAAGTTTCTTGATTAGCTTGGCAACATCACGCACAGATATTTGTATGTTGCATAGCGTGTTGTCTGTTATAGGAGGAAATACAGGGAGTTGATGGCCTTAGTTGCATAGGGTAGAATTAGCTGCAAAGTTCTTAGCAAATGGTCTGGCTTTGTCTGATACTGACGAGATGACCTCAAGTCCACTGATGCTGGTTGGGATAGAACGCACGCTTCTGTTCAGGATCCTGTTTGCTATTTGCCAAAACTGGTGGGAACCAAGCTGCTGCTCAGCTACTTTGGATTTAACAGACTGAGCATATAGCTCTCTTGCATTTTTTATTACTCTTTTACAGTGGTTGCTGGCAGTCCTGAAAGCAGCTTTAGTCTCAGTACATCTATTACGTTGGTAGCTATGGAAAAAGTGATTTCTGTGCGCGATAACAGCAGCACATTCTTCCTATCTCCTCAATAATATTGCCAATTAAAACATGTTGATCATATAAATTAAAAGAAAATAAAAGAAATTGAAGGGAAATATATTTTTAAGAACACACTTGGATGAAAATCATATATTTATATTGAAACAGATTTAGGTTTGTATCTCTATAGCTATTAACATCAAAGGCATGAAAAAAAAAATTTGGAGTGACAAAGAAAGTAATAAAAATTTGAACAGTTGTTTCTTTTGATTTTTGACAAGAGACAAGAAATGACTTACTGCTAAAACAAAAGTGGTGACATATTTGGTCGGTTCACTTGTTTCATAATTCACTGATATTGGCCGGACTGGAATTTTTATCAAATACATGTCTTCAAGTTTGGCAGCATTCTGGAAAATTAAAAAAAATAAATTATATAAAAAAATGCTATCTGCATGTCTAGCTAAAAGTAAAAATCTACACCAGATATGCTCACAAAACTGATATAATCTCTTACATAACTGCCTGTGATTTTTTTTTAAATACTCTTATTGGAAACAGAAAATAAAAGGCTCATGACATAACGAATTTAAGGGCTAAGTAATAATCATTTTTAAATGACAGTTTCTGGGGGTTGATGTTATCTTAATCTTAAGTACATGCAATACTAAGAGTAAATAAAAATTACTTCTATCCAGTCATGGTTGAGAGAATGAGAACAAGCTAACCCAACAGATTTTGGACAAAATGCATCTGAATAAGGTCAGAGGTTACATTGCAAGAATAACGTTCAAATTGAGAACAGTAGTTTGAATAATACAAATTATCATGTCTTACCGCAAAAAATCCTATTAAAAAAAAAAACTCTGGGCGACATCAAGTACGATGATGCTAGTACATAAATAAAAAAAGACTTGCTCACCTTTAATTTTATTTTCTCTTCCATCGTCAGGGGTGAAGTAGGTGAGAAATGAGCCTTGTTCATTTTAAAAGAACGAATCACAATATTACCTCGCTTGGTGAACAAAGCAGCAGAACCTTCAAAGAAAAGTAAAAAAGTAATTAGAAAATCTGAAAGAGGTAGATAGGAGGGGGAAGACAGAAGAAATTACTTTTAAAACATATTTTGGTGTTGTTAGAAGAAAAAAGGTGTTGGATAATTTTGATGCGATGAATGATGGGCTGTGATTCTGTATATTTATGATGCACATCCCAACAACAAAGTTATTTCTGAATTTGTTATTTAGCCAGTAGGGGACTAGGCTGAAGTTAGTTCTGTATTGCAACTGGCTACGGTATTATAGACATGTTGGATGAAGTTCTGGTTAGATAAACAGATGCACAAAGATTTTGATTGAGGAAAAGGGGAATTGAAAAAGAATATAAAAAATGACTTCAAGCAATAACACATTGAAACTCACTTAACTGATAAAATTTCATGGAGAAAGTCATTTTGTATCATCATAATCAATGTGCAACTCACACTTAATGTGGAAAAGACACATTAAACGAAGTTACAGTTGAGAATTTTTTGTCTTCTGATTGAAACATTTTTTTTTACAATTCAATTTTATCAAGGCCTGGAGGTTACTCGAGGATAAGGGCTAATGAGTGTACAATAGTCAATGGGACAATATCGTAATCATTAATAGTGGAAATTTGGTAAATTGGATTACTTAAGGGGACAGTTTATCAAGAACTTGTTCACATTGGACTTGAAGACAACCATATTGTAGTCAACTAGAAAGCAGGGAAATGGAAGAGAGTTCCACAGGTGTGCAGTTCTTAGAAAGAAACTTTGTTCATGGAACTAGGTTTGGGCACAGATAAAGAATGGAGGAAATTATTGATAGTGGTTTCAGCTAGACGAGTGTTTTTTGTAAAAGTTTGTCAAGGGGGGACCATAGATTGAAGCTCAGACAAGCACTTGCCATAAAAATAACAAAGCGGTGACCCTTGAGAGCGATTCATTTCTACAACAAATTCATGAATGGTTGTGTTGTTTACACATACTAGTATGCTCAATAAGTTGTGATGTCTCAGTGCTGCAGTAATAATTTGTCATGGCAAGTCATGATCATGTGTTTTTTACTAGCAGTTGTTTTAATAGTTTAAGAAACTCAAAGCATCAACACAATTATTTTGCTCCGAGCTGTTATGCCATTGTGTAGATTTAATTTCTACAGAAATGTTGAAGGTTGTGGGTGAATAGACACTGAGATCATCACAGACTTAATAAATCAGATCATAAAAAAAGGATGTCTATAGCAACCATCTAAAAATCCAAACTCATTTTTGTTTTTGCTCTTCAAAAACAAAGTGGTGCAATGTTTTAACTGCTAACAAATCTTGAGAATTTTAACAGAATTTTGAACGGAACCTTTTATTTACTTCAGAGGTAACACGCTCTGGTTCCATCAGCCATGACTGGATAGAGGTCCTAAGTAAGGACCTGAGGCACAGTAGTTATAGTACTTGAAAAAAACAATTGTAAAAAGTGACCTTCTCCTGAAGGTTGAAGGTTCAATTCTTAGTGTGGGCGACTGAAAATAACAATTGCAAATTACTTAGGACTCCTATCCAGTCATGACTGATGGAACAAGAGCATGCTACCCCTGTGAAGTAAATAAAAGGTTCCGTTCGAGATTCTATCCGAATTCCCGAGTTTTACAAGATACACCTGAAGAAGGTCGGGGATTACATCGACTGACACATGAAAATAACACTCAAGATGAGAACAGGTCCAAATAATACAAATATACATATCCTCATCTCAAAAATTCGGAAACATGCTAACAAAAAGTTATGCACAAGGCCACTTCATGTATGAAGATCTGTTGATAAATATTTGATTTTCAAAGATTTTTTTTTAAAGTAATAAAGTCAACTAAATTTGTAAATACAAAGAATAATATTGTAACTCATACCTGAAGATAAGAAAATGTGTTGAAAGTAAACTGATAAATATCAAACATAAAAGACGTTTTATGTTTCGAGACTTTTCAGATAATTTACATTATATAGACTACTATTTCCACTCTTCGGACTACTGTTCTTATTTTGAGTGTTATTTTCACAATGTTTCAGTCAATGTAACCTCCAACCTTCTTCAAGTGTATCTTGTCGAAATCAGAAATGTGAACGGAACCCTTTGCTTAATCCATGGGAGTAGCATGCTTTCGTTCTGTCAACTATGACTGGGTAGACGTCCTAAGTAATTTGCAATTATATTTTGAGTGTCATCTGTGGATTGAACCTTCAACGTCTATAAGAGTAACTTATAACTAGCACTATGACAACAGAATATTCTTTTTATTGTTTTGACTCTCGAGTATATATCCGACAGTTAATCAACTAAGAACCACATCACCTTATATAAAAGCATATAAGATATCAGTGGATACATACTCAAGAGTCAAAACAATGAAAAGAATATGCTGTTGTCCTAGCCCTAGTTATAACTGAATTTACCATGTACTTTATCCATTACACCACAGATCTTTCTGGATAATTCTAGAATAAATTTTGGAAGCCTTAAGCCTATCTTGTTTTATAGATACACAATTTTTGTTATTTTATTATTTTTTTTTAATTACATTTTCACCCCAAACAAGGCATATTGCCACTTTGATGTAGGGGGCTACTATCAGGGACCTAAGTTCCAGGGGTACTATGTAGGGAGTTTAGCAGCAAGATGTCTGTTCACATTACACTTGAACTTTCTCATGTCAGTACAGTTGGGGAAGCAGGAAACTGGAAGAGAATTCTAAAGTCCTGCAGTTTTGGGGAAGAAGCTATTAGGGTAAAAGGCTTTCTTACATCTAGGGATCTCAACTGTGTAGGGGTGGGAATTTGCTGCTTGTCGGGTTTGTCGGGGGTATTTTCGCCGAGGGGGTTACAAGTGCTTGTAGTTCGTCAGAGCATCCACCATTAAAATACCTGTAAAACAGGTAGAGGGATGCAACATTTCATCGGTGGGACAGGGGCTGAAGTTTAGATGACAATTCAGAACCTATTAGGTTGACGACTCTCTTTTGGACCTTGTCCAGGAGTGAGAGACTAGTAGCAGATGCACCAGCCCAGATGTGACAGCAGTACTCCATACATGGGCAAACGGTAGCTTTGTAGAGGTACAGGATACTTTCAGGCGTAAGTAACTTTCTAGCATGATAGAGAGAGCCCACCTTCTTTGCAGCAGCCTTAGCAATGATCTCAATGTATCTATTTCAACTAAAGTTTCCTGTGAATTGGTTAAAAATGAATATATTGCAATATTTCTTTGGTATTATTGTAGATTAATACCTTCTGCTACCCCTTCCCCATCTGACCACCTCTCCAAAATATGTGATTCTACCTTTATAGACAATTGCATGTGAAAAACTTTTAAAAAAATTATTTTAGAATTTAATGTAAAATGATTTCCCATTTTGAATCATTCGAGCGTTTTAGGGCAGTTACCCCCCCCTCCTATGATAGATAAATCCTGGGTGTTTTTTTGTTTGTTTTCTAAAAGATGATTATGCATGGTTTTAAGAGGGTCTTTGTGTAATTATGAGAAAGTTGGGAGGTTACCACTCTGGGTTAATGATAGGGCTAAGGAAAATTATGCGTGAACATCCTGAAGACTTGATATTGATAGAAACAAAACAAAAACAATTTTAGAATTTAGAGCGGGGGTTGGTTTCATATAAATGTAAAATAATTCACCATTTCAAGACGATCCTAGCGTTTTAGGACAGTTGACCAATTTATTTTTTTATGGGAGATTAATCATGTGCACTTTCTTTAAACGTTTTTTATGATTTTTTTTTTTTTTTTACGCTTATATGAACTCACAGAGAAAGTTTGTTTAGTGGGGAGCTCTGCCACTTGTACTTAGCGTTATCGTTAAGGCTAAAGGTTTTAGGAGGAGGCCTGCCACTCATACCTAGGATTAGACATAGAATTAAGCGAGTTTTTTTTTTTTTTTTTTTTTTTTTTTAGAGGGTGTTTGATACCCATTGTGAAACTTTACAAGAATTATGACAAACAGAAAAATACAAGTTATTTAAAAAAGTGACGTCCCTCTAACAGAAAACATGATGCTTGGAAAAATATCAAGTATTTAAATTCTATTTAGATATAAAAGAAACAAGTTTTTGCTAAAGCTGACAAATTGTTAAAAATTTTGAATTGATGTTATTTTGATTTCTAATTACATTTCATGTCTTTTCCTACCATTTTTACTTTTAATTGAGCACCTCCTACAAATATTTAAATATTGATTATTTTTTTATTTTATTTTTAATAATCGGGTAGATTAGTTTCCATTCGATAATAATTCACTGAAAACATTTTTTAAGGGACGAAAATTAGAAGTGTGTATACCGTTCGTACACGTGAACCAAAACAATGATAGTTCACATTTTCACTTATTAAAATATTTTAAAGCTTACTACTACCCAATTTTTAAAAATATTTGTATGGTTGATAACAAAATAGCTCTAACTAAACATGTAAGAATTTTTATTTATAACAAGATTTTCAATTAAAAAAAAAATAAATCGATTTGAAATAAAAATAAACGAAAACAAAATGTCTGTTTACGCCATGTTATTGCTCCTGCTGCTACTATCACTAATACCACAAAAGTCTTGATTCAAATTCATAACGATTTTTTCGGATATTATGTTTTTAAATTGCTACGTACCACTAGAGAAAACACTGTTCAATCATCTTTTTTAACGAATAAACATAGTAAAAAGATTGTTTTATTTAATAGTGAGTGTCCGAAGAAAAGTTTTTTCAAAATTTTCAATACTCATCATTTTGAAATCTTTTTTTTAACAACAAAAAAACGAGTCGTCAAATGAATTTTGAACGCTCGAAATTATTAAAAATGACATCTCTTTTGGCTAATTTCCAAATTTCATTAAAAAATTCTTCACAGAAACACAGTACGAATGTTTAGAAATCAAGGGGGGGTCATTACAAAATCTTACCGAAAATGCCGTTTTATGATGTTCACATTTTTATCAGTTTATTTGCTTAAAACTCTAAAAATATACAGTGTATGTTATTATTTACTAATTCATTTGAAAGTATATTCATTTCTGAACAAAACAGTGGTATTTTGAAGACTTAAAGTGCTTTGATTTTTAAAATATTTTAGCAGAAACCCCTTTAAATCTATGATTATCCAAAGCGTTTTAACGGCCATGTGTATTGCTAATTTGTTACACAATCATCAGAAACAGTTGTCAGAAACAGATCCAAAAGTGAGGCTTGCTGGTCCTGGCAATCTGGGAGACGGGTCGGGAATGTTACTGTCTGTCAGGGAATGGGATATAGCAAAGTTATGGGTGACGCTACCAGCTCTGTCAATATAGTTAGAGAAGCCAAGCTAATTTCTGTGATGAACGTTAAAGTCACCAAATACATGTATTTGGGTGCTAGTGTTAAGGGAGAATGCTACATCTATGCTGTCAGAGACATGATTGATTATAGTACAGTCCTGGGTTGATGGAGAGCGGTAAAGAAAATACAGGTAGCTAATGCTATGTTGTAAAGTTAGTTTAAAGCACATGAAGGGCTGGTCACCTGATTCTTGTTTAGATTGCCTAGACATGGGGAGGTGTTACGAATATAAACTCCAAGTCTGTGCATGTGTGTCAGCACAATATTACTATATATCACAAGGACTATGACAAGAGAATATTCTTTTATTATTTTGACTCAAGTATATATATCAGTTAATATCTTATGTTTTTAAAAAGAATGATGTGGTTCTTGATTGATTAACTGTGTCTAACTGTGTTTGATATATACAAGAGAGTCAAAACAATGATAAAAATTATTCTCGTGTCATAGCCCTAGATATCACTATTTATTACATATTTTTACATTACTATATAAGAAACGTAGTCTAAAGAATCTAAATAACATGAATAATCAATTCTCAACTAAAAACAAAACAAAAACAAAAACATAAAACCGTTTCTACATTTAGCTTTTAAAACCGTCGACTTCTTTGTTGCATCTTATTGAACTTGAGAATCTTTGTTGCAGCTTATTGAACTTGAGAATCTTTGTTGCAGCTTATTGAACTTGAGAATCTTTGTTGCAGCTTATTGAACTTGAGAATCTTTGTTGCAGCTTATTGAACTTGAGAATCTTTGTTGCAGCTTATTGAACTTGAGAATCTTTGTTGCAGCTTATTGAACTTGAGAATCTTTGTTGCAGCTTATTGAACTTGAGAATCTTTGTTGCAGCTTATTGAACTTGAGAATCTTTGTTGCAGCTTATTGAACTTGAGAATCTTTGTTGCAGCTTATTGAACTTGAGAATCTTTGTTGCAGCTTATTGAACTTGAGAATCTTTGTTGCAGCTTATTGAACTTGAGAATCTTTGTTGCAGCTTATTGAACTTGAGAATCTTTGTTGCAGCTTATTGAACTTGAGAATCTTTGTTGCAGCTTATTGAACTTGAGAATCTTTGTTGCAGCTTATTGAACTTGAGAATCTTTGTTGCAGCTTATTGAACTTGAGAATCTTTGTTGCAGCTTATTGAACTTGAGAATCTTTGTTGCAGCTTATTGAACTTGAGAATCTTTGTTGCAGCTTATTGAACTTGAGAATCTTTGTTGCAGCTTATTGAACTTGAGAATCTTTGTTGCAGCTTATTGAACTTGAGAATCTTTGTTGCAGCTTATTGAACTGGAGAATCTTTGTTGCAGCTTATTGAACTTGAGAATCTTTGTTGCAGCTTATTGAACTTGAGAATCTTTGTTGCAGCTTATTGAACTTGAGAATCTTTGTTGCAGCTTATTGAACTTGAGAATCTTTGTTGCAGCTTATTGAACTTGAGAATCTTTGTTGCAGCTTATTGAACTTGAGAATCTTTGTTGCAGCTTATTGAACTTGAGAATCTTTGTTGCAGCTTATTGAACTTGAGAATCTTTGTTGCAGCTTATTGAACTTGAGAATCTTTGTTGCAGCTTATTGAACTTGAGAATCTTTGTTGCAGCTTATTGAACTTGAGAATCTTTGTTGCAGCTTATTGAACTTGAGAATCTTTGTTGCAGCTTATTGAACTTGAGAATCTTTGTTGCAGCTTATTGAACTTGAGAATCTTTGTTGCAGCTTATTGAACTTGAGAATCTTTGTTGCAGCTTATTGAACTTGAGAATCTTTGTTGCAGCTTATTGAACTTGAGAATCTTTGTTGCAGCTTATTGAACTTGAGAATCTTTGTTGCAGCTTATTGAACTTGAGAATCTTTGTTGCAGCTTATTGAACTTGAGAATCTTTGTTGCAGCTTATTGAACTTGAGAATCTTTGTTGCAGCTTATTGAACTTGAGAATCTTTGTTGCAGCTTATTGAACTGGAGAATCTTTGTTGCAGCTTATTGAACTGGAGAATCTTTGTTGCAGCTTATTGAACTGGAGAATCTTTGTTGCAGCTTATTGAACTGGAGAATCTTTGTTGCAGCTTATTGAACTGGAGAATCTTTGTTGCAGCTTATTGAACTGGAGAATCTTTGTTGCAGCTTATTGAACTGGAGAATCTTTGTTGCAGCTTATTGAACTGGAGAATCTTTGTTGCAGCTTATTGAACTGGAGAATCTTTGTTGCAGTTTATTGAACTGGAGAATCTTTGTTGCAGCTTATTGAACTGGAGAATCTTTGTTGCAGCTTATTGAACTTGAGAATCTTTGTTGCAGCTTATTGAACTTGAGAATCTTTGTTGCAGCTTATTGAACTTGAGAATCTTTATGCTTGTGGTGCAACAGATATAAATACTAAGTAATAATCACTTTTAAGTGACAGTCTCATGGAAGTTGAGGGTTCAATTCTTAGTGCGGGCGATACTAAGGATACAATTACAAATTAATACTTCTAACTTTGCGAATTAAATAAAAGTTCCGTTCAAAATTCTGTACAGATTCACAAGTTTGACAAGACGCACTTGAAACTCAAAACGTTTTGAGAATAATGTCCAAGATAAGAACAGTTGTGCGAAAAATCAAAATCAGACAAAACAAAAGATTTGATTATATTTTAATGTCTTATCCTTCTTACATATAGATCACGGTGTTATTCTATGTACTTTTTTTTTTTATTAATTTAGTTGACTTCAGAAATCAAACATTTGTCAATAGACCCTAGTCATGTTTCTCAGTTGCTAGTATAGAATATGTTCAACGTCTTAGATTTGCCTAACAAAGCACAAAGCAAAAGTTTTAAAACGTTGAAAATAGGGGGGGAGGACGTTATGTAAATTCCAAATTAGTTAAAATTCTGCAATCGTGAAAATGTTAAAAAATGCAATCATAAAAAAAAAAAAAAGAATGAGATAAAATTTTCAACTTACTAGAGTCAAAGGAATGTTCGACTGACATCGATTGAAGACCTTCAAATTCATCATCAATCTGTCAAGAGAAAGGAAAAAACAAATAAGTGAAGCATGCATAGTTCCCCATGAGTGCACAGTGAACGAGGCATAAAAAAATGACTAAGTTCAGCTCCACCTCCCATTTAGCCCCAAAAGTCCCCAGGGGACGTTAATTCTTGGTGAAAATGAACAAACCGTGCAATTCATGTAAATTTGAGTTCTGCACCATGCAAAAAAAAGAAATGACATCATTTGCCACCTCCGCCCTCATTTAGCCTCAAAAGTCCCCAAGACCTTAACATATTTTAATTTGAGTTCAGCACCATGCAAAACTGCTAAATAGACATACACAGAAAATTTTGGACAAATATGGTAAAATAGTCCCAAAAATGGAGTGTTTTTATTAGCTCTAAAAGAGCCCCTGGGGCACACCCAAGAGTTATCGTGAAGTATAGACAAACAAAATTATATAGATATCAGTTAGTTACAACTTTTCAGAAAGTTTTATAAAAATTCAAGGCATCAATTTTTTTTTAATAAGCACAAAAGTGTCAATTTCAGCCATTTTAACCCAAAAGGCACCCCTAGGGGTCCAACCAGAGTTTTCCTGAATCAGAGGCCTGCAGTATTAATGCTGGAGTCCCTCAGGGGTTAATCCTGGGCCCAACTCTCTTCCTGATCTACATCTAAACACATACTTAAATCATTCGTTGACATCTATGCTGATGACACGACCATCTATGGCAACACATCAAAGGTTGTAAATGACAAAGTTCTCTCTGATTCTCTCTCCTCTGATCTCGAGCGCGTGGTTCAGTTGGGGAAGACGTGGCTGGTTACTTTTAATGCATCTAAAACCAAACTCCTATCCTTACATCATCAACGCTCTGATCCCCATCTGGCATCAATTGGGATGGATGGCTCTCATCTGGGAGAGGTCCAGTGTTTTGACAAGCTTCTGGGTTTGACCTTTACTCCTGATCTGAAATGGAACACGTACATCAAGTCTGTTGCCAAGGTCGCTGGAAAGATGGGATCCTTCTACCGCTCCAGAAGATATCTCACTAATGATGCAATTCTCTATCTATATAAAAGCCAAGTACGTCCAAGGATGGAATACTGCTGCCATATCTGGGCAGGAGCTGCTAAAAACAGCCTATCCTGCCTTGACAGAGTACAAAATAGACTTCGTGGCTTAGTGGGGGATACCCTTTTCTTTACTCTGCAACCTCTCTCCCACAGAAGAGACGTTGCGAGCCTATCCTTGTTTTATCGTTATTTCCATGGCAGGTGCTTGTCTGAACTCCAATCTCTGGTCCCCCCTCGCCAATCTTTTACAAAAAACACCCGTCTAGCCGAATCCACTGTGAAAAATTTCCCCCACTCTTTATCTGTGCCTAAATCAAAACGTGGATTCCATGAACAAAGCTTCTTTCTTAGAACTGCATGCCTGTGGAACTCTGTTCCGTCTGCCTGCTTCCCACCTTACTACAACTTGGATGTGTTCAAGTCCAACGTTAACCAATTCCTAATGAACCGCCCCCTTAAGTAAACACTTCATCAAATCTCCACACTAACGTAATGTACTTGCAATAACCCTCATCCCTGAGTGGCTTCCGGGCCTTGATAAGTGGTGACCACTGTGTAAAAAAAAAAAAAAAAAAAAGAAAAAAAAATCTGCTCTATTACTTTTTAACTCATATCATGTTTAATGTTTGTGCAAAATTTCAAAAAAATTCCAAGGTGCAAATTATTGAGAAAAGTGTGGACAGACGAACGGACGAGGGTGAATTTACAGGTCCACCCTCCTTTTGTTGAGGGACAAAAAAAAAAAAAAACAGAATCTATGTTATTAAGCACAACTGATTATTATTGAGTGTAAAATCTAAAAATGTCATATCAATAAGATTGTATATCTGTATGTGGATGTTTCTTATCCTCTTCATGCGAGTTAAAATAGATGGCGTAACAGAGTATTGCAACTGCATGCAAATGATGAGCCATGTGCAAAGTGACGTCACAGTAAGAAAAAAGAAAAAGACTATAAAAAAGGTGTGCACAGACCGACGAACACGTTGGAGAAGACGATCATGTTAGAGATTTAGGTATGTCATAGCCATAATGAGAAGTCACGCATGGCAGGAGAATGAGGAATAAGTCTTTTCTTAAAACCTGAAACAGGAGTTGAAGTTCTTTCCTATTCTTTATCTCCTTTGTGACAGAGTCTACAATGTGTTGGGTCTCGGATATCTACACGTTAATGCGTGTGCAAATGTGTACCACGTTATAGTGGGGCACCAGTGCTACAAACCCATAGCACTGGTGGCATCAGAGATGCTTAGTAAAAGGAAACTTCACTGGTTTGGTCACGTTCTTTGACTGCCTGAGGAAGATTTTGTATGCAAATTGGTAGCCCTAATCGCACCTGTCAGTTGGAGGAAGCACAGTCAATCAACTAAAGATGTGGATAGGAACAGGGAAGATAGATATGGAGCTGATGACTGGCTCTTCCCCACCCCCTCATTTTTTATATTCATCACTGAAACCGGGAATATCTGAAGCATACAAATGACTCTGCTGCCGATCAGCAGGGATGGATTACCTTGACATGGATGTGGTGAGCTCGTTTTGAGCTGACTCAACCCATTCCATGTGATTGTGGTTACAGCTAAGAAAATATAACAAAAACAAAAATCAAAAGATTTCCATTACATTGTAGACAAATGTTCTAAATCTCCACTTATAAAAGAATAGTAAATGTTTTTGGCCCTTGTTCATCATCATCCCTAGCATGTCACTGAACTTTGGTCAAAGTCACGAATCCAGCTTCTCTAACCATCTTTATATATATGGCGAATCCTCTTCAAATCCGCCTTCAATGTGAAAGGAAATTCCTGTGTTGAAAATAAGGTTAACAAATTAAGTTATGTCAATGGAAGTGACGTGAAAAAACAGGAAATTAAAAGGAAGTATGTAGTATGAAAGAAAGACTAGTTTTGCGTCTTGGCCTTTATCTGTGGAAAACGACATACATATTTTGGCGATTTTCTCTTTCCTCCTATATTAGAAGGGGCAGTAGTATTTTTTTTTAGCCGTTCAATTTTGAGAGCTTTTCAAAATTGATTTTTGTAAATGTAATGATGTACAGTGATTAAAAAATGTAATGATGTACAGTGATTAAAAAATGTAATGATGTACAGTGATTAAAAAATGTAATGATGTACAGTGATTAAAAAATGTAATAATGTACAGTGATTAAAAAATGTAATAATGTACAGTGATTAAAAAAATGTAATAATGTACAGTGATTAAAAAAATGTAATAATGTACAGTGATTAAAAAAATGTAATAATGTACAGTGATTAAAAAAATGTAACGATGTACAGTGATTAAAAAAATGTAACGATGTACAGTGATTAAAAACATGTAACGATGTACAGTGATTAAAAACATGTAACGATGTACAGTGATTAAAAACATGTAACGATGTACAGTGATTAAAAACATGTAACGATGTACAGTGATTAAAAACATGTAACGATGTACAGTGATTAAAAACATGTAACGATGTACAGTGATTAAAAACATGTAACGATGTACAGTGATTAAAAACATGTAACGATGTACAGTGATTAAAAACATGTAACGATGTACAGTGATTAAAAACATGTAACGATGTACAGTGATTAAAAACATGTAACGATGTACAGTGATTAAAAACATGTAACGATGTACAGTGATTAAAAACATGTAACGATGTACAGTGATTAAAAACATGTAACGATGTACAGTGATTAAAAACATGTAACGATGTACAGTGATTAAAAACATGTAACGATGTACAGTGATTAAAAACATGTAACGATGTACAGTGATTAAAAACATGTAACGATGTACAGTGATTAAAAACATGTAACGATGTACAGTGATTAAAAACATGTAACGATGTACAGTGATTAAAAACATGTAACGATGTACAGTGATTAAAAACATGTAACGATGTACAGTGATTAAAAACATGTAACGATGTACAGTGATTAAAAACATGTAACGATGTACAGTGATTAAAAACATGTAACGATGTACAGTGATTAAAAACATGTAACGATGTACAGTGATTAAAAACATGTAACGATGTACAGTGATTAAAAACATGTAACGATGTACAGTGATTAAAAACATGTAACGATGTACAGTGATTAAAAACATGTAACGATGTACAGTGATTAAAAACATGTAACGATGTACAGTGATTAAAAACATGTAACGATGTACAGTGATTAAAAACATGTAACGATGTACAGTGATTAAAAACATGTAACGATGTACAGTGATTAAAAACATGTAACGATGTACAGTGATTAAAAACATGTAACGATGTACAGTGATTAAAAACACGTAACGATGTACAGTGATTAAAAACATGTAATGATGTACAGTGATTAAAAACATGTAATGATGTACAGTGATTAAGAAAATGTAATGATGTACAGTGATTAAAATGTAATGATGTACAGTGATTAAAATGTAATGATGTACAGTGATTAAAAACATGTAACGATGTACAGGGATTAAAAACATGTAATGATGTACAGTCATTAAGAAAATGTAATGGTGTACAGTGACTAAAATGTAATGATGTACAGTGATTAAAATGTAATGGTGTACGGTGATTAAAATGTAATGGTGTACAGTGATTAAAAACATGTAACGATGTACAGGGATTAAAAATAAATGGAGCAAAAAAAATTTTTTTTTTTAAATGTGATAACAATGGAGACACCTGTGACAACAATGGAGGACAAAAAAAAAAAACAAAAACAAACTTGAGGTGCCATCAGGCAGAAGCGAAACAAAAAGTTAGTAACTACGCTTTTACCGATGTGCCCACGATTATGCAGATTTTTTATCATTGCAAATTTAACAATTTAAACCTGAAGAAAATAATGACTATTAGCACATGCATGGTTTGAAAATCGCAGCAAAAGCAAGGTTTTTATCTGACCCCACCCGTCAAACAAAATAATGTTTCTACGCAATAATGGAAAATTTTTTCCAATTTTTTATATTTTTTTCTGAAAAAAAAATCGCTCTTTCTAATGGTGCCACATTGGTGCCTGTAGGATGACAAAAGTTTTTAGCAGACATACATTCACACACACACAGATGTTTGAGATTTAGATAATAGAACACACACAAACATTATATATATATGTATTCAGTGGCGCCAAAAAGAAAGTCCACACTTGTCACTTTTTCAAAAAATGTATATTTAAGCTAAATTGAATGTAACTGTTTAAGCCACCTATACTTCGTTTGATTCACCTTTTATTCCTCTATAATTTTACCTGTTCATATTTGACTTTTAATTGAAGTATCCTAGTGTTCACATCAATTTAAAAATTAACTTCTAATTGACAAGACAAAAAGAAACTCCGCAGCAATGAGCTTAAAATATCCACCTTTTAGGCAACAAAGCATCTATAATCGTAATTGTTTCAGGTTATACAATGTAACATTTAGTTTATATGCCTCGACTTTCTCTTAGTGATCGTCAGGAGGTCATTAATCTCCAACTTTCTAGTTTATCCAATCGAGAAATCGGTCGCAGATCGAAATATGAGAAAACGGGACAAATGACTCTGCAGAAGCACCAAAACACTGGTAGTGTTCGAGATACCCCTAAGACAATGCTATCAAGATCCGCAGCCTCAGAAACAGATTTGGAACAACTCCCCAAATCAACAACAGCGTAATCTTGTTAAAAAGTGCTCTCTTTCTACAGTTAAAAACAGATTGAAGGAATTTAATTTGCAAGGCTGTGTTGCAAGATGCAAGCCAATGATTTTTGTAAAAAATAGAAAGTGCCGTCTGGACTTTGTCAGATGCAATGAATATCATGACTCTACACTTTGCTTTTAGAGTAAAATGTTTTTATGACAGACTTCCTAACGAGAGTGAGTTTCTTTAGAATTAATATCGAACGCGAGAAAATAAATAAAATAACAAAAATAAAAAAAAAACTAAATTATAGGCATACATTTACAAATCATTCGTATTTAGATTATAATCCATGACTCATGGCTAAATCTGAAAGGAGATAATCCTTAGCATGAAGAATTAAGGGTAGGGGATATGGTGGGAGTGGGAAATAATTTCTGAATATAAACTACAGTGTCAAAGCATTTTAATATAATCATAATATAATAGCACAATGCAATTTTCTATGGAGATTTTGATAAATAGGTATCCCACCCACTACTACAAAAAAAAAAAATATATAAAAAAAAAAAAGTAAATAAATAAATAAAAAAATAAATAAAAATACAGATTTCTATTCCTATTACAACAATATTAAAATGGCCAGCATTATTAGCTTCTACTTATGTGCTCTTAAAAAGCTTAGAGAATATCAGTCTCAGGATGGGTGAAATTAATTCTTTTAACTAAACAGATTTTTGTACCACTTTTATATCCCCTTATGAAGATTCAAATCAGCATATAATGCTAGTAAAACTTATACCTAGAATCCTTATTCCAATTTTGATCAAAATCCATTAGATGATTTTAATTTTAGAAAATGTCTAAAATTTAAGAGATCATAAGATATTGAACTTCAAGGAATTTTGCTTAATTTGTGAATATTGGATCAAGTTTAATGCAAATATATTTTAATTTTAAAATCGGAGGTTGCACATATTATTTAAGACCCATCATTGGTAAAGAGTCCAGAATAGTTAACAACCAAGAGCAAACACAGTAGAATTAATTTCTCTAGCAACCTGTATACGTTTAACATGGAAACTAAGATTTTAGAACTTCATTTTCATGTTTGTGTGTCAAAAAACAAAAATGGCAGTTAAAGATAGATTAACTTTATGGCGATAAGATAGTAAAGGAAAAAAAAAAAAATTGGCACTAAGACAACAATTTTGTTTCCATTTTTGAAAACTTCCATTCATAACAAGGGGAGACAATTTAAAGATTTGTTATAGTTTTACCTAATTGGTAAAAGCAAAACACTAAATTAACACAGTCTTTTTTTTTAATTATCAAATAAAGATATTGAATAATAATTCAACTATTAAAAATCAGTTGGATTTTTTTTTGGATTTTGATACTCATGCAGAATACGGATCGTGCGGAAATAACGGTATAACAAATAATTCAAATGAAATAAATTATCAATCTTCATCTCAAAAATTCAGAAATAGTTAACTATTCTGGACTTTATTCCTACCAGCCTCACTATTAGAAATGAGACTTTTTTTTTTTTTTAATTCTTATGATAAGCAACTTTAATGAATTAATTCATGCGTCTTTCATCGTGGAATCAAGTTGGGGCAGCTCATATACTGTTAAGCAAAATAGCTAAATATTACATTCATTACTTAAACACTGTTTCTATTTGTTTTGTTGACTCAGGTTCGCTTTAACTACGACTTTACTTTCAGGTTTTTGTAGGTTATTTTTGCGGACAAAACTGAGTAATTCTTATACTTGCAGTTACCTTAGACAACTTTTGTTCGATTAGGTCAGCTAGAATGATTCATTTAGCAACATCAATGGTGGAATCTATTGCTATCTATATATATATATATAAGGCAAAATGTATGTGTGTGTGTATGTATGTACTAGCAGAGGTACCCAGTGCTGACCGAGTGTTTGTAGCTGTGTGTATGGGGGTGGGGGTGGGTAAGTAATAACTCAGTTTAAATATTATATAAAAAAAAAAGAAAAAAAAGAAGCGATTCCCCCCCCCAAAAAAAAAACAGTGAAAAGCAGTAAAAAGTAAAAAAATGGCATAAATAACTCTGTCGGATTGAACCTGCAATCTTAAGATAACAATGCTGTGTATGTAGGTGGGGAGGGGGTAAGCTAAAGAATAAGCGAAGTAATAACCTTATTTAAATTAAAAGAAAAAAAAAAACGTTGCCTGGATGTTTAGAGGTGTAAAAGAAAAAAGTTTTCGTCGGGAGGTAGGCTTGAACCCGAAGCCTCGAGGCTAAGGCGGAAAAAAAATGTTTGACACGTTACGACGCCAAAGAGACAAACAACTAAGAACTGACAAAATGAAACGTTTAAAAAACCAGCAAGTTAAACTAACATCAACATGTTCTAGGTCAAACAGGACGTCATCGTCGCAGTAGTCATAGAAAAGGAAAATGAAGGAACGATTTTTTGCTACACCTCCCTGTACAAAACTGGTCATTTTAAGGTGAAGGAATTAATGTTTTTGGCCAAAAATGATACTAATCTTGTGAAAATCCGTCGCCTCTGTCGAAAGTTTTTATGAGACATACAAACACACATTTTCGCTTTTATATATATATAGACTAGCGGGGGTACCCGGCGTTGCCCGAGTGTTTGGAGGTGTGTGTAGGGGGGGAGTGTAAAGTACTTCTAAAAAAAATCGGACCCCCCCCCCAAAAAAAAACAGCAACGAACGTAAAACTTTTTTTTTTAAATCGGAAAAACAAACCCCCTCCCCCCAAAAAAGGACGGCGTTGCCCGGGTGTTAAGAGGTGTGTATGTAGGGAGGGGGGGAAGAATAAGCGAATTAATAACCCGGTTTAAACTTTTTTTAAAAATCAGAAAAAACAAAACAAATAAAACAGCAAACGGACGTAAAACTTCTTTAAAACAATCGGATAAATAAAAACCCCAAAAAAGGAAAAAAACAAAAACACAGCGAAAAGTGAAAAAAATGGTATAAATAACCTTGTTTCAATATTAAATGTTTAAAAATCGAGAAAAAAAAAAGTACATCTGATAACTGGGATTGAACCTGAAATCTTTAGATAATGACATTGTCACTTAACCCATCGCGCTATAGACGCGTGGATGAAAGTGGGTCGGTTTTTATAACATTTAAAACGAATTAAATGTACAACGTCTTTTGTGCGTATTGACGCATGCGTAAAGCCATCGTGTCATGAAGATACCATTTTTTTTTCACCCCCTCCCTGTAAAAAAGAGCTGTTAAGGATGAAAGAATGAATGTTTTTGCCCAATTTTTCGATATTTGTCGTCCAAGATGTAGAACTTCAAAATGATACCGAACTCGTGAAAATCCGTGGCCTGTGTCGAAAGTTTTTGCGAGATACACAAGCACACATACATTTTCGCTTTTATATATATAGAGAAGATGTATGGACACTTTTTATGTATGTCCACAAAAGGCTTTTATCCGGGGGCTACTCGCTCGGCTCCCTCATTCTTAAAACTTTTTATATCACATCTAAATAATAATATACACGAGTTAACGGGGGCCGCCTGTCTATTTAATTTGCCCGACTTTGAAAAGCTAAATATTCCACATTTTTGAATCGCTGCATGTTGCTTTCGTTTTTCGGTATGAAAAAAGCAAAACTCGATTCGAATAGCCACCTCCCCGGCCCACGGCCAGTGGTCTCCAGAAAGTGATGTAAACGTTTAGTCAATGTCGGCTTTTCACCGTCATATTAGACAGGTGCTTTTGTTTCGAGACACACTCCTAATAAATGGGGAAGCTGCTTTTCCTTTCCCCAAAGTTTGGTAAAAACTGTCCTGCACAAAATCTTAACTGCTGAACAGCCATTGCTTACGTCATGTTTCAAGGTCAAACATCACGTGACTTAACTTCCTCGCACCTGTAAATTTCACTTTATAAACGTTAACTTACCACGCTTATCAATTCCTCTCCCCTCATGGCCGAGATGGTTAAATATCTGGCTTTTTTTTCCCTTTCGTTTCCAGCTTCGCATCAAGGCTTCGGGGTTCAAACCTACCTTCCTATTAAAACTGTTTTTTTCTTTTACACCTCCAAACACCCGGCCATGTTTTGATCTACCCCACCCCAAAAACAATAAACCTTCAAACACCCGGCAATTGCCAGGTACCCCCCCCCCCGCTAGTCTATAATATAAATCTCACTTGTCTGTTTAAATGTATCTATGTATGTATGTATGTCTGCCTAAAACTTTTGACAGAAGCGACAGATTTTCACAAGATTGTTATCATTTTGAAGCTCGACCCTTCAGACAAATATCAAAAAATTGGCTAAAAACATTAATTCCTTCAACCTCAACCGGGCACTTTTCTACAGGAAGGGGTCGCTTTTTTTGCTGATATTTTCAAAAGTAATCCCCTCTTTTCCATTGACTAGCGTTAATTTAAACATTCGCTACTTCCGGTTTGGCGATAGGTGCAACAGCAAAGACATCACTCCTTTTTTCACATTATTTTCTTCCTTCGCAGTACGAGTTTGAGCCTGCCTACTACCACTTTTTTTATTTTGCTCAACACACACCTACCAATACCTGGGCACCCAGACTAGTGAGCTAATAAGCCTTGGATGGAGTTAGTGATTGTGAAGACAAAAAAAAGTAAATTAACTGAATAGAGTTATCGGTCTTAGTTTAAAAAAAAAAAAAAAAGGATTATGAGTGGTAATCATTACGGGCCAAGATCACAGTGTAGTATCTGTTCTGATGTTATACTTCACCTTTTCTCTCCTTGATCAGTGGAGGAGAAATTCTGAACCGAGACAATTTTTATTTTTATTCTTATCCAAAGTATTCCATTTTTGGGAAGCTGGATTTTACCCCATTAAAAACCGACCTTGTGTCTAACTCTGCCCCGGTGGGGAGGCAAGTAAATAGGAACATCAGGATTTACACAAACTTAGAACTTCTTTTAAATACATATTTTTAATGCAAATAGATTACAATTACACAACGCAAAAGCATAGGCGACTAAGTTCAGCCATATCAGTATCGAGCGAAAACCCATTATCGCTGTAAAAAAAAAAATGTTCCGTTTACCAAACCGGACTTCCTGTTTTAGTTTAAAATAAGTAAGCAAATTTGCAAGAAAGAAAATATGTGAAACTTTTGTACACATTTTCATTTTACAAAAATATACTTGATTATTTTTTGCATAAAATAAATAAAATGCTACTGTTTTACTGATTTTTTTCTTTTTTTTTTTTTTTTGGAAAAATAGAATACATTTTTTTGAATGGTTTGAATCTGTTCTAGTATTATAAAAATATATTACTTTATTAAATACTAGTCTGACTGCCCAGCATTGCCCAGGTATTTGGAGGTGTGTGTTGAGCAAATGAAAAAAACAGTTGTAGTAGGCAGGCAGGCTCAAATGCGGAAAAGAAAGTGGAGATGTGTGTAATGGTCCTGGTTGAAGAAAAAAAAAAAAAATAGGAATAGTATCCAGGCTTGAACCCGTAACATGCCAGAGGAAAAAGAGGTAAAAAAAAACAAAAAAAACAAAAAAAACAAACACTCTTATCGATGCACCTACCACAATTATGACATTACTGGCGATCGAAATAATGCCTTCTATACGATGTTGTTTATATGAGGTTTTAATGACTTGCAGAAAATGTCAGCGAAAAAAAACAAAAACAATCATCCTTGTAGAAAACTGGCCAGTTGAAGATGAAGGAATTAATGTTTTGGGCCAATCTTTCAATATTTTTCGTCCGAAGGATCAAGCTTCAACAGGATACTGATCTTGTGAAAATCCGTCGCCTCTGTCGAAAGTTTTAGGCAGACATACATACATTTAAACAGACAGGTGAGATTATATAATACATTTATTGATTGCTTTATATTTTTTTTTAATGATATTTTTGTATTATAAAAATATATTTTTGAATAAAAAAATAAAAAAAATTAAACATAATGCATAGGGATTTCATGTAAAATATTACTGAAGTAGCTCTGCAATGCCAGAGAACTCCTGCAGGTAACTTCTGAAATTTTCTGCACTGATTCCTCACAAAGTTCTGATAGCAAATGAAGTGCATTTGTGTGATTATTCTTTACCAATTTAATCAGGTAAACTGATGGAGAGAAACAGACTTTACTTTTCGCCGTGGCCTAATTACAAATATGCCTGACACCAGAACAACAACTTTATTAATTATCTTTGAAATAGACTCAGAAAACTAATATTTATCTTTTAAAGGATTTTTACAATGAATTTATTTAACTTCAAAATTTAGCTGAATTGGTAGCTCACTGTGAAAACATTTTTCATAACTTTTTATTTTTCATGTGTACAAATATTTTTTTCCTCATGGAAATTAAGTTTAGTCCTTAATCTTTCAAACACAATCAAAAAGTAGTCGGAAAACAGAAAAAAAAAAAAAAAAATTAAATCGGCATTCAAAACTAGGTTCCCCTATCTTTATTCGTCCATTTTTGACCTACCTATTTATTATCCAATGCATTCCCTGTATTTGTGCAAATACATTAAAAAACGAAGATGAAGAAAAATCTCTATGATGTACATGGCTGTTACGGAATGAAGTTTTCATTGAAAAAAAAAAAAAAAAAAAAAGTCAATGTCAAGTTTCTTTCCAACTCCTCAAAAAACTTGAAAATGACGACTTTTCTAGGTTTTCATTGGTGCTGAAAACGAATACCATATTCAAATTTGGGGCAGATAAGTAGTTTTCATGATATGAAGAAATTACTTTTTCAAATAATGGGGGATCACTTTCCAATATAAATTTAACGTAAAATGAGCACCCACTTTTTGGCCACCTAGTAATTTCTTCATATAAAACATTTTACAGTGACTGACAGTGATATTCGTTTTCAGCATCCCCGAAAAACTGCTGTTTTTTTTTTTGCTTTTTTTACTAAAAGATTCGTTCATTAGTTTTATAATTTAGGATGCTAATAAGGCTGTCAGTAAACTTACATGAGCGGTTTACGAAAACATACTTTTGTTTTTCATTCTTTTTTTTTTTTTTGGAGGGGGGGGGGGTATTCAATAATAGAACTTGTATAGTTTTTAACAGGTGCTTCTTTAGTTTAATTAACCGTTTTTACTTACGTAACGTGCCAACATTAACAGAACAGAAGAACAGCCGGCGACAGGGAGGGTGTTTTGTTTTGTACCTATTCTGTACTTTTAACCTTACAATTTAATAAAAGAGGACAGCCTAAAACTTTAATTAAACTAGAAAATACTATTTAAAAAATAACGCGGATCCAAGTGACTGCACTAGTGCACTATCACCAAAAATAATTATCTACAACTTACGTTCTGTTTTAAAATGGCTAACCCTTTATAAAGTTAAACGGAGATAAGTCAGTTATCTCCCTTGAATTAAGGATCGCTCATTTTTAACTTTCTATTCGATCACTGATCGTAATTTTAATTGGAATTTACAATAATTTCGACATGACACGCAAGTACGTAATGCTTTCCCTTGAAATGCGTTGGTTTTCAACCGATTACCAACCTAAACTACAAAAGTGCGAAAACGTATCGATGCTCATCCTTCCCGAGTAAAAACAATGCAGTAGTCTTGACGGAACTCGATCGTATGAAGACTACGATTCGACACACGGTTTTGAAACAAGAGCAGAGACCTAAACGAACGACCCCCCCCCCCAAACACCTAATTCTATAGTATGTTTTGGTATGTAGTATAGTTTTCGAGGTTGGGGGTGTTTATACCGAAAGCTGTTCTTAACATTGGGAGGTTATGAGTATTTATACTACGCTGGGTTAGATCGTAAAAAAATACCAACTGCAAAATACTGGTTAAAAGGGGGGGAGTGACTCTCGTTCAGGTCCGCCGAAACAAGTACCGAGGTGTAGCAACTGTTCGATCCCCGGTCAATGAAGAAGATCGACTTCTAAATTGCGGCAATTCGGTCTTAATTCAGTGTCCTACTTTTGGGGGGAGAACTGGATTTTGCACACATTAAAAATCGCCCTTGTGCCAAACTCAACTCTGCCATCGTGCACGCACTATTTTACCAAAAATAAAAATTGGAAATATTTCGAATGAAAATAGCAATACATATAACAACTAAGACAAGAATCGTAGTCTGATTAATACAAAACGAAATATTTTTTTAGAATTTGAGTTTTTTTCTTTTCTTCAAGTTTGATCAGAGGGGTTGAAATTCGTTTTACAACAGAAATAGCAGACATAACGAAAAAAACAGGAGCTACCTCCCTTTGAAAAAAAATTTTCTGTGAGGCCTACGCTTTGTCTAAAATGACAGCCAACACCACTGAATCCTTGCCATTGCAAAGTTCACACCCAAATTCCTATACTTACGAATGCAGTGACTGCGAAAATGGACCAAATTAAAATCGCACAAACACCAAACGTGTTTATTCCAATGGGCGCAGCCATGTTTGTTTTCGAATTTCCTCCAACATTGAGTTGCGTCAACCAATAAAAACCGTCTTTACAATCGAACGATCGTCACGTGCTCGATTTTTCAACGAACCAACGTCGAGCTTTCTAGACGGAAATATATTCCCTCTGGCGACTTCGACACGCGGTTTTGCGGCGGTGGCGAAGGCCCCCACCACGACAACGAGCACAACTGACCCCAACCGTTTCATAGGGTTTATTTACTATATATGTAAGTATCATCAGTTCACAATAATAGAACTTCTCTATTTAAAAGCTTACACTAAAGTAAAAATACCCAATCGCGCGTACCTAAATTCAATATTAATTCCGCTCCTTTTGTTTTGTTTTTAATTTTTTCGAAAATAATAATTGTTCTTAAATTTTTTTTTTTTTTTTTGGTTATTATTCACTAATTTTATAATCGATTTAGTTTGAACTTTCAGCTTTAAGATGGCTGCCATTGGAACAACATTATCTTCACTGAATTCGTTGTAGTTTCATAACAGTTTAGTTCAATTAATGACCAAACAACACCGTCATAATTGGGTTAATACGTTATTTGGCCATGAAATAAATTGTGGTACGTCTACAGAATTTTGGCTGAACTAAACCTAAAACTTGATTCTGGTTGGGTTAGAGTTAAAAAGAAAAGCAGTTCGGTTCAAATTCTGTAGAAGTATCCAAGTTGTTATAAAACTAATTTAGGTACTTGTGTAGAATGCTACATTTAGATAGAATTTCCAAGTTAAATTTAGTTTTTACGGTATCTTTTGTTTATTAAATCGTTAGGTAAAAGTACAGCAATACAGCATAGTTACAAAACTCACCCCCCCCGGTGTTAATTGAGTTTCTAAACGTTATTATTACAGCAGTTTGTATTCTGCATAAGTACCCTGTTTTGTTTAAAATAATGTATCAGTGACAGGCGTTAAAGCTGAAAAGTTCAAGATGATCTAAAATAAGGAAACAAGACATCGGAAATAGTTAAAACTTATTTTTAGAGGATATAACCATTTTAATTTATCTATGCTTGTTAAGTCGACAGATCGATTTTTAAATATGTGGTTTTAAGCAAAAATAACTACTTACTTAATAGTCATGTCGAAAATAGTAATATATCCAAAAATTATGAAAATTCATCGAGTAGAACACCTGCTATTGAATTTTTAGTACAAAAAAAAATGTCGGTCAATTTTTACGACGTACCCTAGCGTATTATAAACATCCCAACCTCTCCATGTTAAGAACGGCTTTCGGAATAAACATCTCCCAACCTCCCCATGTTAAGAATGGCTTTCGAACTTGGGAGGTGTTTATTCCGAAAGCCGTTCTTAACATTGGGAGGTTGGGGTGCTTATAATGCAGAGGGCACGTCGTAAAAATTGACCAAAATGTCTCTCTAAAATAAAACGTCAGCCATTAAAGTAGCGAAAAGGGAGATAAGTATCTGTCCTGTATTCGCAATTTTCAAGGTGCTCACATCTAGGGAAAATGCAGTTTCCCCCTAATTTTTCGTAAATTACTTTTAACTATAAATAATTTTCTACTCGATAAATTTTCCGAATGTTTAAATATATTACTCTTTTCTACATGACAAGTAAGTACTATTTTTTTTTTTGTCTACTCAAGCACCAATTTATTTCTTAACACTGAATTTTTTAAAAAAAACTTCTTTTTCAGGTGACTGCTCCCTAATAATTCCGACATGATGGATCTCGACTTAACCGGCGAAACTAGTGATTATATGTTTTATTCGATGCTTTATTCTAGCGTCACCATCGTTTTTGCGATGGCCGTACTCACCAAATTCCTTACAAATGAAATCCGGTTTGGGTTTCGATCGTTCCTCTCGTTAGTGACTTTATTTCTCGGCGAACCCTTATGCCAGTTCTTAATCAAAGGACCCCATGGAGTGGGAACATTCACGTTGGCATGTGTTCTTGTCTATTGGATTCTACCAGCCAGCCAGTATTCGGCCAGAGATAAAATCGTACTTGTCACTGGTATGTATTATCATTATTCCAAATATTTATTTTAAAACAAAAGTAGTTTCAAGTCTGAGTTAAAATGAAAAAATATCCCAAAAATCAATTGCAATACTGTTACAATTATATCGACTCTCGATAATTGCTGAAAAATTAAACAAAATACCTAGAGAGTTATAAAGAACGTGAGTCGTATGCTCAGTCCGTCAAGTCTAAAGTAGCTGAGCACAGCTTGGTTCCCACTTTTGACAAATAACAAACAAAATCTTGAACAGAGGCATGTTCTCTATCCCAACCATCATTAATTGCACCAATGATAATTTTGTCAGCATTTGACGAAGTTAAACTTTTTGTAAAGAACTTTGCAGCAAATTTTACCCTTTGCGATCAGGGCCACCTATCCCCCTACCCCATATTTTCTACTGTGACTGAAAACCTGCTATGCGACATACAAATATCTGTGCATGATGTTGCCGAGCTTATCAAAAACCTTGATTCCAGTAAAGCATAAATAAGTTGCTGAATCTGTGATAAAGAGATGTGGTGAAGCATTTAAGCAAAAATAACCTACTCGGTGATATGCAATATCATTTCCGTTCTGCTAGATCTCTAGCTAATGTGCTGTCTAATCACAGAGGATTAGTGAATCTCTTGATGAGGGCTTCATTTTTGAGCAATAGCTCTTGATATATCAAAGGCTTTTGATAGGATATGACATAAAGGTCTACTTCAGAAGATTTCCAGCAATGTAATTTAAATCCTTTGGTAATTTAGAAGAGAAGCCAACAAACAACTATACGAAACATATTTTTCAAATTCGCTCAGGGAAACTGATTTTTTATTTTTTTTTATTTTTATTTTTTATTTTATTTTATTTTATTTTATTTTTTTTTTTTTTAGATTAAATAAAGAGCAATAAAAACTACTTGAAAACCAAGACTATAGAGTCAGATAAGTATAACATTCACTTTTATTGGCTATGGTAACATTTATTTCTTGTATATATATATTTTTTCGTTGTAGTCGTTTGTTGGCTTCTCTGCTAAATATTCAATCCTTTCTCTATGATAGGTTTATAAGAGTAGTTATCGATGAGCAGAAATAAGAACCTCCTGATATAAACGTTGGTATCCCTCAGGGTTCCATCCTGGGCCCAAATTTTTTCCTGAGCTTCATCAATGATCTCCCAAATCACATTCTTAGATCCTTCGTAAACATTTCTGTAGAAGGTACTACCAAGTATGGCAATACTTCAAAGGCCAGCAATGGCCAAGATCTCTTTGATTCTCTTTCTTCTGACCTTGAAGATGTGGGGGCAATGGAGCAAAAGGTGTCAGGTTAATTTTAATGCATTCAAAACCAAGCTTTTCTCTTTCTTCCATCATCAGCGCACTTACTGGCCCCAATTGGAATGAATGGCTATCCTCTTGGAGAAGCACCATCTTTGACAAACTCTCGATCTGAAATGGAACTCATCAAATCTATTTCAAGATCGTCAGAGAAATGGTTGGATCATTCTATGCTCCAGTAAATATCTCACTGCCGATGCATTCCTTTACAGAGTTCGAAGCTGGTTTTAAAATGAATATTTGAATATTTAGCAGAGAAGCCAAGAAACAACTATAACGAAAAAAAATATACATACAAGAACTAAATGTTACCGTAGCCAATAAAAGTTAATGTTATACTTATCTGACTTTATAGTTTTGGTTTTCAAGTAGTTTTTATTGCTCTTTATTTAATTGACACTCAAAATTCTAATAATTAATTCTACTGTATTCTGTAAGTTTAACCCTCTCCTGAAAACTAACAAGCTGCCCTACTCCCCAAGCTGCCACTAACACGCATACATTACACGACTTGGATGGGGATCCTCAGCTTTCAGCCCTTAACCTTCACATGTTGACCGATTGGAAGTCATGATCACTAAACATCTGTACATTTCTACCCCTAAGGCATGCACTAGTTTGTTCTTAACCAGGTAGATACTTACTAACTACGGTCTGTACTTAGATTTACAGCTATCTATATTACATAGCAATAGCTATCTCTTCCTTAGCTTTACAATGTTAAATACAAAAACTGAACCGATACTGTGTAACGCAAAATACAATTTCCTGATTTATAAACGAAAGCTGAAGATATCCTTATTAGAAATGGAAACCTACTTAACACCAAAACCCCCATACATTCGCATCTACTGGAAATCTCCCCATATATCTATTTACTGTACTATACATAATGTAGACGCCATAGCGTATAATTTACTTCCACCTGTACTGTATTGTACTTATCGAAAATGACGTTACTTGTATCTATTGAATACACATAACCCTTCTGCCATCTAAAATATCCAGAGCTTGTACAACAATTTTTAGTTAATTCGTAATATCAAGCCATTCTGTAACGCATTATCCTATTCCTAAGCCAACATAAAAATAAAAGGAATAAAATTAAATTTTACTTATTTTTTACTTATTTATTTTCTCAATTATAAATTTAAAGGAAAAAAAACATTAAGCCTTATTAATTCCTCCCAACAGACCTGTTTGCAAATATAGCTGCTTCTACTGCATGAACTCTTACTCACTCCCTCCTCCAGTAACAAACAATGAAATAGCAATGTCCCGTAATCACTTTGAGGAGTATAATCTCTCAGTAGATATATAACATTTATAAACTAACCCAGTAACAACACTAACCACCCTCGCGGGGTCGCAGAAATACCTGGATTAGGACCCAGGTGCGGGGCAAACCCTCTCGGTACTGATGGACCCGTAGATCTTCCGTCTAGAAGGAAAACTCTGAAGCTAAACCTAAGGGGAGGAAGGTCTCTCCAGTCTTGGATGACAACCTTCCTAGAGCTGGTGACTCAAACAAATTACCAGTCTGCAAACCTAAACTGCTTAAGGAGTAGATAGGCACTGTCTATCGCCCGGCTTCCATACTCCTTTGTTTATTAGCCAGGCGTAGAGGTTGAACCACTGGGAGTCGATCTTGTTTCCTGACTAGGGCAATGAACGCCGTTTTTGCCCACTCCCGACACATCTCAACCCTTAAACTGGGCACTTCGGAGTGCTTGAATACCGTAATGCCAGTGCAAGCAGATTGGGTTGACCATCATCTAATGGGTTGAGGGTACCGGATAGACAGTTCCGAGCTGCTGTTCCCGACTGGTAGTACAGGAGCCCTAAATCTTTGGTAGCGCTTAGAGCGGCTGCTCCATCAACAGTTGTATAATATCGGGATGTTTGTAGTACCGTGTCGCTCACTCGTCCCCGGTGGACTATCCTGAGGCCATAATCCTAGTAGGAGGGACAGCTGATGATCTGCCTGTGTTGCATGTCTGGTGTTCTGCATAACCACTTGCTCAGCATCCCTTACCTAAACTGAAACTCTTAAAAATAAAAATGATAGTACATTAAAAAATTACGCTAAAACCAGGCCGAAACTCAAACAAAAACAACCTACCTTCTCCCTTGAGGCTTGCATTTACGAACATCGGTGGGCTTAGAACTAATTTAAATGATGTTGAAGCATTTCTCCTAACAAACACCCTGGATATCTTAGCACTAAGTGTGACTAACCTACACTCCTCCATCCCCTCTAACTACTTTAACATTCCCAGATACCTCCCACTCTGCCGTAAGGACTCTGACAGATATATGCATGGGCTTGGAGTCTACATTCAAAACACTCTCCCCTTGACTAGAGAAACTAAACTAGAATTGGACAATCAAGCCTTTGTGCTTTAGACTTAACATGCTACACAACATTAGCTACTTTTATTTTCTCTACCGCTCTCCCTCGACCCAGGTCTGTACCCTAATAAACAAAGTCTCTGACAGCATAGATACAGCACTTTCCCTCGACACTAGCACACAAGTGCATGTATTTGGTGACTTCAATATCCACCACAGCAACTGGTTTGGATTTTCTACTCACACAGACGCAGCTGGTACCACAACACATAACTTCTCTATATCTCATTCCCTATCACAGATGGTTACGTTTCCCAGACTAGCAAGAACCACATGCATCTGTTTCTGACCACAGTTCCCGATGATTGTGTAATGCATGCCCACAGCCCTCTTGGGAACGCCGATGATGCAGTGGTAATCGCCCTAAACTCTAGAGCCAAAACTGAAGAGCCACTGTTCAAAACAACGAGATATTATAAAAAGGCTGACTGGGAAGCCATCAGGGACACTCCATGGCAAAATATCTTTTCACTTCCTGCTGAATATTGCGCAAATGAGACCACTGAATGGTTCAAAACTGCAATTAAAGCACATGTTCCCATACGCAAATTCTATACCCTACTCTCCCCAATGGTTCACTTCAACTTGTGCAGCTGCCATAGCGCAAAGGCAGCATGCGTACCGCAAATTTAATCGACATAAGTCCAGTTCAAACAGACAGAAGTACATAGAAGCCAGAAATAACTGTAAGAAAGAAATAGCGACAGCTAAGAGAGAATTTACTGAAACCACCCGAAGACGCATCGAAGCACAGAAATTAGGAACCCGAGACTTTTGGAAAATCTACAACAGTGTAGTAAATAATGGGCAATCGACTATTCCCCCACTATCCAACAATCATGAGGTTGTTTGCTCAGCAACCGAGAAGGCTAACATGCTTGTCAGATGGTTTGCCTCCAACTCCACACTGGACTCTGCTAACCACCCCCTCCCTGACTTTCCTTTGCAGACAGACGCCACACTAGACGATCTGAAAATCACCCCTGCTCAGGTGCATGCTATCATAAAAAAGCTTGACACTGCAAAAGCACGTGGACCTGATCTCATCCCGGCTGTGCTATTAAAAACGTGCGCCACCAAAGTCGCTCCAGTTCTCTCCAAACTTTACAACAAATGCCTTAATGAATCTTGCTTTCCTGCCTGCTGGAAAACTGCTTCTGTAGTGCCAGTTTTCAAAAATTCTGGTGAAAGAACTGACCCAGTAAATTATCGCCCCATTAGCCTCCTCCCACTTTTCGCCAAAATATTTGAGACCATAATTACCTAGCTTTAGTCCATCACCTTACAGATGCTAAACTTCTGACTCACCAACAATATGGATTTAGGCAAGCCCGTTCCACAGCAGACCTAACTGTAATCTCAGAACGTATATACCAGTCACTGGACAAAGCGGGGGAGGGTAGAGCGGTAGCTCTAGATATATCTAAGGCTTTTGACAGGGTATGGCATAAGGGTCTTCTCAAGAAAATCAGATCATACGGTATCATTGGAAGAATACATAACATAATTAGATCCTTCTTAGATAAGAGAAAGATCCAGGTTGTCCTTGACGGTCGTACATCTAAACAATATGATATAAATGCGGGAGTGCCTCAGGGGTCTATCCTTGGACCTCTGTTATTCCTAATATTCATAAATGACCTCCCTGACAAAATTGTCTGTGAGATAGGTATGTATGCTGATGACACCATGCTCTATAACAGACACGACAGGAAAACAAATGAACACATATATCTAAAGAAATGGCAGAAACACTAGAGGATGACCTCCAATCTGTAGTGGAATGGGGACAAAAATGGATGGTCACCTTCAATGCTGCCAAGACTAAACTTGTTTCCTTCAATAATTACAAGAAACCTTCCCTACTGCCAATAGCAATGGCCAAAGACTCTTTATTTGAAAGTACATCTTTTAAACTCCTCGGCCTAACGTTCACAGGAAACATGAATTGGAACAATTACATTGAGAACATTGCCAGGACCGCTGCGAAGAAGTTAGGTTCTCTCTACCGTGCTAGAAAGCTATTAACGCCTGAAAGTATCCTATACCTCTATAAGACCACCATTCACCCATGTATGGAGTATTGTTGTCATATTTGGGCTGGTGCATCTGCCACTAGTCTCTGTCTCCTAGACAAGTTTCAAAAGAGAGTCGCCAATCTGATAGGTCCTGAACTGTCAGCTAAACTTCAGCCTCTGTCACATCGAAATGTTGCATCCCTCTGCCTGTTCTACAAGTACTTTAACAGTGAATGCTCTGATGAACTGCAAGCACTTGTGCCCCCTCGACATAAATACCCTCGACAAACCCGACAAGCAGCTAAATCCAACCCCTTCACAGAGATCTCTAGATGCAAGAGAGCCTTCTACTCCAGTAGTTTCTTCCCCAGAACAGCTAGACTTTGGAATTCCCTTCCGGATCCCTGCTTCCCAACTGTACTGACATGCAGAAGTTCAAGTGTAATGTGAACCGACATCTTGCTGCCCAACTTCCTACACAGTATCCCTAATGCTTATGTCCCCGATAGTAGGCCCCTACAACAAAATGGCAATGTGCCTTGTTTGGGGTGAAAAAAAAAAAAATATAAGTGATGCCCTTTTCTCTTCCCTGCAACCTCTTTCCCACAGAAGAGATGTTGCAAGCCTGTCTCTGCTTTGTTGTTATTTTCATTTAAGTGCTCGTCTGAACTCCAATCTATGGTCCTCCCCCCCTTGCCAAACTTTAAAAAAGTTTCGTCTAGCTACAACCACTATCAACAATGTCCCTCACTCTCTATCTGTCTAACTCTAAATGCAAATCCCATGAACAAAGCTTCTGTCTTGGAACTGCCCACCTGTGGAACTCTGTTCCACTCGCCTGCTTTTAGCTGACCACAATATGGTTGTCTTCAAGTTTAATGTGAACAAGTTCCTGCTGAGCCATCCTCTTAAATAATCAAGTTACACTCTTGCTTGATGACCACCATATACTCGTTAACCTTAACCCTAACCCTAATCTTTGAGTGGCATTCGGGTTTTGATAAGTGGTGATTCCCTTGTACAGAAAAAAAATAATGCAGAGAAGGTACTGGGCTGTACTTTTGATAGTATTTTCAAGTTAAATTAAAGGTTTACAGTATCTTTTATTAAATTGTTAGGTGAAAGTACTGAATAATGACAAAACACTCTCTCTCCATGTTAAGAATGGCTTTCTAAATAAAATTATTTCAGCCTGATGCTTTCTCTGCAAAATACTAGTAGAACATTTTCACACAATTAGTGAGATTTTATTGGATGATTTTCTATCAGTATTTTATTTAATTTTCAATGTTTAAGCAATTATCGAGTCATTAAGACCACCATATTTTTTTTTTGTTCTGACTCTACGGACTTGACACTTTTGTTTCGAGGGGGGGGGGGGAATAAACCATTCAAAATAAATTAAAACATAAAAAAAAGGTAAATAGAAGAATAGCATCCGAGATGCCTTCAATAAGTTTCCAGAGGTTTTTCATATTTTTTTTTATTGATAGTACATGCACATGGAACTTTAGTCTTTTTTTTTTGAAGTAATCTCATCCGCCTCATCACAGCCTCTTTCATCTCCTCAATTGTCTCATAACGACAGCTTTTAAGGTTTTGCTTGAGCTTAGGGAATAACCAAAAATCACAGAAAGCAAGGTCAAGGGAGGATGAGCCTATCTTGGTCAAATAGTCTGTGACAAGGATGGAGCACCTTTGGGACAAACTTCACACAAATTTTCTGTATCTTCAGTTCCTTGCGAATAATTGTATGTACAGTGCCTACACTGACCTCAAACTGCGCACTTAGACACGCGACGGTCCTTAGCCATGAAATTCTTTATTTGGCCAATCAACTCTGGTTTTCTGACTTTCTTACTCCTCTCATCCCTCTCAGACTCTCTGGCTTCCTCGAATCCCTTATGCCATTCAAAAACTGATGATTCATGCAAGATGGTTCAAAAACAGTCTGAAGCATTCCATACATTTCTATGGCATTTTTTTGTCAAAGTTTAAAACAGAACTTTATTGCAAGTCGTTCTTCTAATGTGTCTTCATGTCCAGAATGCATTTTTGAAATTCACTAGCTGTGACAATAAAGCTTCAGTAGGGTGTATTCCAAATCCTGTTGTAGCTGGTCATTTGAACTTGAAAACATAAAAATTGGTCAGTTATCTTTTATAAGATGTTTAACAATAACATATTGAGTTTTCAAAAAAGTTTACAACAATTTTAAATGCATGTACAAAAAAGTCTTGAAACTTATTGAAGGCACTTTGCATCTTGCTTTTGCTAACATTTATTTATTATATATATTTTTCACGTCTTTTGTTTTGTTAAGTACCATAACAAAAAAATGCCTCTTATTTTTTATGCGATTAATAAATTCTCGATTTGTTAGTTTTGAGTTCTTTCAGAGTTACTACCTCATTTTCATGAATACGCTTCCTCCTTTCACAGTGGCATACAGAAGAGGGAGTAACTTACAGAAGGATGGGGGAGTGGCGTACAGAAGCAGAGGAATGCCAATGCAAATTGGATGGTAGAGGAGGTATCCACTCCTATTCAAACATCCCCATTTCTCATTTCTTTGTATCAGAACTTTAGTCTTTGGTGCATATAATCAAGGAGTTGTCTCTGGACATCCAGCTATTTCTTTGCTTGTGAAACTAGTCTAGAAAGGGTGGGGGATGAAAGTTCTCTAGCATTGTTTCCAGCTGAGTAGAAAGTAGACCATAGTTTTTTTTTTTTTTTTTTTTTTTTTTTTTTAAACTTTCAGCCATTCCCTAACCTTCGTTTCCCCTCATATTATTTGAAAGGAACTACTAGATCAAATTTTTACATTACAGGGAACTCTTGGACAACATTAGTGATACCAAAAGTGTTTTGTTCATTTTGCTGGAGCATTTGACTATGAACTGAGGTACATTATGGGGAAATAATGCAAGCAGATGGATTTCGACCCAATCTGCTACACGTCAAAGCATCTTCCTGGTCCACGCACATAGAAGTCACTGCTACGGCCAGGAATCAGAATTCTTTGACATCTATGGAATAAGACATGGTTGTGTTCTTTCGCCCACACTGTTGAACTATGCCATTGACTGGATTACCCACAATGCACTTGCTGAATTTTCTGGTGCCTCTGTTGGCTGCATCTTAGTTTTGACTGGCCTTCACTATACTGATGATATAACCATTCTTGGAGAAACTTTGCCAACATCTAATCAGCCACAAACAAAATGTACCACCTTGCATCTAAGAATGGTATGGAAGTAAAAGCTGCCAAAACAAAACTCTTCTCTGTAGGATTCTTACTATCTAAGAAAAGCATGATTCTTAACAGGGAAACATTAGAGGAGGTTAATCGCTTCAAATACCTAGGCTCAGTGTTTGTTGCCATAGGTCAGGGATATGAAGACATTGATGTCCAAATTAACAATGTCTGGCATGTATTCAGTTGCCTAGAACCTCGTCCGTAGTCTCATCCTGAGATCACAATAAGCACAAAAAATCCAGATTTATCGAGTGCTTGTTTGGACGATTCTTCTTTACAACTGCGTGACCTGGCTGATGAGAGCTGCAAATCTTAAAAGGTTGGTAGTATTCGACCTATACTACCTCTGCCAAATTCTGCGGGTCAGTTGACACCATTTTGTCTCTAATACACAAATCTGGACACCATGCAGAATCATCCCCCTTAACGAAGCTATTTTAAAGGGAAACCACCTAAAGACACCATAGCATACCATCAAAGTCGACGTCAACCTACCTCTGATCCACAAATTTATGGTATTCGCTACGTGCATGGTCTGCGTTTATCTGGGATGCTGCGCATTTTATGGGAGGAGTAGGCTCAACTCATCCTGAATGAATCTCACCAAAAGTCAATGTTTCAGCCGATGTAACTTCCAACCTTCTTCAGGTATATCTTGTCGCAAGAGCTTGTGTGGCACAACAAATAAAGTCCTTGGTAAAATTCAGTTGTAAGTGACACTCTTCTGGGAGTTCAATCCTCAGTGCAGGCGATACTCTCAGCACAATTACGAATTATTTACCTCCTACCTCTCTAAAAAGATACTTTCTTTATACGAATGGGACTTAGCAATCCTGACCCCCCCCCCCAAAAAAAAAGAAATGCGATAATTTAAAATTTAGCTGTGCCAAAATAAAAATGGGCATTCTGTCATGGTTGATCGAACAAGATTGATGAATTGATGGCTTAAATAAAGGGTTTCATTTGGAATTGTGTGTAGATTCCTGAGTTGGACAAAATATGTCTGAAGAAAGTCGGCGGTTACATTGGCCATAACATTCAAGAGAACAGTCGCCCAATAATCCAAATAATACAAATTATCAGTCCTCATCTAAGGAATTCAGAATCAGTCTTTTCTTATTTTGTTCTTTAATCTTCACATTTCACAAGCTGTCAGTTCAACATGAAAATGCCCAAGTTTGACTTGAAGATTTAAAAATTGTGAAAGATTCACCTGAAGACCGATAGTCAAAATATCGTGAATGTAACAACTTGGATGAGAAATTATCATCTTAAGAATTACAAAACCTAAGAATGGTAATATGAGGTTCAGGACTTTGAGTACTTGTTAATTCGCAAATAATGTTGGAGGTGCTTGTTAATGCTGTATTTTTTATTTCAAAATGGAAATTGATATATTAAACTGCTAAATGATTATCCAAAATTTTATTTTATTTATTTTTTTAAAGACAATTACATGGAAACACTATGAAAAACTTGGCAGAAAGAAAGAAAAAAAAATAGAATGATACAGAAATGGGGAATACATTTTGTTAATTTTATATATGAAATTGATACTCTCACTCTCAATTCTCTATTTTTTTTTTTTTTCCAGAATATTTACATGTAATCACAAAGAAAAAATCTCATCTTTGTGGCTAGAGGAGGGAGTGATTCAGCAGAGAGTGTTAACTGCGGAAATTTACCAAAATTATAGAATTTAAATTTTACTTGTCTCAAAAATAATAAACTTCACCTCTGCAGTTTCATATTTCAGTTATATTTATTTACAATTATATCAGCCATTTGTGTGTAAGAGCAGTTTTAGAGGTCGACTGGTTGGTTAGATTTATATCTGTGTTTCTGAATTTGTTTCGATACATCTATGCATTTCTCTAAGCGGCTCTGTCTGTTGATTGATATGTCACGCTTTGACTTGAAATAAGATTTTCATTGCAATAGACAAATCTCAAGAATCAAATTGATTGGCAAAGACTAGCAAAGTGCAATAAGTCATGTATATGAACAGAAGCTGCATATGTGTAGATATTGTCCGTTTTGTCTGAGGTAATTTTAATCTTTGATATGATAAACATTGTCACTACCTCTGCTAACGGTCCTGGATATGACCTTAAACTATATCCAGTGGTGAGGCCCCAGCTTGTGGGCTTTGGGGAGTGTGGAGCCACCCTTTAATTGCCATTGCTCCCAGGTCCACTCTGACCCAGAGTGGTAGTACCTGTTAGGGTCCCAACTATGGGTTAAATAGAAACTGACTTGAAAACAACAAATATATTCTATTAAAAAATTTTTCTTCAAAATCTTTGGATTCGGCATTAAATAACCTGAAAAGGGTTGATATGCCGTAAAACAAAAACAAGCAACAAGCAAGCAACCTCTGCTAACCTGTTTTATGATCAGAAAACATTAGGGTTCATACAGACTTGAAAAGTCCTTGAATTTTTACTTTTGCCTTGAAAAGGTCTTCTATTATTGCCTTGAAAAATCCTTGAAAATATGGAAAATGTTGTGAAAAGACCTTGTAAATTGTATTATGTCCAGTAAAAATTTGTCTAAATATTAAAAGTAAGATTGAAATAAATACTATTAAATTGTTTTTTAAGTATTAATAAGAAAATAACATTAAAAATATTTTTTTTAAGCATTGAAAATAAAATCGAAATACATTGTTCTGAAATTGAATAGTATTATTGTGGATAGAAGAGTTATATCCCTTTATCCCAAAACTACCCTGAGTAGTTTTGGGATATAGACTCAAATCTGTCTATTTTTGTTTTCATTTATTCTTTTTTGATTTGGGTGGGGGGCACAAGGGGGGAAGAGTAGTGGCAACCACCATAAATAAAATTATCCCCCACCTCTCTAAAAAAAATACTTTCTTTATATGAACAGAACTTAGCAATCCTAAGTCTCCCCCCCCCCAAAAAAAAGAAATGTGATCATTTAAAATTAGGCCAGCCGTGCCAAAATAAAAATGGACAAGATGGCAGCTATCTTAGTTTGAAATTAAGTCATAGAGTAAATATTCGAGCTGAAATAAAAAGCATTTAAAACTACTTAAAAAAAAACAAAAAAAAACTACAAAATGATGCAGGTAGATTGCAAAGTAACTTTTTTTGTCCATGGTAGCATTTATTTGTTGTATATTTGATTTTTTTTTTTTTTTTTTTTTTTTTTTTTTTTTTTTTTTTTTTTACTACTTTTTTGAATCCCTGTGGATTGTAAAACAAACCCCCTGATTTTTTTTTTTAAACTTGAATTTTGTAAGAAGGCCTTGAAAAACTTTGAAAAGTCCTTGAAAATCTATATAAACTCTGAAACACAGAATGCCGCCTTTCTTCAATTGAAGCAGAAGCAACTATGGGAGGTAATTTCCTCCCAATAATTCTTGGAAAACTCGGGAAAAGTTTCCACAGTTGCAAAAAATCTTGTATATATGTTATTTTTACGTTATTTAATTTTTAGGCGAACAGTTATTTTTATAATATTAAACAACTAGCAGTACCTGTTAACAGCGCTGATCAGTGGAAGCATGCCACCCTCCCTCGAAAAAAAGTTAAAGTATGGTTGTTGTTGTTGTTGCTGCCCAACCCCTAACTTCCTCATGTTACGAACGACTTTCGGAATAGACACCACCAACTCCTCATGGTAAGAACGGCTATCGGAATGTCAAGAACGTGTGGAGAAAGTATTGATCAACCCTCAGCCTTAAAAAAAAATTTTTTTATTTTAAATAGCAGCAGGAGAAAAAAAATTTGACACAGTAGGCATTTAGTTGTTAATGCTGACTGGTTAATTATTGGCCTCCATGCTTAAAAATAGTTGGTCTTAAAGTTTTACTAAGAAGCAGAAATTTTATTTAAGGACTAAAACGTGTAATCCTATCCTATCCTAATGAAATGAAACGAAACTACTGTGTATTTATCTTTGATTATTGTTTTTATTAATTACTGCAATAATTTCGCTTATCGTCATAATCCCCCAAAAATAAAACCCAAATAAAAAATAAACCCAAAAAACACACAAAAGGAAAACACCCCAAAACCAAATGAAGGTTTTTCGTTTCATTTTGATAAAAAATAGGAAAATGTAGAATGTAAAAAAGCACATAAACTCTTTTCAATGTTAGAACCCCCCCCCCCCCCCAAAAAAAAATAATAGTTACATTGACGCGAACCTGAAACCCCTATATTTCGACTCTGTTCCTTTATCCACTGGTCCATAGTGACGAAATTGAAATAACATGTTCGTTTTTTTTTTTTGTTTTTTTTACTATTTCAATTAAATCAAGAAAGAATGCAAGCTGCTCGCCGTGGTTAGCGGAGGAACGATTTTCTGCGACCCTTGTTGAATTCGCTGTATTTTTAAAAACAGAAAAAATAAAAACTCGTTAGCGTACATTTATAAATATTGAACTCCCCCCGCCATAAAAAAGAAACGAAAAATACAAGAAATGTGGATTATATATTTTGTCTTGAGTATTTTTGAAAGTTTTCTATTTGGTTACAATGTAATTTAGCTAAATATAGGACGGTAAAACCTGATATGATGTAAAGAAATCTGCAATGTAATTGTTTAAATGTAACATTCTATAAAGTACCCCCCTCCCCCCCAAAGGAAAACACACTAAAAACAAATGAAGGGTTTTCGTTTCTATTTTATGCAGAAAAAAAACAAACAAATGAAAAGCCCCCCCCCAAAAAAAAACAAATGTATCTTTTAATTAGAAATCCAAAGTTTTATAAGTGAAAAAAAGAAAAACATGTTAGTGAACATTCATCTATAAATATAAAAGCGAAAATGTATGTATGTATGTGTGTTCGCTTTTTCTGTATGTCTACAAAAGGCTGTTTTCAGAGAAGCGGTCGGTCGGTTCACAACTTTTTTAAAACTTTTTATATCACATATAAATCGTAATATCTCACAGCTAACAATGAAGCTCGCCTGTCTATTTAATTTGCTCTTTTTCAGGAAGATAAATATTCAACATTTGTCACTCGCCGCATGTGGGTTAGTCTTTTTCCTATAACATCTTGGGAAAATAAAAATTCCGCAGTCAAACTTGATCTCATTAACTCATTAAAACGGGCACCTGCCAAATCCAAGTAATTAAATAAATTCAAATGTGTTTCTGTTAGCATCTCGCGTTGGGGCAATGTTTAACGTCGCACATTTTTTTTTTTTTTTGGTTTTCTTTTTCACACTTTAATTTACAACTTTGCCTCAAGAGTTTGGGTTCGATCCTTATACTTACTTTTTTTTTTTTTTTACCCCCCCCCCCTGTACTGGTAGTTGTAAGTGCATGAGTGTGCAATCCAGTTAATAATGGTGTCAGATCAATATACGTATAATGGTTATGGAAGTACCCGGTCCTATTTAGGAGAGTGAGAGGACTTTTCAGAAGGGGAAATATAAGCTACTTCATCTTTAGGTCTTGGTAATCGTGGTGATTTCTCTCCTAAGAAGATAAGATAAGATTTTATTATATTTAATAAATGTGTCTATAACAGAATTCATAAGTTACATAAAATGGTGGGTAAAACTTTACACGAAATAAATTCAGATCTCATTGCAAACTTATAATTTGGTCCAGAGGGGAATTTCTGCAATCAAATTATTATATAGAAGATTCTGAAAAAATCTTAGATGAAAAACAGACTGAAAAACACTGTATGTTATGTGTATTTTGTTATTTGTTTTGCATAAGTCACATTAAACATTTAGAGTTACTTCCCTTGTTTGTTTTTGTTTCGATTTATTTTATAAAAACAAGATGGCCACAATTTTTCACCTGCTAACACGATTAAAGTGGTTTCTTTTAGTAATTCAGTAATATTCTGTTAATTTCGACTGCTTTAATTTGGAAGCTAACATTGTAATTTATTAGAATTGACAAAAAAAATCAGTAGAAACCATTGTTTTTATCTGGAAATTTCATTTATCGACTACAAAATCTTGTTCTGATAGTGCAGAAGCGTCAAAACTTCTTCCCTCGTGTGTGATAATGTTTGAAAGTGAAACCTGGCTGGTGAGTTTTGAGATTGTGTTTTATGGAGAAGAATGATGCAATAAATGTGTAATGTGAGTTTTGAAGACAGGCTTAGATTTCATGGCTTCAGAGAAAATCTATTTTGAGACAGTATGAAGAGATCTGTGCAGAACAGGAGACTCTGCTGGTTTGATCACATTGAACAAAATGATGAGTTCCTATGTTAGCACATGTACAGCAGTTGAGGTAGTCGGATCAGTAAGTGTGGATTTAAAGAGAAAGAGGGATAAACACCTGGCTAGAAATAGATTAGTTTAGAAGTTCCTGAAAGCTGTCCAACACCTGTCAGAATGTAAAACGGATGTTAAACGGAATATGATGAAAGAATGGATGGATGAGCCTATTTTTCTCTCTTTAAAGGTACACAATCTTCAACTGACTGTGAGACTCTGAGAAAATCAACTTCCTCCCTCCATTTGCTGGAATACATACAAGTTGTTTGTAGTAGACCACCCAGCATATACATGAGATTCTGCAATACTTGATGGTGTAAAAAGGCTCAGAGCAAGTGGTGTTCCATATAAGTAACTCTCCGACTTTAAAAGCAAAAAGTTTTTTTTGCTGTTTGATTATCGAGCATCACCTTGGCTGACTTGCTCAAGAAGTAATGTGGTTCTAGCTGAACTGAAATGTCGTTTTACATTGAGCATGGAGTGATGAGGCAGAAGACCAACATTAAATCTGCAATTTGATCGCATTAGCATCCCTATGTCAATGGTATAAATGGAGTCCAGCCATTGAAACTGTAATCTTGATAATGTTGCCTAAAAAGTTTCTCAATGATGTTTGGGGACTTTCTCTCTCTCTCTCTCTCTCCCTCTCTCTCTCTCCCTCTCCCTCTCTCTCTCTTCCTCTCTCTCTCCCTCTCTCTCTCTTCCTCTCTCTCTCCCTCTCTCTCTCCCTTTCTCTCCCTCTCCCTCCCTCCCTCTCCCTCTCTCTCTCTCTCTTGAAAACAAACGATGACCATACTCTTCATACCAAGCCTATATGCATACCATTATTTCAGTTTTCTTATGTGAGTAATCTCATTAAGGTTTGAAAGTTCAGTTTATTCAACTATTTCATTCATGGTTGGAGAGGGGGGAATAGATTTTTACCTTTCTCAAAATTATTGGTGAGAGTGTTTATTAACCTCTGCTCCAGAAGGTAAGTTTTGAGAAGTAAGCACACTAAAAAAAAAGTGCAATCTGGTCAACATAAATTGTCTGATCAACTTTAGCTGCATCCCCCTGTAGGGATGCTTCAGATAAATAACAATAAACTAATCCCTCCTCAAAGAGAAATTAAAATCAGAAGAAATGAAACTGGCACTAACCCAAATGTGAGTTTAACTGACTACCTCCAAAGGGATTATGGGATTATGAAAATCACAAGCAGTACCGGTTGTATGTATGTCCCTGTTAGGGGAGATGACAATGCTATATTTTTGCGACTCTTGCAGGAAGATGTCGACATCCCCCACACAGGTGACCAATTTGGGAATACCTGGTGCTCCATCTGGTACCGACCATGTTCGATGTTGCTTAATTTTGGTGATCTAGTGAGAATCATTGTCAGCGTGATTATGTCAAATATAAAACCAGAAGATGTGGACCTCCCAGGAATGAATGAAACTATAGCTCAGCTTCACAGTTCAACTGATTGCCGATGATGTATCCTTGATTGGTTTGAACAATGTAACGCCATGTTGAGTATGGCGGGAATGATGCAAATGGATGTCATACTTCTACCTTTTTATAAATCAGATGAAGTGGAATCCCACATTTTCTTTTGAATTTCAAAACAAGCAATTCAAATTTTTTTTAAACAAAGATTGATTTGAATCGCAAGAACTTTACATCCTGTTTTTTTTTTTTTTGTTTTTTTTTCTTGTAGGTTGAGAGAGGATAACTAGTTTATGTGCAAGAATTGTAAGACAATAGTGATGGATGAGAACGATCATGTCGAGAGAGAATATTTGAATGGCAAAGCTAATCGGGTTGTTAAGCTCTATTACTTTGATCCCATTTGAGCACAGTGGAAAAGGTTTGATTGCAAGAGTTAGGAGTGGATGGAGTAAGTTCAGAGAGCTTCTTCCATTATTAACAAGCGAAGTGTGACAACTTTCGACCAAGGGATGAGTCTATCTCGCATGTGTATGTAAGTGTGATTGTGTAAGTGAGATCTGGCTGCAGATGCTTTGAAAGTGTAGGAATGTGTCACGTTTAGGAACTTCTATGTATTGTCCTGCTGCCAATTTAATATAAAAAAGATAAGGTTGTAAGGTTTGTTTGCAGACCCCGTTTTGCTGCTTCTTTTTTATTCATGCTACTAGCAAACAAGCCTTTCTCCATTTAGCGACATGATCACCACCTTGGTACACTTTATTTAACAATATGTATATATTATTAAAACTCTGGATCTTTTTTGTCTTACTTATCAAATAATGTAAACTAGCCTGGGTGCCCAGTGTTGCCCGGGTGTTTGGAGGTGTGTGTTGAGCAAAAAAAAAAAAAAATGTGACGTCTTTGCTGTTGCGCCCATCACCAAACTGGAAGTGACGTTGGTTTAAATTAAATCAAAAAGAGGGGATGACTATTGAAAATATCGGCAAAAAAAAGTGACCCTCTCCTTGTAGAAAAGTGCCCAGTTGAGGGTGAAGGAATTTTTTTTAGCCTATTTTTCGATATTTGTCGTCCGAAGGGTCGAGCTTCAAAATGGTACCAATCTTGTTAAAATCCGTCGCCTCTGTCGAAAGTTTTAGACAGACATACATACATACATTTAAACAGACTGGTGAGATTTATATAATGTAAATGAAAGATGAATGATGAGGGAAGTAATGGTGGGAAGCAAATTATGTAAATAAAAAAGATAAAAAAAATCAATTGATTAAAAAGATTATGTTACATTCCAATAAGCAAAACTTCACTAATCTTACTGATCCTCTTTCCAAAACAAAAATGTTGGTACAATTATGGACCGTTTTGTACACAAAATAACATCCTTTATTTGTATGTTAATCTCGAATATATTACCTCTGTAAAATTTAAATGGTCAATTAGAGAAAGGAAAATTATGTTCTCAACTTTTTTACCAACTCTGTTTTTGAATCGTAAAGAACTTTAATGGAATATTCGAATATTAATGCATCTCAGAGTTCAAGTGTTAACGCGACCTTGATTTTTGAGAACATTGACTGAAGTAAAATCAAACAGAGAGATATATATATTTATATATATATATATAATTAAAAATTAAATTAAAAATTACATATGTGTATAATTAAAAATTATATATGTATATAATTAAAAATTATATATGTACATAATTGAAAGTGGATAACATTCTGATAACTATGTTTTAATTTTTCTTTAAAGGTTGCGACAGTGGTTTCGGATTTGCAATTGCAAAAAACCTCGATAGTATCGGGATGAAAGTAATTGCCGGATGTTTGGACCAATTTGGTGCTGGTGCAAGAGAACTAAAAAATTCCTGTTCAGAAAAGTAAGTCTTTCTAGTTTGTATTATTTTTTCATCCAATTATTTTGTGAACATAAAGGACAACTGTAACAAAATTTCAAATTCATATGTCTTATAAAAAAATGAACTGTACTTTAACTAAACACTGATTTATTCTTATTAATAGGTATCGCAATAATTATCACCAATTCTTATTAATAGGTATCGCAATAATTATCACCAATTCTTATTAATAGGTATCGCAATTATCATTATGAATTATTAAAGGTGTCACAATTATCAACTTTTTATTAAATGGTATCACAATTATCAATTTTTTATTAAATGGTATCACAATTATTTTTAATTATTAAATGGTATCACAATTATTTTTAATTATTAAATGGTATCACAATTATTTTTAATTATTAAATGGTATCACAATTATTTTTAATTATTAAATGGTATCACAATTATTTTTAATTATTAAATGGTATCACAATTATTTTTAATTATTAAATGGTATCACAATTATTTTTAATTATTAAATGGTATCACAATTATTTTTAATTATTAAATAGTATCACAATTATTATTAATAGGTATCACAATTATTTTTTAACTAGCAGGACATGTTAACTGGCAATTCCCAGTGGAAGCATCCCTCCCCTCTCATAAAAATTAAACTACGGTTGTTGTTGGTGGCCAATCCACAATGTCCTAATGTTAAGAACGGCTTTCGGAATAGATACCCTTAACCTCCTCGTGTTAAGAATGTCATATGGTATTGACGTACCAAACCTTGCCATGGTAAGAACAGCTTTTGGAATAGACACCCTATTTTATGAGGAGGGAGTATTGTCAAAGTATTTGCTCCAAGTTTAACCTTGACATTTGTTGTCAGCATACCCACCCACAAAGACTATAAACCAAAAAAAGAAATTGGAGGCGAATGGCAGTATTTATCGCATGTGCGTAGAACAGTGAATTACAGTGCATAATGCATGTCATTATATCTCCAAAAAGTACTTGTCTCTGCTAAAGTTAAAATAGATTGTCTTATTCAGCATAGTCTAAAACCTATAGAAGTCGTCAGTTTAAAAGAAATTGTGTAGGTGGAGCTAAAGTAAAAAATTACCACAAAAAAAAAAGTTAATGTCTGAGCAGTGTTGAAAATAAGTCCTGTATAGAGAACTAAACACAAAACGATTATAATAAAAAAACAAAAAAACAAATATATAACAAAGCCTATCCATAGGCAATGTAATGAAGGGGAAATTTGTACTTTAGCAGCGTAAATTATTTGACAGACAAAATTATAAAAACTGGCGTAAATGTAGTCAGATACAAACTGAATCAAAAGTAATGAAAATGAGGATTTTTCTCAATGTAATTCAGGCTGTTAGTGTAAAAATGTGTTTTGTATAAAAAGAAATAGTTTTATGATTTGTTAGTTTGCCAACAAACGAAGCATCCACTGTAGCATTGAATAATAAACAAAAGGCAAAAGATAGAATCCAGAATGTCTCCCTCAAACCAAAGGGAAACAAAACCAAAAAAGAAAATATGATCGTGTAAGCAAATTAAATTTTTATTTTTTAAACAAAGATTGATTTCAACTGAATCGCAAGAACTTTACATCCTGGTTTTTTATTTTCTTGTAGGTTGAGAGGAACTAACTAGTTTATGTGCAAGAATTGTAAGACAATTGTAGAAACATTTTGATTGATGTAACCTCCGATCTTCTTCAGGAGTACCTTGTCGAACTCGGGAGTTTGGACAGAATTTTAAGCAAAACGCTTTATGGGGGTAGCATGCTCTTGTTTCGTCAACCATGACTGGATAAAGGTCCTGAGTAATTCACCATTGTATTTTTTTAGTCGCCCACATTGAGGATTGAACCTTCAGGAGAATATCACTTTTTGCAATTGATTTTTTCCAAGTACTCTAACCATTGTGCCACGGGCTATTGCATCCGAGTTCCTCATGAATGGCACGAAGGACTGTAGTGTTGTTGCTGAAGATGCTCCAAAATCAAAAAATAATTTTTTTTTTTTTTTTTTTGCCTAGGGAGCTACTACATTTATTGAGAGGTTCGTTCATATTTTCATCTCACAAGTTTGGACACTTGATCGAATGATATATTAAATCAAAACATTAAAGGAAAAAAGCTTGGATGAATTTTATTTTTTATCTTAAAGACAAATGTTTTAAAAACGCTACCATAACATGTACTGTTTATTTAATAAATAAAAGAAAAAGTTGCTGCAGCTTATTTTGTAAATGTTTTCATATAATGGAAATATTTGTTGGTACATAAATTTTTTTCTAAGAACCATACCATATCACTTATAAAAATAAGGAAAAGGTGCCGCCGTTTCTTGTGTAAATGTTTTCATGTAATATAAGTATTGTTGGTTCGGTGGTTTTTCTGTTAATACTCAGGTGGAGACGACTTGTATTCGTTTACTTAGAAATCAGTTCATTTTATCACTGCATAACTTAAGACGCATAAACCGTACGTGATCAAAAGTAAGCTGCGACAAAATTTTTTTTATTGTACCAATATGTAAATAATGTTAATCTAAATATTGCAAAATGGCATAATTTACGATGCTGAAACCAACGAAGCAACAGCATTTTCATTAGATGTAAAACATTACCAGAAGAAGCTGCGCTAACTTATTTGTACCAAATTATATTATTTATTTGTGTAACTTATAAGTAAATGTTATAGTAAGTTTTTGTAAACATTAGTTTGTGGAAACTGCCGATAGGAAATTATAATTGATTTAAAACAATTTGTGCAGATAATGCGTGTGTAGTAAAAAGTGAAGGTATAATAACTACATAAATTTGTATTATTTGGATTCAGCGGACTACAGTTCTCATCTTGAGTGTGATTTTCACAACGTTTCGGTTGATGTAACCTCCAACCTTCTTCAGGTGCATCTTGTCAAATTCGGGAATTTGGACAGAATTTTGAGCAGAACCCTTCATGGGGGTAGCATGCTCTTGTTCTGTCAACCATGACTGGATAAAGGTCTTGAGTAATTCACAATTGTATTTTTTGGTTGCCCACACTTCAGGAGAATATCACTATTACAATTGATTTTTCCAAGTACTCTAACCATTGCGCCATGGGCTATTGCATCCAAGTTCCTCATAGATGGCACGAAGGACTGTTGTCTTATGCATCTTCAGTCTTTTTGCTAGAGTCTGCATATATAAAGACCTGAAGCTGCTCCAAGAAGTCCTTGTTCCTCTTGCAAACCTCGGATTTGTTATGTGTTTTTTCTCTGAGTAATTAGGGACTTACCCTCAAGGACACATTCTTTGCTTTTGTAATGTTGTACATTGTCGATTTTGGGAAATGAAAAACTCAACTCTTTGAGTACAGTTACTACTTAGGGTCACAATAATTGCAGTACAGCACTCGACATTTAGCGTAATTTGTTCTTACTTTACCAGCTTGTTATACAAATCTGAAAGAAAACTAACCAATAAATTTAAGCTTTAATTTTATGTAAAGTTAGTTTGAATTTTAGCACACAACTATGGTTATATATGTGCATGTATGATGGTATGTATAGATCTATGCGTATATGACGGTGTGTGTGTGTGTGTAGCTGCATGGATATGTCAGTGTGCATGTACAGGGTGTTCCAAAATGTTGATCCCATTTCGTAGGCCAATAATTTTGACAATTTTCATTGGAATGACCTCAAATTTTCACAGCTTGTGTAGAAACTTTTCAAGTTTTTGTGTGTAATGTTTGGCATTTCTATTTTTTCAGGTTAAGAAATGCCGTTCACTTTAAAAGAAAAGGCATTTTGCATGTTAGAGTATGCTCGGACTTGGTCACCAAAGACAGTGCAGCATGCCTTCTTCACAAATTTTGCAAAGAAGGAACCAACAACAAAACAAATTAGGACTTGGCACCAAAAATTTAAAGAAAAGGGCTGCTTATACATACCTAAATCGCCAGGATGGCCATGAACATTAGCAGAGACAGTGGAGCAGGTTCATGAAGCCTTCCTGCATAGTTCTCGGAAAGTGTTAGAGCAAGTGTGGAAAACCACATTCCACAAACAACAGTTTGGCAGATTCTGAGGAAACGATTGCGATTTTAAGCCTTACAAGCTGCAGCTCGTCCAGGCCTTGGGGGAATGTGATAAGCAAAAACCTAAAGAATTTTGTGTTGAAATGCTAGATAAACTCAAAGAAGACGATTTTGATGATCGGCTAGTTTTTAGTGATAAAGCCAAGTTTCACACGAGTGGCAAAGTTAATACACATAATGTTCACATTTTAGGCAAAGAAAATCCTCATGGCACAGTTGAATACAAGAGAGACTCACCAAAAGTTAACGTGTTTTGTGCAATATTCAAGAAAAAAGTTTATGGGCCATTTTTCTTCTTTACGCTCATATTGAACATTTATGAAAATCTGTCATAGAACCAACAAATATTTGTACTTTTCTTTGTAAATTTAACCAATAAAACTTCTGACCTTCAACATAAAGTGTATTTAGTTTATTAAGATCTATCGAGTAGTTTCCGAGATATGGGCATTTAGAATGGTGTCAACCATTTTGGAACAACCTGTATATGTGTGTGTATATATCAATGCATGTATTTGTGCATTTTCTTTTTATTACTCTGTATTTATACTTTCTTCTTTTCACTTTTATAGTTTTGAAATTTTCCAACTTGACGTCACAAGCCAAACTGATATTGAACGAGCAAAAGAACACATAAAATCATTGGCAGGAGAAAATGGTAAATATTTCTGAATTGTCCATTGTTTTGCAATTTTTCAGATGATTATTTGGATCCCATTTTCATTGTTTTTATTTATTTATTTATTTATTTATTTATTTATTTTTTTTTTTGCAATGTTTCGGCTGATGTAATGTTTGATATTCTTCCAGTGGATTCCTGTGAATTTGATAATCTTTATGTTGAATTTGAAAACCCATGCTAAATTTCAATTTGAACTCCATATTTAATCTACGAAAGTTTGTTCTTGGCCTGTCAGATATAACTGAGTAGAAGTGTTTCCTTTTTTCTTTTTCTTTTTTTTCTGTCAATCTTAATTATCGTCTTTAGTTAAGATTGAACCATCAACCTTCAGAACTGATTGTCAATCAATCCCTTTAACCATTGTGCCAGGTATGTTTGGGCAATTCTGTTGTAGTATTGCTATATATATATGTATATGTGGCATAATCATGTTGACACATCGGTTCCCATCAGATCACCAAAGTTAAGCAACGTTGAGCCTGGTCAGTACTAAAATGGGTGACCATTTGGAATTGCAGCTGCTGTATGTGCTCTCTGCTTATCTTGTCATTGTTTACTGTCAGTTTTGGGCCTTTCCTTGCCACTGGACCAATTCAGTGGTTGGAAATTGCTCAACCATTGCCTCATAGTTACACACGCAAATCCCCTTTCAAGAGTGCCCATTATCTCTCGAGACTGTATGGAAGCATTGCATTTTATATATATATATATATATATATATATATATATATACACACACATATATATATATATATTAATTTTATTTATACAAACATTAATGGCTACATATGTCCATACATGTTTCTGTAATCACCCACGTTAGGGGATTACGTCTTCAGGCCAAGAATTACCGTCGAAAGTCTTGGCCTGAAGACATAATCCCCCAACGTGGGTGATTACAGAAACATGTATGCACATATGTAGCCATTAATGTTTGTATAAATAAAATTAATATACCTGCTCTGTTCACTCATTGAGCACTATTTTGGTAGACACATGTTGTTTCATTGGATGTACTTCTAAGAAACTAAACTCTACTGGCTATATATACATATATATATATATATATATATAAAATATGCATCAAGTGCGCTTGAAAGACAAATCACAACGTAATATTAGGAAAATAAATAGTTTACTTGTTTGAAATTTATCACAATTTTTTTTCCTTTTCTTCTTCCTTGTCATGTTGTAAGGTTGGAGAAAGAAAAGTCTGTAAAGAGCCGCGCGTTGTCTCTCAGCGGTTGTATTTTGAAATGTTTGAACTGTGCGTAGGCAACGCGAGAATAACGTCAAAGGTGTGAGTTCATATAGAAATTATTTTAATTAAAACACAAGTTTCTATAGGAACTCGCACCCTTGAGGATATTTATGGCAATTAAGGTGTCCACATTTCATCCCCATAAGGAATTGTCAAACTAAGTTTAATTCTCATAGAATCGAGACCTGAAAGTTATCCCACTTTGCTCTTTTTTTTTCTTGTATTGCCCACAGCAATTGGTCATCTATCGCTCTCACTCTTCCACTTGATTTTCAAGGAATTCTGTTCCGAGTCAACCAATTATCTCAAATGGATACTGATTTCTAAGAACCTGATAATTTTCTATGGGGATGAAATGCGGGCAGCTCTACATAACTTAATTGCCATAAATATATTTACGTGACTTATCTAGTTCTACTAATGTATTGAGCACTGTTGAAGTAAATACTGAAAATCTATACATAATAGATTATATCTCCTTATAATAGATGTGTATACATGCAAAATTATATTGAAGTTATTAACAATTTCTGATTGTGTGACAATAGTATTTCAGTGTTAGAACTACGACTTGTTACTTCACTAGGTGTATCAGAATTTTTGTAGGAATTTTTGACACCCCTAACATGAAACTGCAAATAAAATATAAAAAACTCAAAATTTCTCTTTTAAAAGTGGGTTGTTTATTTTCTTTATGGATTATACTTCCAAAATAAACTATTAAAGTTGTATAAAAAGTAATAGAAATATTATTTTTAATTTTTTAAAAAACAGTAATGAAATTAATTGAATTTTCCAAGTTCAATAGTTTTCAATTTTTAAACTTTAAAAATCTATCAATTTTTCTATTCTATTTTTACGATATTTTCAGGGTCAGTGTGAAATTTTATGCTCTTTCCAATAAACCGAATATAATATTTTAGACAAACTTTTTTTTTTTTAATTCACACCCCCTATTTTGAAATGTCTATTAAAAAATAATTGATTTATGTGGCAAAGTTTTATATATCACAAATTGAAGATAAAAGATCAATAAATAATATATTCAAATTGAAAACAACAAAAAAAGTTTTTTGGAAATTTACCTGCAAAGTCTGAAGTTTAGAACCTTTTTTTTTTTTTTTTTTTTAAACCACGTTGTTTGTATTTAAAAAAAAAAAATTTTTTTTAATGAAACCTTGGTCCTTGCCCCTTTTAATTAAAAAAAAAAAAATTAGGGTTTGAATTACATTTTTCGAGTAGTTATAAGCTTGGAAAGACAGGGGGTCGAACTAATTCACGCCCCCCCCCCCATTTTGAAATGTCTATTAAAAAGTAAATAATTAATTTATGTGCCAAAGTTTTATATATCACAAATTGAAGATAAAAGATCAATAAATAATATATTCTAATTTAAAACAAAAAAAAAGAACATTTTTTTTTTTTTTTTTTTTGGAAATTTACCTGTAAAGTCCGAAGTTTAAAATCTTTTTTTTTTTTTTAAACCACGTTTGTTTTTTTTTTTGTTTTTTTTTTTTTTAAATGAAACCTTGGTCCTTGCTCCTTTAATTGAAAAAAAATTAGGGTTTGAATTACATTTTCCGAGTAGTTATAAGCTTGGAAAGACGGGGTCGAATTATTCAATATTTTTCACGAAGTTTCTGACACACCTATTACTTCACCTTTTTTGAGAGATAGATTATATACATAAAAATATTCAGTCTCAAGAGACAATGGATACCACCTACCCAGGATGTCAGTTGTGAAACAAGAGCTGCCCAATATCTCACCGCACCTACACTGGACAAACAGTTTCAGTGACAAGGAAAATTCCATGATTGTGAACAATGCTAGGATAAGCAAAAAACCCTCTCACATGGTCACTCATTTAGTATTGACGACACTCAGTTATCACAGGAACTGGTGTGTCAACCTGATTTTGCCATGTATAAATTGTATAAGAGCACAGTAAATTGGTACAGAGACAATATTTCAGCTTTTTCTCTTTTCTACTGACGGTTTTTCCACTTGCGTTATGATTTTATTAAAATGCCATTCCTATGGAATCAGGGCATGAGGGAAATCAGGTATTGCACTTTTCTCTCTTTTTTAATCACCATGCATAGCAATTGATCGTCTTTCATTTCTCCACTTGATTCTTGGGAAATCTCAAGACATCCAATCATCTCTGAAATGATACTGATTACTGATGCACACCTGGTGATTCCCTTGAATTAAACTTGGTCAACTGTTTGACGTTTTACAACTCCTAAAAGTTTACCTTATGCAAAAATATAATCTTTTAAAAATTAAAATTAATGGTTCTTATACTAAACTTAAGGGTTTTAAACTGATATTTCATAACTTTTAAGACAACTGATTGATTGTCTAAATGGAAATTCAATTGTACCATAAGTTGGGCTTAATCTTGCTAAATTCAGAATTGTTGATAATTTTTGCTACAGTCAATTGATGAAATTGATGTTTCTTTGTTCTGTTGATATTTGTATGCACCTGCAATCAATGTAGTTTAATGGTTTGTTTTTTTTGTTTTGTTTTCTCTCTTTAATAGGTTTGTGGGGTTTGGTGAACAATGCCGGCGTAGCATATTTTGCAGAAACGGAAATGACTTCTGAGCATATATTCCAGAAAACCCTCAATGTGAATTTATTTGGCACGTTTCGATTAACAAAAGCCTTTTTGCCATTAATTCGAAAAGCCAAAGGTCGAATCATCAATATGAGTAGTTTAGCAGGTACTTTTTTTTTTTTTTATTTATAACCTCAACAGGTCATGAAGTTATTTCTTGCATGTACATTAATGCACTCTCTTAATTTTTCCTTTGAAGATTGTAACGCTGGATATGGGGCAGCCAAGCCAGCTGGCAACATTGCCATGCTTTTTATTGAAACCAACCGAGAGCTCTTTTTAGTATTCTCGTTGTTCTCTTAAGTGCAATTGTCTGGATCTCTTTTGCACTTAGTTCACCAGGAATATTAGTTAGGTAGGACTTCAGGTTCTTCTTCATAAGCCCCGTGGCACCTATAATAACTGGTATGATTGACATCTCCCTAAGATTCCGTGTGTGTGTTATGGAAGATAAAAAAAATATTGGTACCATCAGTTTCAAATCCAGAGACTGAAGAAAATCCGACATAGATAGTATTGATTCTCTTAGTTTGGATTTGAAACTGAAAATCCAATATTTCTTCTGTAACAGTTTGCTGGGATTCTCCCCACGAACCTTATACTGGATAAAGTATGTCAATCTTTGTATTTGAATTCAAAAAGTTTCAATAATGGTTAAATTTTCACAAAATCTAAAGACATTATTGAAATTTTCCTTCAATTCCATCTGGGACCATTGTTAGTTTCTTGGAAAGAAAATTCAGTTTTCAAAAACATTTTTTTTTTTTTTCATAAAACAAAAAATAGAATTAAACAAAGAATAACTCTGTAAAGAAAGTAATTAAAAGATTTTTAACCGTTTAAATATTTTTTATTGATATTTTTAAGATTTAAAATAATTTGCTTTTTCTTTTATTTTAAAATAATTCCGATTCCTTTCAATTTGTTAATGTAATTTGTCAATTTGTCTTAGAAATTTTTTTAGTAATAAATTTTATTACTTGACCTCATATTACAAATGTTATTTTAACTTTTCCTTCAAGGCAAAAATCTGGTACTTGTTTAGTTTGATCAAAACATTAAAAAATGAAAATATTGAAAAAAAAAATTATATTGTACATACTCGTTATGGAATAAATTTTTCATACAAAAAAAATCACTGTGATCAAGTAGTTTTTTTGACAGAGGAATATTAAACTTTATTGAGATTGATTGTAACGCATCCATCTTGTTTATTTCGCAAATGAGGAGGGGGGGGCACCAGCGGAGTTAACTCTAATCACCACTTAAAGTTTGTCAAAATTTGACGAGATCATTTTGAAACCTGGGCAGAAAAATACCTAGATAAATATTTTCGTTTTTTTTTTTTACTTATTTTACAGAGTTTCTGTCCTTTTTTAATCTAATTTTTATTTTGTCCTTTGTTAATCTCCTTTTTGTTTAAAGGCACCCCCCCTCCTCGTTCACAAAATAAGAAAGATGGATGCGACACAATCGATCTCATTAAAATTTGATTTTCCTCTAAAAAAAAAAAAACTACTTGATCAAATTAAGTGATTTTTTTTGTATGAAAACTTTATTTCATAATGATTACGTACAATAGAATTTTTTTTTTTTTTTTCAACATTTTTATTTTTTAATGTTTTGAGAAACTAAAAAATACCAAAAATTTTAAATATTTTAAATTACTATTTTTCTTAAAAAGATAATATTCTGACTTATATCTCCGCATGAGCAACACTGAATGAAAACCACTAGTGTGTGTATGTGTGTGTGTGTGTGTGTATATATGCATATATATATATATATATATATATATATATATGGAAGTTTTTAATTCGACCATGTTTGGATTTTACCATTCTTGGATTTTTTACCCTTCACCGGACTATCCATTCATGTGAAATCTTTTTATCATTTTTTTCTTTTACCTCCTATTCCCCTTACCTCACCCTTTTTTTTAACCAAGTAAGATCTGTGACTTACTTGTGGTTTCATTAAATACTTTTACATGCAAAATCCGATCCCGCATTTTGCTAATTTTTGCCCTCTGATGAGAAGGAGAGTATTTCTTCGAAACTCCGCGGATTAAGGACTATCCACTTGTGCTTCCTTTTTTTTAAAATTAAATGTTTTTAACTCTTTTTCAAGATGTTTTTTAACATTTTTTATTAATTATTTGTTCATATATATATATATATATATATATATATATATATATATATATATATATATGTATTTATATATATACACACACACATACATCCAGTAGCGGGCATAATACAAGGAATGAAAACAACAAACGCATAAATATGTGTATTACTTAAAAAGTAATGCATGATTAGCAATTAAATTTTTACATTTATATACAACGTAAATGCTGCTTCTTTGAGTCATGTCCCTTCATATGTAGTCAACCATTTTTTTCAGTATTTCTAACTATTATAGGTTTCTGGTGTTTTTCTACACTTTTAGTGGGCAATATGTTTCACCTTTGTATAGTTTTCCACATTTCCTTAGAATTGCAGACAGTTTTTTGTCATGATTTTTCCATGATAGGTTTAACTAACACAAGATGCTTTTTAGGAGCTGAATTGCTCCTGAATACTATCTTGATGTTATGTGGATTACATATTCTTTGAATATTTTCCAACAAACCTTTGATGTGAATCTGTTGATGGTGATGTTTTCTGGTATTTGGTTCAGATTTCTTGGAGCTGATGTTATATTCTTTGGATTGATATTTTGGTGAAGGGTTTCTCTTAAACTGTCCATTTCCTTTTGCTATTACTGCATATTACCTTTTCTCAATGTTTAGGAAATGGCCGATTCGATTTGAATGATGGGAGTTGAAGTTTAGATAATGTCCAGTAAAAGTTGGTTTTTGATATGCAGATGACAATTTTAACGTCCAATAAATCCATACAGATTTAATAAAACTAATTTTCTTGAATCCTTTTTTGACAGCTCGAATCCCTATGAATGGCATTGGTGCCTATTCCGTCTCTAAAAGTGCGATTGTTGCATTTTCTGATATTTTACGCCTTGAAATGAAAAAGTGGGATGTCCATGTTTCCATAATTGAACCAGTTGGCTTCCGAACAAGTAAGTAAATGGTTGAATTTTAATTTAAAAAAGGTTGCAAAATGCTTTCAATAAATAAAATGTAAGTGAAAATAAGTTTTGTTAAAAAATTTTAAATTATAGTAAGGTTGGATAATAAAGGTAAAGGTGCATTTGTGAACATTCTAAAGAGGTTCAATGTTTTGAAAAATTTTTTTCTTTATGACTTAAAATAAACATTCTCTTGAAACAGCTGTAAACAATTTTTATACTTGTATGTGTCTAGTCTTTATTGGAGTTTGAAAATTATTCACATTTTCAAAATTACATATATACTTCCATTTCATCATGCAAAAACTAACAATACCCTGTTCTAACCCCATATGAAGTGGTGAGGAGATACAAGAAAGCAAATTAGAAGTCAGACATCCACTTTAGACATACCTTTCCCCTGGAAATGAATTTTAAAAAAATTCTATACTTTAAAAAAAAAAAAAGAAATTAAACTACAAATATTTTTTTCTCCAGATCATCAGATATAATATGAAAACTAAAATTACTGATGTAATATTTTAGTAATAGATCTTGAATAGCGAATGTGAACACTGGCGAAGCATCATTTTTTGTGTAATGTACATTTTATATATGTGTATATATTTCTTCTCTCTCTCTCTCTCTATCTATAATATATATATATATATAAGGCAAGATATGTGTTAGTGTGTGCACATTTTTGTATGCCCGGCAAATGCTTTGGGGGGGGGGGCACTGTTTCTTAGAACTTTTTATATACTACCTAGATTATAATATCTATGATTTACGAAAGGAGGTCGCATGTATCTTTTATTTGGGCGACTTTTACATGCTATTTTCGTAATATTTTTTTACTCTTCGTGTGTTTGTTTGGCTTTTCAGTATTAAAGCGAAACCGAACCCGTAGAAAAAGGAAGCTCCCTGGCACTCATGCCGGGGACATCCAGAAAGCAATGAGGTTTGATCGATGACTGGTTTTCCCAACATATCAGACAATTGCTATTCATTTCAACACTCCCCTTTTTATGGGGAGCTGGTTTTCCCCAACATCTTGTGGGGAAACAAACAAATACGCAGAAACTGGCTTGTAGCCAAAGTTAAGTATGTGATTTCATTCCCCCTATGACGTGATGTTTGACCTCATTAAATTTACACACCTGTCACTTGACTTTTTAATCGCTTAATTTCAACCTTTATTAATTTTCTGCCCTTGTAGTGACGAGGTAAGCCTCAAGGCTTCGGGTTTGAGCCTACCTGCCTACTAAAAGTTTTCTTTTTCTTTTACACCTCCAAACACCCGGGTAATGCCGGGCACCCCCACTAGTCTAATATATAAAAGGCAAAATGTGTGTGTGGTTGTATGTCTCGCAAAAACTTTTAATACATGCAACAGATTCTTGCGAGATCTTTTTCAGGCTCGATCCTTTGGATGACAAATATCGAAAAATTGGCTAAAAACATTAATTCCTTCACCCTAAACTGGGAAGTTTTGTACAAGGAGGAGTAGCTTTTTCACCAATGTTTTAGCAAGTCATCGTCAACGTTGGATTGACTGTTTGATTTCAATGCTCTTAACTTTAGATTGCACGATGGAGACATCGGCTAATATTTTTTTTTTCTTCCTTCACGTTACGGGTTCGAGTCTGCCTGCTTACTACCACTTTTTTTTTTTTAAACACCTCTCTCCTCCCGGGCTGCCTACTTTTTTTTTTTTTTTTTTTTTTCTTTCTCCGTCTTCCCTACTCGGCACACCCGGGCAATGCCGGATATCCCCACTAATATATATATATATATGACGAGATCCCTGGCGACACCAGACGATCTTGCTTTTCAAATAGAGGAAGAGAAGATGGGAGAGGAAAAACAGATGTTTATGAGATTCCTGTCCACAGAAAAGAGTAAATATTTCAATGAGAGAAGAAATAGTGAATATTTCAATGGGAAAGAAATAAATAAATAAATATGATAATGACATTCTCGAGTTGGCCGAAAAAGCAATACAGGGTCGTTTTCTGGTTTAGGTTAGAACAACAATTCAAATTATTAAAGAAACAATGTCCTGCTGAAAGATACAATGACTTGGGTTCAAAAGGTCTGTTTTGGTGTCTGGGAGGTATTGTCGTTGGGTCCATCTGTTGTATTTTAACTGCCAGATCACCAGCCAGTGATAAGTTAGTTGGACAGATAGATAAATAAATTGAACGTAGGGAGAGATATGGTCATGAAAGACAAAGAAGAGAGAAAAGAAAGAGAAAATGAAAAGAATAAAATAATGAGTTCACGAGAGAAGGAAAAGAATAAGATAATGGAAAAAAGAAAGAATAACTCCAAAAAGGTGGAAGGAGGAATTACTGATTTGATAAAAACGATTGACTTTTTGGAGTTAGAGTCCAGAGTGTTTTTTACTGACTGGCATCGAGACGTACACATCGTTCTCACCCCGCCAGGGCGAAACCCTCATAAGAGCTAAGTTGAAAAGCTCTTGTTCTTAGCTGGGAAATGTATTAGAGGAACTTAAGTATGCAACCTGCAGCATGAAGCTTGAATCAAAGAACTCGACTAAACAAGTGTAAAACGATTTATGAATAATTACTTTGTTTCGTTATATAAAAATGCCCCAGAGTTTTTCCTCGTTTCTCGCTTGCCGGCCTGAATGAAGATAGTTTGTTTCAGATATCCCCTGAAGCCAGATGATGAAGGAGACAGACTGGATCCAGCACGAAACTAGTGACGACCGAAATCGACAATGTTGCCACACGGACTTAGGGTCATGCACATTTCGCGTGCCCTGAGCAGCAGAAGATATTTTCCAGTGACCAGTGAGAGTCTGATCACCCTTAAGGAGTCCACCACTAGACAAGTAAGAATGTAGCCCTGCTGGGTTGCGTCTATGGTCCTGTGGGCTGGGAGTGACGAACACGGCCAGAAGTACATCACAAGTATGCTCCCGTGAACCAGGATAACGACGGATGCAGATGCGGCCCAGCCCCCGGAGAAGAGAGGGTTATATTATATCATATATATATATATATTATTTAATATCTACGTTTTATCTTAACCAAGATTAATAAGTGTGGCTAAACATAATTTTAACACCGCAAGGAAGGTTTGAGCCCTGGACTAAAGTTATCTTTGACTTCAATGATTTTAACTCCACCGCCACTACTAAGACTGTTTTACGGCAAATGTATATTCCTATTATTCATTCAACAGATATAGTAAACCGAAAGTGTTTTGTTACTACCTAACTTTTCCAACATGGCTTCAGTCATGGCCACCGAGAGTAAGAAGAAGGCCTTCTTCTTACTCTAGTGGCCATGACTGAAGCCCTGTTAACTGAAAAATGTCTGCAGGCAATGTAGATAAGATTTGTCAGACTGTCAGTACTATATGAGGGCCATTTAAAAAAAAGAGCAATAAACATTTTTAAAAAGAAAAAGGAACACAGTTCGATTAATGCTTAAACTGAACTTTATTCAATATAAAACATATATGCTATGTAGCAAATTAAGTAATTTTAAAGCAATATACAATTTAATACTGATAAAACTGAATTATGAATTTAGGGAACAAACAATTAAAGAAACATTAAACACAAATATTTTTTGGCTTTTGGAACAAGATCACAGTGTAGTATCTGTTTTGATGCTACACTTTACCTTTTCTGTGCTCAATCGGTGGAGGAGAAATCTTTCATGACTGAGATTATTTTTGTTCCTATCCAGAGTGCCCCTTATTGGGAAGCTGGATTTTGCTCACAAGATTATTTGTTGAAATATTTAAATAACTATTACTTTAATAATTATATACAGAAATTATATTTAAATTTTTGGTTTTCTGTTCTTCTATGTCCATTTTTTGGTATTTGTACAGTTTAATCAAGACATTAGAAAATGAAAATATTAAAAAAAAAAAAGGTTATATGGTACGTATCCGTTTTGGACTGAAGATCTCTGAAAAAAAAATTTCACTTAATTTGATTGAGTAGTTTTTTTTTCGTTTTTATGAGAGCGCGTTGAAGTCAGCCATTATGGAATTTATTGAACATGCCACAGGGAGATAATTTCAGTTAAAGTGGCAACACTCCCTCCTCATCTTTAATACTAGCTTTTCTTCCTAAAAGTCGAACCTTTTGCTCGGTATCATAACAAATTGTTTTTTTCGCTGTAAAAAAAAAAAACTGCTTGATGAAATTAAGCGAATTTTTTTTTCGGAGAATTTTGTTCTATGAGGGATACATGCAATATAACTTTTTTTCGATATGTTCATTTTTTAATGTCTTGATTAAACTGTACAAGTACCCATTTTTTTTCCCCATAATGTGTAGCGTATTAGTTGTCTCACAGGCCATCATCAGTGATCGCTCACTGACAGTAACCTGTGGCGTTCCCTGGAGACCAAGTGACAACAAGTCTCTCCAGATTTCCAGTGTTCTCCACCTCTTGACCACTTAGGCAGATGATTGCATGTTATCGCAACAGCTGTTGTCACTGATTTCTTGTTAGCATCGGTCATTGGTGTTTCCTGGGGTTTGGCTGACAAAATGCCTCCCAAAGGTACCAGATTTGAACTACACACTTCCAGTGGAGATTTGGTTAGTACTCTCCCACCTCGGTCTTTCTATCCTCCCTGACCCTTCACAATTAGTTGGCGTGGCGCCAGTCAATGTCCTCTACACCAGTTTTTTATTATTACTATTATTATTATGATAATAATAAGGGTGCATGTGCAGTGTACGCACGTGTATTTTAAATATTATTTTCAAGTTAAATTAAATTTTAGGTTTGTATTACTGTACACATAGATTCGAAAAAGTTGTCAAAAAACAAATATATCACAAGTAAATGTTATCAAAGGCAAAATAAGTTACTCTTCTACCTAACTGGAAAAGTTTTTAATGGTTTTACTCACTTTAAAACGTGTAATCGCTTTGAAAATCATACAATATTTATCGATATATTTTAAAAGGAAAAATGTCAGCATGCTCGTTATTAAACTCTGTAAGTTTGGGAAAATGAGTTTAAACAAACAAATTATACAAAATACTGTTAGAAACCCACCGAATATATGTCCGCCTATGTCACGGTAACATATATTGAGCGAGTTTCTAACAGTATTTCTGGTGCTACCAGATCAGGCTGTCTAGTGGCTTCCTGAGACGAAATGCACCTACATTAAACTTCTGTTTTTGTTTTCTATTCTCTTTTGTAAAACTTAATTATGTTTTGCAAAAACAAAAACAACCCCTTTCCCCTTCCCCTCCATTTTATTCCTTCCCTACTTCCCAACCCCGTCGGTGGGGCATTAGAATACACTGACTGTTCCCCTGCAGAGAGTAAAAGCCTCTCAAAGGGGCCACTTGTTGGCCGTGGGTGGCGACCGGTAATGACTCGGAAAAGGATCCTGGTGGCTGAGCAACTGATATCTAGGGAAATTAAAGATATCAGTTGCAACACTCCACTTCGGCCTCGTACAAGGCTAGACGGGCGGTCGGAGGGGCCCCGATCCAATCAATCGGCTAGTTACGGCAAGCCCTAACACATCTTCTACTTTTCTATCAATTTCCTCTAAACCGTAACAAATACAGTTCTACCCTGTACCACTATAAACTATATACATTTTTTCCCCTCTTTTCCATGTGTTAGAAGGCAGTGGCTAGGATCAAATGTGCCAAATGATTAAAGTGATGACATGGCTGTATAGTGCCGGAAGTTACCACAAATGACTTGGATTGTGTAACTAAAGGATTATGGATGCTAATAGCTTCCATTTGGAACATGTATACTGTTTATGTAACCTTGGCATGACAAGGCGAATGGGTTTCCCCCTTAACATGCCCCAATATTGGACTCTGAGGTGGGTGGGGAGCATAAACAATGAATTAAAATATATATATATATATATAATATATATATATATATATATATATATATATATATGGCCAAGTATAAAAACTCCAAGCGCCAACAACTCGACTCGGAAAGTTCAGATAATGAACTACATCAAACATCCTCAAAATTTATTGTATTGGAATTCACCGAAGAAACCAAAATAACTGACTTATCACTGTTTATTATACATAAAATTATATCGGCATATATTACCCCCAAAAATGTAAAAACTTTAAAAAATAAAACCCTACTTGTGGAAGTGGAAAGAGAAAAACATGTCACTTTTCTCCAAGGAATGAAAACTTTCCACAACATAAATATCAAAACTTATCCACACAAGAATCTGAATACATCCAAAGGTGTAGTAAAATCGAAAGACCTCTCAATGTGCACTACTGAAGAGATAACAAAAAAACTTAAAAACCTTAAAAACCAAGGAGTAATAAATGTTAAAAGAATTACAATAAAAAAAGAGAATCAGACTATACATACGAACACCCACATTATGCAGTTCGATAGACCCACTATCCCAAAAGAAATCGAAATTGGGTTCAACGTTGAAAAAGTTGAACCCTTTATACCAAACCCACTTCGGTGCTTTAAATGCCAGAAGTTTGGGCACCATGAGGATGCATGTAGGGGATGAGCAGTGTGCGGCAGATGTGGCCAGAGAGATCCAGACCACATTGTCTTGATTGCAAATATGCAAATTGTGGAGAAAACCATCCTGCTTATGCTAGAGCATGCAGAATCTAGAAGAAAGAAAAAGAAGTAGTGTCAATAAAACATACCAAAAACATCTTCCTCGAAGCCAGGAAAATAGTAGATGGATACATGAAGGAAAAGATGTACTCTCAAGTTGTATATCATCCAACATCACTAACCAAGACTCCAAATATGAAATACTAATAAACAAATTGTTACAATTGGGACCAAACGACTGGCCCAAATTTATAAATGAAATCAAACCAAACATATCATCAAAAATTAATCATCCCATTAAATCATCAACTAATGTTACCAATACAACAAATTCTCAACCAAAATCAGAATATCCAAGAAAACAAAGTCGATCAAAAGAAAGACCACAAAAATCACCAGCATGTCGTGCAGATGCTAAAAAAAAAAACGAAACTAAGGAAAAACAAAATCAGTTAAAAGAAAAACCACACAGGTCACCAATATGTCTTCCCCGTGATGAAAAAAACACTTGAAAAACAAACAAAAAATACATCTATCGAAAAACAAAATAATATAAAGAAATTACCACAAACAGAAGTCACTACTACTACTACAAATAGATTTACGGAATTAGAAGACATGGAAACTGAAGTTACTCCTCAAACCAAAAAAATCATGAATTACAAAATAATCCAATGGAATTGCCGTGGATTGAAAGTAAATTACAATGAGATTTTATTGTTGCAAACCAAATTTAATCCTTTGATTATTTGTCTCCAAGAAACCTTCCTTAAGAATGAGGACAATTTGAATATAAAACACTATCAAAAATATAACTACATTCATGGTACAGGACGTAATAATACTGTAACCCTTTTCCACCTCCCATTGCAAAACCCAATCATATTCTGCAAGGCAGAAAACAAAAAGGACAAAATCTACTATAAAACAACCAAACCAAAAGCTTGAAAAAAAATCTCATAAAATAACTGGATACAACATCGAATACTATTCCCAAAATAACTGGATTTGGCATTAAATAACCCACAAAGGGTTGATATGCCGTTAAAAAAAAAAAAAAAAAAATCCAACAGTATTTTGTATAATTTTTTGTTTAAACTCGTTTTCCCAAACTTACCATGTGCAACAGCAAGCATGCCGCCATGTGCATTTTTCAAATACATTAGTAAACACTGTTTTTCGAGCCAAATAAACATTTTACATTAAATAAAAACACTAAAAAATTTATCCAGTGTGGTAGAAAAGTAACTTATCTTGCCTTTGATAACATTTATTTGTTGTATATTTGTATTTTTTGACAACTTTTTCGAATCTATGTGTATTGTAAAACAAACCCGTCATGTAAATTATTTACAGTTAAAATGTTATACAAAACAAAAACTTGAAGTTTTAAATATATTTCAAAGAAATAAATTATGCCCGGTGCTAAAATATTGAAAATTCATCGATCATAAAAAAAAAAATAAATAAACTGCTGTGAAAAATGCTAACTTTAAAATATTTAAATAAGAAAATTTGAAAACCTAAAAATGTTGTGAAATAAAAAAAAAAAAAAAAAAAGTAAATAAAAATGATTTTTCATTTCACAACATTTTCAGGTTTCCAAATTTTCTTATTTAAATTCATCAAAAAAGATGTTTTCTAAAATGTGTGACTTTTTCATTGTTTAAAATATTTGAAAATACTCAGTGAAAAGTTTTATTTATCACTAGCATTTCAGCCCGGCATTGCCCGGGTGTTTGGATGTGTCTATTGAGCAAAAAAAAAAAGTGTTAGTAAGAAGGCAGGCTCGAACCCGTACTGCGAAGGAGGAAAAGAACGGGAAAAAAACTGACATCTTTGCTGTTACGACCACGCCAAACCAGAAGTGACTGATGTTTAAATTAGGCTAGACAATCAAAAAGAGAGGATGACTTTCAAGAATATCAGCGAAAAAGCGACCCCCCCCCTGTATAAAAGTGCCCAGTTGACGGTGAAGATATTAATGTTTTTAGCCAATTTTTCAATATTGTCGTCTGAAAGGTCAGACTTCAAAATGATACTGATCTTGGTAAAATCTGTCGCCTCTGTCAAAAGTTTTAGGCAGACATGCAAATATACATACATACATTTATATATCGATAACTAAAAATTTTCGACCCAAATCAATTAAAAAACTTGTCCTAGCTCTGAATACCCTTTATGTAAAATTTCAAATGTTTAGACCAGAAATTGTCTGAGTAATTTAGTAGAGACCGCAAAAGTCAATTTTTAAAAAACTTTGACACCTATTATAACCCCTTAACATTCACTGTTTTTGGCTCAAATCAAGTTATTTAGATCCATGTTCAAGGAACCTATATCTAAAATTTCAAGTATTTAGATCCAAAATTGTCGGAGGAATTTGGTAGCGTTCTCAAAGGTCAAATCGTTGAACTTTAACCTCTTAACAGCCAAATTTCTGTCCAAAAACTGATCAAAGATTTTCCCAAATCTCAGTACCCTGTAATTTTGAGTCTGTAGATCGAAAATTGATAGTTATTGCATAGGGAAAGGTGTACACACACACACACACACACACACACAGATACTTTCACTTTTATAGATATATAGATTAAAAGAACGGACTGAAAATATTATATAAAAATTGTTTGTTTTGCAGTAAAAAAAAAAAAAAAAAATGAAATATTCGACTTTCTCCGATAAAAATAAAAGTTCAAAAACTAGTTCACTTACGATATGTTGTTAGATTAAAATTATCCCAATGTGCAATTACAATAATTATTATCCGAATGGAGAATTGTTCTTTCTCTTTAGAACATAAATGGACACATATTGGTAGTCATGGATAATCAGTAAAACAATCGGTAGTCATATTTTTTATGCTTGTTAGCGTGACCACATGGTTGAATACTGGAAACTTTCTATACCTACAAGTTGATCAGGAAGTGACGTTACGCTGTCATGTTCACTGGCCTACTCTCTCGGTGGTGGTGCTTCAGTTCACTCTTCTAGAACTTTTCATTGGTCTAAGGGAGATAACTACATTTTACTAAGAAATTTGTTCATTTTTATCATACGCGAATACGCTAAAACATACAACTTCAAGGAATTGTAAAAAAAAAAAAAAAAAAAGTTTTTTTTTTTTTTTTTTTAAATTGAAAACATTACAAAAAATTTTTTTCTAATTTTGGTACTTGTACAGTTTAGTCAAGACATTAAAAAATGAAAATATCGAAAAAAGGTTATATTGCATATATCCATTATAGAACGAAGTTCTCCGAAAAAAAATTTCACTTAATTTCATCAAGTAGTTTTTTTTTTTTTTTTTTTTTTTTTTTTTACAGCGAAAAAACAATTTGTTATGATACCCAGCAAAAGGTTCGATTTTCAGGAAGAAAAGCTAGTAAGATGGGGAGGGAGTATCGGCGCTTTACATGGAGTTATCTCTCTGTTTATAAAATTCAAACAAAATTTAAAAAAAAACAAGATGTCTACCTTCAACGCACTATCATAAAAACGTGTTTTTCCGCTGTAAAATAAAAACTACTCTATCAAATTAAATGAAAAATTTTTTCGTAGATCTTCAGTCCAAAACATACATACAATATAAACTTTTTTTTTTTTCGATATTTTCATTTTTTAATGTCTTGACTAAACTGTACAAGTGCCCTAATTTTATTAAAGAAAACTACAATGCGACTACTTATTTAAAACAATTTTTTTTCAAGTACATTTTCATTATAAAAAAATGTTATGATTTAAAAGAAAAGGTAGGTGTGACTAATTTTTGCTTACATTGAATAAGATCATTGAAAAATAAGATAAAGTTGCAACTACTTTTTTTTTTCTTCTTTTTTAAAAGATATTAGGGTTTTTAAAAATGTAATCTTTAACATTACAAAAAAAATGCAACGGCAATTTCTAAGGAATTGTAATTTTTATTAAACAAAATATTTTATTTGAAAAATGAAAACATTTAAAAATGAAAGCTGCTACGACTTTTGAATTTAACAAAGTTTATAACATTTATAAATAAAAATTTTGCATCGTTAAAGATTAGATTTTTATAATAAAAATTGCAATTCCTCTCCAATTGTCACATTTTCCATTTTTGTGACATTGAAGACTACATTTTTAAAAACCATAACATTTTTAATAAAAACAAAATAATTAAAATTATAAATGAAAATCGAAAAAAATTTATTTAAAAAAACAAAATAGTTTCATTGTAGTTTTCTTTAATAATTCTTTTCTAAATATTAATTTAATTTTTTTTTTTTTTTTTTTTTCCAAAGAAAAAATTTAGTCGCATCTTTCTTTTCTCATAATTCCTCAAAGTTGCATTGGTTTTAGCATCTTAAATTCTTGTATAAAAAAATAATGAACGAATTTCCTGGTAAAATGGAGTTATTACTAAGTTCTAGAAGAAAGTCGTTCGCTTTTCATATTTCCCTTTACAGAGTGCTCTCCCTTGAAATATCATAGATTATCCATTCATCTCCATTGCTTGTGAAGTATTACCACCAAAACAGCTTTGTAAACAAATAAAAAAAAATATGGCAGACTTAAGTGTCAAAATCTACACCAGTCATTTGATGGAGATTATAAATTATTTAAGATAACGGTCAACTGAATTGGTAGACGGATCGTCAAAGGTGATGTGGCTGTATGAGGTGTTAATTGACTAGCAAGACATTTCCGTGTAATGCCTTTTGGAAATGTATTTATATGCATATGAAGAAAAGTTCCAAGAGGAAGAGGAATCTCCTCTATTGAGGTAACGGTGAGAAATAGAACCAGATGAAGACCAAAAAAAAGGCAGAATAGAAATCCATTGATCGTTCCAGTCGGGTTAGAAAGGTGGATTTTTGCTAATAGAAAATTGTGAACAGTACCAAAACAAAAAAAAACATGTAATTCTAAGAATTATTAATCTGTATACTAATAGGATAGCACGTGTGTTATTTATTTTGAGAGTCACACTTACATCCGGGTGACTGTCATTTATTATCTTGTAATAAATAATTTTATGAAGAATTCTTCATAAGTTTTGGTTTTGATTCAAGCTGATACACTCAAATCATGGATATATTTTTTATTTTTGAAATTGCAACTTATAATATATGAAAATTGCTAGAACATTAACTCTATAATAATATATACAAAATCTGCAAGAATTAAAATATCATATTTAAACGTACTTTACGGCTGGGCTATGCCAGGCGTCCCTGCTTGCTTAGATAAATATTTTTGCAGATTTAACAAAAGAGCTACAATATCAGTCTCCATTTACGCTGAACATCTACAGAATGCCATCAATATATTACATATGGATGACTCCCCTGTGGAATTTCCACAGGTTCCACTAGTTGAATTCTATTTGGAGAGAGGCAAAGTCATGGCCATCTAATTCTTGATATAAGACAGTGTAAACGGACTTTGGCGACTCCAATTTGCTTGCCCACTGAATCCATGTTATCCAAAACGAATTGTGCCGACCCAAAACGTCAACAATAGGAACAACCGTAGCTGTGCAAAATTTACCCAGAAGTTTTTGTGCCTTGAAATGACCTTTTCATCCTCACTTGTACAAATTTTGGAGACCAACGCCCTCTTCACCTGACAGCAACTAGATTTGACTATTTTTTTCTGGGGCATGATTGAGGCCAAGACCAACAAGCATGCTCGCAATACTGTCATTCATATGTCAAAAGCAACAAGAAACAACCAATTTTAATTTAGATATTGGCTGGAATTTGGGAGAGCGGAATAATTTGTATTTACTTTTCATTGTGATTTGTTTGTTTTTTTTTTTTTGTTTTTTTTTGTAAACATTAATTATTAAAAAAACGTTTCCTAAAAAGAAAAATTCATATTTTTATGTTTTTTCTTATAACTTAAAGGAATATTTAAAAAAAATTTCGGCCTAGTTTGAAAAGATTTTTAGCAACAAAACAGCAGGAGCAATTTGTAATGCCTTAATTTGTGCATAAATATCACGCATAGAGAATTGGCAGGAGTTGTTTGTCGTGCCTTAATTAGTCGTGCCTTAATTTGCTGTTCCCTTATTTGTCTCACCTTTGTTGTGCGTGCCTTACTTTGTCTCGCCTTAATTTGCATGTATAGAGAATCGGCAGGAGTTTGTCATGCCTTAATTTGTCATAAATATTAAAACTATATGTAACTCTTAACTGTTGCTAATTTCTCGGGTCTCTGTACATACATTTATTTTTATTACTTACGTTTCGGTTTAGTCAAATGTTGGAATTGGCTGCAACACGTATTAATGTATTTTGCTCTAATATTTTCAGATGCTTTTAATGAACAAGTTTTAGAGGCTCATCTCCAAGAAATCTGGTCATCTTTAGACGAAGAATGTCAAATTGTTTATGGCCGTCAGTACCTTGAAGCTCTGTACAGTTCTTACAAAGAACTTATACCAAAGGTTTCCACAGACTTTTCTCCAGTTGTGTGTGCCGTCTGCAACAGCCTGTTATCGAAAAATCCCCGTGAACGCTATCCATGTGGACAGGGGGCTGATATTTTGACAACATTATTTGCGATGTTACCAATCCGATTAGCTGACAAAGTGTCAAAATTCATGTCAGTCATTCCTAAAAATTCTCGTCCATTAGCGTTGGAACCGTCATCTCATCTTGTGTCCTGAACTAATGCACACGCTTCCATCTTGAGATTCACACAAACACATACAAACGCACACTTTGTGTTGAACTTCAAACTCCCTCCCCCGAAATCTGCCCCCCCCCCCCGTCTAATTTAAATTAACAGGAATCTATGATGTTTCTATCCAATCTGGGCATTTATCAATAAAAATGCTATTTCAAACTTAAGTGTGACTGACAGGAGAAAAATCCCCAAGCTTCAAAATTTGTTCATACTTTGGCGGGTATTTTTTTTTTTTTTTTTTTTTTTTTTTGACAAAAACTTTCTAGCACTGCATGCGATGATGGCATGTTTATGTTGTGTTTTCATTGCTAACGTCAAAAAAAAAAAAAAATGAATAAAAAGGTTTTTAAAAAAGAATAAAAAAGAAAAGGACAAAAATTTAAATTCAGCACCTTTTGGTTCTCACAGATTCTGAATGGAAGGAGTCTATTATATTACTGCATCTGATGTTGATCAAAAATGGCTTTCTCAAACATTTCAAATGTATTTGGTTTTAGAATTATACACATATAATATTAATATATATATATATTCACATATACATACACACACACACACACACATATATATATATATATATATGAATGGAAATGTATAAAAAAGAATACGAAAAGTATAAAAGCTTATAACTTTTCTTTATTCGTTTTCAATTGGTGACGTGCAGGAATACAAAATAATATGAAAAAAAATTTTTTAAATTTTTTATAAGTACATAATTTTCGACCGATCCTTCAGTCTTCATCGGTGTAGTGAAAGTATATGTATATAGTTATTGGCATTTTTTAGTGATATTAACAACTTCGAAAAGCGGGGGAGGGGATTGTTGTTTTTTCGCTACCTTGGCGGGTTTTTTTAAGAACTATAAGCTCTTATTGTTATTCATATATATATATATATGAATAGATCGTCCTTATAAGTATTTAATATATATTAGTGTTTAATCATAAGTTTTACATTAATCATTTTTATTTTATTTATTTTATAATATATTTAATATGATTATAGGGCTAACATTATTTTATTTAAATACTCTACATTAGTGTCTGTTGGGGGGGGGGGTACTCAAGTTTCATTTATTTGACCATCCTAGAATTAAGAGAAAGTCTAGTTTGCTTTTTCCAGAAAGATTTGTGGGTTCCGTTGGATGCTAGTCACTCCAACCCTGATCTTCGAACGATTAGTGCTCAACAAATCTTTTTATACAGTGAAAATTTGATTATCAGCAGAGACGTGCACAACAATGAAACTGAATGAGAACTCAAATGTTTTGACAAAGTATATCTGGATGGTGAGGTTATTGAGTTTGTCCAAAAGTTTTTTTACCTTGGTGACACGAGGTGGACCAGGCGTTAGTATGATTGAAAGAGAAGCTGTTTCCAGCTGACTACATGTCTTCAAGTCCAACGCAAACAAATTCTTGACGAACCATTCCACTCAAGTTAACAAATTTACTGAATTTCCATTACTAACGATTACTATATTGTCCAATTGACTACTGTACACTCTTGAACCCTTATCCTCGATAAGTGGTGATGCCTTTAAAAAAAATAGAGAGATATAAGTTGGAGTAAGTTTGAGGAGTTTCTATCATTACTAACCAGCAAAGCATTACCACTGTCGACCAAGGGAAACGACTGAAGCATGTGTATGCAGTGTGTTATGGAATGAAAACTGTCCAGTGAAAGTTGAGGATATGTGTTGCATGGAGAGAGATATGGTATGAGAATTATACGATGAATATGTAATTTGAGTCTTTAAGACAGGCTTAGAGCTGATGACCTCAGAGGAAGATGAAATTTGAACAATATAGGGAGATATGTGCAGAACAGGAGATTTGGATAGTAGGGTCATGTTGAATAATGGATGAATTCTTGGGTTTATAGATCTAGAACAGTTGAGGTAGCAGATGTAGCTCACAGTGGAAGGCCAAGATAAACATGGATAGAAATAATATGGATGGATTTGTGAGAAAGGGAGATAAATTTCAATGGCAAAAATGAAGAGTTAATTCCCTTAAATTAGATGAAAAATTTGTTTCATTTGTTTTACAATTAACTCTCAACTCCTATCATTTTTTTAGAATGAGTAAATGTTAAGATGAGGGAGATTTCTAGAATTTGTGTACATTTTTGTTTCTCATTTAGACTACAGCAGCACATTTTGTTAATTTGACATTTTGGTGCTTTGAATGTAAAACGTAAAATATGATCATTTTTAAATATAATTTTGAAAGTTGAATTTAATCATTATAGTATTGATTAGTTGTATATATATATATATTTTTTTTTTGTTAAAGTAATTTTTTTATCTTTTTTGCAAGTAATTTTACAGCAAATTTAAATGACCTTTTATTCAAGAATTTAGTTAAATGAAACATGGAAGTTCAAATTTAGCATAAAACATCTTATACTTATGTATCAACTAAAAGGAGTTATCTATACTAAAAAAAAAACTATAAGAAAATAGAGTAAAATAGCGAAACTATAAATCAGTTTTATTGTATATTTCTGATTATCCATTACATGAGCGCATTTTACTGACTTATCTCCCTTGTTCTCCTTTTTGCACTTGTGTCAATGAAGAATTGAAAAATATATAAAATGGATTTATATTTCTATTTAAAATTCTACTTTCTCTAATTTTTGTCGTAAATATCTCCTTTTGCCTGATGCATAAGTGTATCAAATTTTTTGTTTTTACTTTTTTTTTAACTGCCAAATTTCACCTGTGTATTTTCAATGTATAAACACCGAGTGTTTCAATGTTTCTTAATTGCTGTAAATTTTTAAATGTCATACATTCATCTCCCCCCCCTCCCCCAACATTTTCAAAATATTAAAATGTCTGACATTTTTACAAAGAAACTGAAATGTATTGATTTTAGCATTTTATGCTATAATAAATTTCCAATTTATGATTTAAATAATAGATTTCTAATAATAAAATAAAAAAAAGCGGACGTCTATGGCTATGATTGAAATTGGGGCTTATAAATCTTCAGTCTGATGCTTTCCCAACTTTTGGCTTGCTCTTTTGGTTGGCTATCTCTCTCTAGGCATTTATATTTGTACTGGCTTTAAGACAGAGCTGACGTTGCTATTTAATTAATGACGTCCATTCAAAAAAAAAAAAAAAACTTTAAAGAAATTCTATAATTTTTATAATTATAAAATATTTATACAAAATATTTAAGAACTATTTTAACATCACCTTGAATATATATTTATAAATGTTTTGAAATGTGGTTTAAATAATCAATTTGAGGTCCCCTAAAAACTATAATTATTTTATTAAACTAATCTTTTAAGATCTGTTTATAAAAAAAATCTAAATAGCTTTGTAGAACATCAGACTGGAGATCCCAAGATTTAAGTTTCAATTTGTCAAGGTGTCGGCTTTGTTTATCGATTTATTTGGTATTAATGCAATATTTATCCATTTCAAAAATAAGTTAAGATCGACATGAGACAAATCTACAATGTATTTTTTACAAAAAATTATAACTGCTGAACACGTGAAGAAAATGCTGATTATATTTTGAGTCGATAGATATTGGGTTATATCAAAAATTCTGTTCATTTATGGTTCAATAAAACAATAGAAAAAGAATCTACAATATCGGATATATTTGATCATTATGTCCCCATTCTTTTCTATAATCTCTTTCGGTTTGTCAATAAGTTTTTTATATATCGCTTTCATGAAATTTGTTTCATTTTTGCAGTTCAAAATTAAAGGGCTATCTTAACTCAATTGAATTTTTAAACTTCAGAAGCCATGACAAGCTGTTGGTGAGAATTTTGAATAATATGTTGGGTAATGATTATTGATATGAAATTGAGTTTTCAGCATTGAAAAAAATGGTAAAAATCAATCTTTGTTTTGAGAAGAATTTAATAAAATAATGTAATGTTAGAATTTTAATAAATAAATATTCTAATGATTTGGAAATCAAATAAAAACCACCTAAATCCACTCTGCAATTGGATTATAATTGCAATTTTTTTGAAAATTGCAATTTTCAAATAATTGCAATTTTCAAATTGGATTTTTAATTCATATGCAAAGAGGATTTTGCCAGTTTTTATCTAATTTTTAATTTAAATTATCAGAATAATTTAATGTTAGAATTTTAATGAAATATTTTGATTCTTCAGGCTACTGTTTTCAGCTTGAATGTTATTTTCACAATTGATGTAACTTCTGAGGTTTTTCAAGTGTCAGGCTCAAGCCCTTTGGCATAATGGATAAAGTACTTAGTAAAATTCAGTTTTCAATTGCACTCTTCTGAAGGTTGAAAGATCAATTCTTAGTGCGGGCAACACTCAAAGTTGACTTAGGATTTCTATACAGTAATGGCTGATGGGATAAGAGTATGAATTAAAAGGTTCAGTTCAAAATTCCATGCAGATTCCCGAGTTCAACAAAGAAAGTTGGAAGTTACTTTGACTGAAACATTGTGAAAATAACATTCAAGGTGAGAACAGTAATTCAAAGAATCTAAATAATATGAATAAGCTATCCTCAATTCCAAAATTCAGAAAAGTTGACTTGTTTTACCAAATTCCTTTCAAGACTAAATTGATAGATTGATTTTTCAACAGTTGAAGATATATTTTTATAGATTTGCTTGTTAAGTGATATCAGATATAGTTTGTACTAAATACACTCCTTTCAGATGTTGACAGAAGAGTGCTGAATATATAGTTTGTCACAAACATTTAAAAATATAAAACTAACACCTTCGACATGAACAAGCAGGTAAATGACAAAGTTATTAAGTGCACACAATGTTGTCAACGAAGATTTTGTGCAGTTAACAATTTGATGCCTCGCATTCCTGCTTTGGTGGCTCCAATTCAGGTCCAATTATTTCAGTAAATAAAATTTTTTCTGAGATCAAAATGTTTTATTGTTTTTTTTTTTGTTTTTTTTTATTCGTTTATTAGATGATTTGAAAATAAAAATTAAATGAATGCGTGAATGTAGGATTGACATGAAATTCTTAAAGATAAACTAAAATGACTGAAAAATGGGCTGAAATGACTTAAATAAATAAAAAGTAAATGACTTAGAATGACTTTAATGAACTTAAGGATGAATTGAATGACCTTAAGAATGACTTGAATGCTTAAAGAATAACTGGGATCCTTCAAAAACAACTTGAATGATCTGGAGAATGACTTGAATGGCTTTGAGACTGACTGATTGTTAAGTAGGTAATCATTTTACATTAAATTAATACAGAAAAGTGATCCCCCACCTTATATCACAAAGTTAATACATGCTGTACTTATGTTTGTAAGACAGATATTACACTTTGATCTTGGCCAAAAGGCCAAGAAAAGGGTATTTATTTGCTCCCCCACCGAGCAAATAAGGCACAAGGCCGATTTTTAATGTGAGGAGTGAAGGGGAAATGGGGACCAACTCCCCGGGGAGTAGGGGAGCTGGATAGTGACAATTGGTATGAAGGGTTGCCCCTACATTGACCAAGGTCTTATATGTGGGGTTACCCCCAAATATGGGCTTTGCTTGCAGTATCCGCTGGAACAGATACTACACTTTGAGATAATAAATCCTTTATTCATGTTAAAAAATACATTGAAAATCAACAATGAACAAAAAACTTAGGCACATGGCCAACTCAAAAGGGGGAATTGTGGGTGTCGTTGGTCACCCTTGTCACTCCAGAATTAAACAAAATCAAAAGTTTCTCCCAGCTAGTATCTTTCATCATAATACCACATTCACTCTTTCATACTGGGGGACATCCTACTTAACTCCCAATTTTTAAAACATTTTTTATTGACGTGTGAAAACAAAACAAAAAAAAGATAACAATAAAAATTGTACAATAATTCATTCATGTTGAGTGTGTGGGGGGGGGGGGAATTAAAAGAGGGGGGATTAGTAGGACCCTCCCAACCCCGTCTAGTTGATAGACTGCCCGTTCCACTAGGTTTGTAAAAGGAACCTCGCTTCTGCGGGTCAGTCTCTAAGTGGGGATGCCCTCTAGATGAGGGTGAATGGAGAAAAGAAAATTTTGTGGGTAAGGAATGGGGGTTAGTTTGTATTTCTTTCTCTCCAAGATGAGTGAAATTTAGAGGAGGGGGTGAAAACAAAAATTGTAAGAAAGAGGGGGTGGGGATCTTGGAGGCTTCCTAATCAGGGAGGGATGGAACACACACTCAGCTAGCTGAGAGGCTATTTGTTAAATTTTACTTTACGGAACTGCACGTTTCATACCTAGGCGGGGAACACGTATTCAAATTTGGCTCCTCTTCGTACACACAGACTTGCTACATGTATCCATCTTCTGTCAAATGCCGCGCGATGCAGCCTTCTTCTATCACATCTGATCTTCACCCGTAGTTGGTGTTTAAAGAAAGCGATCAGATCTTGATCAGAAAAAGACACCCCCACCCCCCGGCAACCTTGCAGACGTGACGTCCAAATCACCATTCTCGCCACGGCCAGGATCATAACGTAGACCATTTGTCTTTCCCGGTCCCACGGCGGCCTCAAGTTGTCCACGACATTGGATACGGTAATTGCGCGAGGATGTTCAGGATCGATTCGAGCCGTCACTTCGCTGACATACGACCAGTACTGGCGGAGTTTGCGGCAATCGGAGAAAGCGTGATCAGTAGTTTCTATGGCCGTTGTCCCACAACGGGGACAATCAGGCGACTCCAAAAACCCAGAACTGCATTGTATGTTGTTGAGTGGAAGTGCATTTCGGGCCAATCGCCAGGTCAGAGAGAACTCCGAATTGTTCAGATGACTCGAACCTGGCGCCCAGCTCCACGTGGAGCGGATCTCACTCTGTTGCCAACCCAAACGCGCGCATAGCGGGTTGTCGGCAGCCCCCTTCACTAGATCCCTGTGGAGTTCCCTACGGGTAGCAGTCACAAGGTCGCTGGACCTTGGTAGTCGTTTTAGCGTGGCTCGGCACTCTTTCATGTAGGCAGATTCGCCCCGCAGCTTGCGACGGCTCTCGATAGAAGAGTCAAGAACTAGGTCGGGGAAGGCGGCAGTAACCATGGGGTGCCACGGTTGGTCATCTTGCATATAGTATCTCAGGAAGGCCAGCCTCTCAGCATCTCGATGACACTTCAAGTCCGGCATTCCCAAGCTTCCCTCACACGGACGTTGAATACAGACCTGTCTGCTCACCCAGTGTCTTCCTCTGTCCCAAAGAAGCGAGGATAAGAGTTCGACAAGAGCTGTTAGATGTTGTGCAGGCCAGTCGGTAAAGGATTAGAGGAAAGACGTAAGTGGCACACGCCTCAGCTCTACCCTTTAAGGAAAGTTTCCTAGGAAGCCACGAATTGACTGCAGCCTCCACCTTTGACCGTACCTCCAACCAATTTTTTTCAAGCTGGAGACCCGGTCCGAACCACACGCCGAGGATCCGAACCGGGCCATCTGTCCAGCTGAAGGGCGCCGACAGGTTGGCGTTGCCACTCCAAGCGCCCAACCGCAGTCCTACCGACTTGCTGCGGTTTATCTGGGCTCCTGTAATTCTTTCATACTGAACGAGCGCCTCCGACACGATCTTGATGTCTCTGAAGCTCGACACAAAGACCGTGACATCATCGGCGAACGCGGATACCTTGGCGGCTGAGCCACCGGGTATTACAAATCCGCGCAGGGCTGAATTTGTCTCCCCACGTCTCAGCTTGCGGAGCAGGGGCTCCAAAGCCAGAACATAGAGCAGGGGCGACAGCGGACAACCCTGATGAACCGACCGAGAGATAAAAAAGGGTTTTGAGCGCTTTCCATTGACTTGCACGACTGCTGTGGGCTGTTGATACATCACAGAGATCCACTTGCAGAAGTCTGATTACAAACCGGTGGCCTCTAAGACAGATGCCAAGAAACGATGGTCGACCCTATCGAAAGCTTTGGACTGATCTAAGTTGATCAGCGCGGCTTCCGTGTCGTCATCTATCCCTCCCTCTAGGATCGTGCGGATCAGGTGCAAGTTGTTCTGAATCGATCTCCCCTTCACAGCGTAGTTCTGTTCCGGTTCAACCAACTCACCGATAACAACCTGCAGCCGATTCGACAGGACCTTGGCCAAAATCTTCAACTCTGTTTAGTAGAGTTATGGGCCTGTAATCGTCTAACTCTTCCCCACCATGCCCGTCACCTTTCCTCAGCAATGTGATCACTCCCTTGGTGACTTGCCCCGGGATGGATCCCTGAGCAAACCAATGGTTGAACACATCCGTCAGAAGACATGGGCGACAGCCTCAAATACAGTTTGTATGGCAGACCATCGAGTCCCGGTGATCCGTCACAGCTGATCTGCTTCAGCGCAGTAAAAACCTCCCGCTCCGTCACCCGGCCCTCACAACTAGCCGCTCTAGCCACGTCGAGGCGGGGAGAGTCAGCCAAATAGTCGCTAAACTCAAGGACTGGAAGATCCGGCTGCTGCGTAAAACGCTCCTCGAAATGTTCTCGAAACCTCTCGCAGATCTCCCGAGTCGATTCAAGGGTGCGTCCATCTGGATGTCTTACCTTTGCAATGTACTTGTCCGAGCCACACCTAGAAATTTCATGGCGCACGTCAGTGTTAGAGTTGACTGCTTCATTGCCTACCTTTCTAAGCCAAGCTCTGACTACTTGACCTTCATAACGCTCGCTATTCTCACGCAGAATGTCCTACTTAGCTAGTTCCTGATTAACCCTATCACCCTCCCCTGTAGCCCGGGCTAGTTTCTGCTCTAGCTTCTTCTTCATCTTGGCCTTATCTAGTGCGAGGCGCTGGGCATACTTGACGGAGAAGGTTCTAATTTTGACTTTTAGACCTACCCACCACTTACTCCCGGTAACCGCCCCCCACTAGTGCTTTTTGAATTAATTCTATTAGCTTTTCTTGGAAGTCTTGTATTTCCAGAAGGGAAGTGTTTAACTTCCAGTGAGCCACTAACTTAGGCCTATTTCCTAGCTTCAGCCGGGCCATAACTAGTTTATGATCCGTCTGGCCTAGCCAAGTGAACGTGGGACAAGATAAGAAGTCTACTTCGCCTCTCCTAACTAACATCCTGTCCAAGTAAGTGTTTGAATAGGAGGAAACACTATTGGTCCACGTCCACATCTCTCGCACAGGATGCTCGACCCGAAACCTGCCGACTAGACCACATCTAGCCGTCAGATCAGCCAGGCTGGACTCGCACCTCTCCGATCCTCTAGCATCGCATCCTACCTTATCCATCTCGGGGTCTAAGATGGCATTCCAATCTCCCATTAGCATCACCCGTTTCCGACAATCTACAAATGCGTCAAGCTGACTGAAGAATGAGACCCTCTCACGAGTGGTGCTGGGCACATGAACCGCGATCACCCGAAACACAGAATCTTTTATAGCAATGTCGACCACAACCAGCCTGCCCACCGCATATCTATGGACAACGTCGACCGTCGCCGACATGGTACGCTTAACCAGCACGGAAATTCCCTTCCTCCGCGGGCTGCCATATGCTAAGAAAACCTCCGCCTGGCCCGATGATCTCAAGACCCTCGCATTCAAACTAGCCAAATTCAAAGCCATGGTACCTACCTTAGGGTGTGTCACACTCAGCTCCGAAGTCAGCTGGGGAGAGGATGCCGACGTTATGTGCCATGCTCAAGGTGGTCAGGTTTTTCATATCCTGACCTTCTCTCGCAATGCCGCCGACGTCCAAAGGATAAATTAATTTTATGGCCCTGTAGAGTGATGGATGGACCAACACTGGGACCCTTCCCTTGCATTGTCTTGACAGTTCGTCAAGAGAAGTGTCACTTTTTTTCACCAGTTCGATTCCCGGAGACGGGGCCTGCAGCCTTGTCCACAAGTTGGTCTTGCAGGCCTCTGGAGTTCTAACAAAAGTTATTAAGAGTGGGGCGTCCGGGAAATTTGAGGGGATATTTACATCTTTCCCCTCTATCTGTTTGTAATCGAGCAGAGGTTTAAAGTTTTTCCTCTGCCGATGGGAAATGTCTGTGGCCACAGATAGAGGGTCTACATAACATAGTTCCTCAGGGGCAAGGAGTTTCAATCTGGTTGGTCTGCGAGAGGCAGAGGAGTCTCTCCCCTCCCTCGGTTCATTCTTTTCTTTTCCTTTTTGGGGTGGTGGCTCAGTTTGCATTGGTGCTGGTGCAGTGTCTGGTGTTGGTGCAGTGTCTGGTGTTGGTGCAGTGTCTGGTGTTGGTGCAGTGTGTGGTTTGAGGGTGGAAGTGCATTTTGTTGTTAGGGGTGGTGTATGTTCACAGGGAGTGGGGGCCACCTTTCTTCCTCTTTTCTTCTTTTGTTTTTCTTTTTTATTCTTTCGAATGAACCAGGGAGAGGTGAGGTTGAGTTCCTCTCCCTCTCACTTGCGGATTCATCCTCAGAGGAGCAGTCTTTTCTCCGTTTGATCCCCGTCTTGATTGGTGTGGGGACCGTTGGTTGTGTCTGTTCCTCTAGTTGCTGCTGCAGCTGTTTTTGTTGCTGCTGCTCTCGCTGGTGTTGTTGCTGCTGCTGCACTTGCTGCTTTTGCTGCTGCGGTAGTTGTTGCTGCTGCAGCTGTTTCTGCGGCATCGGTTGCGGTGGCTGTTGTTGTTGCTGCATTTACAGAGGCTGCTGCCTCGATTTTTGGGTTGGTGGTGGGACGGTGGCAGAAGGGATTATGTGCTTCCGTTTTTGTCTCAGTACCGTGCTCCATTCTTCCCCCTTGGCCTCCTGGGTGGTTTGGGTTTTCCTTGGAGCTGAGGTTGGTGCTGCGGTTGCAGGGGTTACTGCCACCTGTTTTGGTGCGGGCACTGTCTCAGGGGTTGTGACTGCCTTTTGTGTTGTTTGATTAGGGGTTACCCTTTGGGGGCAGCTCCTAGCCATGTAGCCCTGCTTTTGGCAGAAACAGCAGTGTGGACGATGACCTTCCACCACTACCGTTATGCTGGCGTCTTTGTATGTCAACAGCGGTGGTATTGCTCGAACACCCTCCCACTTCAGCCTCATTGCTATTGTGTAGCAGCCCAGGTGAGTCCCAGTTTTTGACCGTACGGGGGTCACCTGTTCCACCTCACCGTACTGGCTGAAGAGGCATCCTAACACTTCCGCAGGTATTTGGGTTGGCACATTAAATACCTGCACCCGAGTCCTTCTCTTGCCCTGGTATTCGGGTATTAGTTTGACTCTCCCATGCTTTATTTCTTGGAGGGAGAGTCTCTCCGCATCGTCCTTGGTGGGTAGGAGGATGTCCCACACAGCGAAGCTCCTCTGGTACAGGTATAGTACCGGGATGTTAAGTTTGTGGAGGAGCCCGCCATGTCTTCCTTCTTCATCCCCAGGAGGCGGTTTTCCGGTATATCGGAAATGGCAAAGGACAGGACTCTGCCCTCAATCGCCTCCCAGGCACCTGGTATGGGTTTTATATCTGCCTTCTCTATGTATTGTCTGTACTTTGTCAGGTACAGGTCTCTATACTCTTGAGGGGACAGTTGTTTTTCTACAGTCTTCCCCCACGCAGACCCTCTTGGTGGTGTTGGTGTTGGTATGGGGTCTTTGGTGGGGTTAGACCGTTTCTGGTCTTTTATGGAGGTCGGCCCTGCCTGTTTATTGGCGATGCTTCCTGCCTCCCCAGATTTCTTGGTCTGTCCTTTTGTGGAAGTGTCGCATTTTTGAGAGGCGGCTCCTTTTTTAGTGTCTTTTTCGGGAGCAGCTTCCCGTTTTGGGGAGTCAGCCTCTTGCGGAGCGTGATCTTTTTTGTTTACTTTGAGGCCATCTGCCCCTTCCTTGTTTGTGAGGTCCAGGCGGTATGCTCCCTCATTTTCTTGATCTGCTCCCCTTTTGGGAGAGCAGCCCGGGGAGCGCTGTCCCCTTTATTGTCCTTTTGGTCTGGCATCTCCTCCTTTTTGTGGTTGAAGCGAGATGCTACGACCGATTTTGGTTTTGCTCCCCTTTGGGGGGAGTCGCCCTCAGGGGGAGCTGTTAAATTTTCCCCCTCATGGGGAGCGTCCAATGCTGTCATATCCGGGTGGTATGCCCCGTCAGCGGTTGTTTTTTCTCCTGTTGGGGAGTCGTCCTCTTGGGGAGAAGTAGCCCCTGGCTGAGGGTATCCATATTGGTGGCCCCCAGGCTGGGGGTGTCCGTTTTGGTTCCCTCTTTTAAAAAAAATCACTGAAAAAAGTGACGTGGAGTCAGCGTCCAAAGTGGGGAGCCGACTTTGGCGGCAAGAGGGGAGATAGAACTGAGAGAGGGAGTGGGAAGTTAGTGGAGGGAAGAGAGAAGGTGTTTCCGACCCTCCCTCGCGGGAAGGTCGTAAATTATCAGCTCGGATCCCCCCGTGAGGGGGGAGATCAGAGAAAGACAGACAAAGTGGGGGTGCGGACAGAACGCTACCCAACAAGCTCGTCAGGTGTTCTGGGCACGAGAATGTGTCGCCAGAACAGCACTGCCTCGCGCGGTGTATGTATCAGAACAGATACTACACTTTGAGATATTAAGTCATTTATTCATGTTAAAAATACATTGAAAATCAACAATGAACAAAAAACTTAGGCACATGGCCAACTCAAAAGGGGGAATTGTGGGTGTCGTTGGTCACCCTTGTCACTCCAGAATTAAACAAAATCAAAAGTTTCTCCCAGCTAGTATCTTTCATCATAATACCACATTCACTCTTTCATACTGGGGGACATCCTACTTAACTCCCAATTTTTAAAACATTTTTTATTGACGTGTGAAAACAAAACAAAAAAAAGATAACAATAAAAATTGTACAATAATTCATTCATGTTGAGTGTGTGGGGGGGGGGGGAATTAAAAGAGGGGGGATTAGTAGGACCCTCCCAACCCCGTCTAGTTGATAGACTGCCCGTTCCACTAGGTTTGTAAAAGGAACCTCGCTTCTGCGGGTCAGTCTCTAAGTGGGGATGCCCTCTAGATGAGGGTGAATGGAGAAAAGAAAATTTTGTGGGTAAGGAATGGGGGTTAGTTTGTATTTCTTTCTCTCCAAGATGAGTGAAATTTAGAGGAGGGGGTGAAAACAAAAATTGTAAGAAAGAGGGGGTGGGGATCTTGGAGGCTTCCTAATCAGGGAGGGATGGAACACACACTCAGCTAGCTGAGAGGCTATTTGTTAAATTTTACTTTACGGAACTGCACGTTTCATACCTAGGCGGGGAACACGTATTCAAATTTGGCTCCTCTTCGTACACACAGACTTGCTACATGTATCCATCTTCTGTCAAATGCCGCGCGATGCAGCCTTCTTCTATCACATCTGATCTTCACCCGTAGTTGGTGTTTAAAGAAAGTGATCAGATCCTGATCAGAAAAAGACAACACCCCCGGCAACCTTGCAGACGTGACGTCCAAATCACCATTCTCGCCACGGCCAGGATTGTAACATCTTAACCATATTACTTTTCATGCTCACATTTTTCTATTGTAATCTAAAATATGCATCTACATATCTCATCTGAATATATTCCATACTTAAATAACATCCCCCACCCCCCAAAAAACAGAATACATTAAATTCTAAGATTAAATCTTAGAAATATAGATTATTTATCTTTAAGACCTAATCTAATTTGTTAGGCGTATTTCAACCCAGACATTCATATCCTAACTCTGAAAACTATATAAATCTGTCATGATGATTTTTTTTATGCCAATGTCATCCATTTAATATTGTCAAGTCTATTTGAAAAATATCTTACTCTGTAATCTCCCTTAGTTATATCTGTTTAGTCAGAGGCAATTCATACAATTTACTGATGACACTATTCATTTATTTATGTCATTGACATGATGGTGGCATAAATAAATTCTGAAAAACCGAATTTCTAAAAAAAAAAAAAAAAAAAAAAAAAAGAGCAGGAGTTACTCCCCTTTATCTGTAAATTTATTTTATATTTTCTTTATAAGTAAAAAAGCAGTATTTGTTTTAATCATCATCATCATAACTTTTTGCCCCCCCCCCCCCAAAAGGAGGATGAACCTGTAAATTCACCCTTGTCCGTTCGTCTGTCCGCACTTTTCTCAGTAACTACACCGGAATTTTTTAAAATTCTGCACAAACATGAGTAAAAAAGTAACAGAACGGATTTTCTGGGAAAACTCTGGTTGCCCCCTCTAGGGATGCCTTTCGGGTTAAAATAGCTAAAATTGGCACTTTTGTGCTTATTAAAAAAATTGATGCCTTGAATTTTTATAAAACTTCCTGAAAAGTTGTAACTAACTGATTTCTATATCATTTTGTTTGTCTATACTTTGCGATCACTCTTGGGTGTGCCCCATGGGGCTCTTTTAGAGTTAATAAAACCACTCCATTTTGGGGACTATTTTACTATATTTGTTCAAAATTTTCTGTGTATGTCTATTTAGCAGTTTTGCATTGTGCTGAACTCAAATTTAAACATGTTAAAACCTTGGAGACTTTTGGGGCTAAATGGCAGGAGGGTGGGGGGCAAATGATGGACTTAGTCATTTCTTTTTTTGCATGGTGCAGAACTCAATTTAACATATGTTAAGGCCTAAAACTGTACCGTTTGTTCATTTTCACCAGGATTTAATATCTCCTGGGGACTTTTGGGGCTAAATGGGGTGGGGGGGAATGTTGAACTTCATGTTCATTTTTTTTATGCCTCGTTCACTGTGCATTCACAGGGGACCAAGGATGCTTCACTTGTTTATTTATTTGTTTTTTATCTTTTATTCGTTATTTGCATTTCTTTAGATAAAAACTGGTACATGATATATGCTACCAAAAACTCTGTTTTTGTTATTTTAGGTACGTCCAAGGATGGAATACTGTTGCCACATCTGGGCAGGAGCTGCTAGAAAGGACTTGGCCTGCCTTGATAGAGTTCAAAATAGACTTTGTAGCTTTGTAGGAGATGTCCTTTTCTCTTCCTTGCAACCTCTATCTCACAGAAGAGATGTTGCGATGTTTGTCTCTGATGTATCATTATTTTCATGGAAAGTGTTCGACTGAGCTTCAATCTATGGTCCCCCCTCGCCAAACTTTCACAAGAAACACTCGTCTAGCTGTAAACACTATCAATAATTCCCCCCACTCTTTATCTGTGCCTAAACCTAAACGTAGATTCCATGAACAAAGCTTCTTTCTTAGAACTGCACGCCTGTGGAATTGTCTTCCGTTTTCCTGCTTTCCAGCTGACTACAATATGGTTGTCTTCAAGTCTAACGTAAATAAGTTCTTGATGAGCCGTTCCATATAAGTTATCAAATTGGCCAAATTTTCATTACTAATGATTACTATATTGTCCAATTTCTACTGTACACTCTTTAACCCTTATCCTTGAGTGGCCTCTTGGCCTTGATAATGTGGTGATGCCTATGTAAAAAAAAAAAAAGCATTGTTAGCCCAGAATTCACCACAAGAGCAAAATAAATAACCTTTTCTCTCATCTATCCCTGAAAAATTTCCTTTTTGTAACATATGCGAGGAACCTTACATGAACATTTATTTCTGAAACCTGATTTGAATGTATTTTTACATCAATAAACGCTAATATATAAACTCTAACTTATTGAGGAATACGGTATTGACTTGCATTTTTTTTACTTTAAAAGTTGAAATAAAACTTGTATACACAGCTATAAATAAGCCTTATTAAAAATGTAAATTAAATTATAATTTAGTACTATGGAATATGTATATATAAGGGTATAACCTGCAACATACGAATTTAGTCAGAATCTCTAGGATTTAAACTATACTTTTTTCTTTGTGTATAAATGAGTAAAAAAATTCTTTTGAATATTTGAATAAACTATAATGAATATAAAAATATTATATGAATAATAATGTAATTGTATGAAAATATAAACAATTGAAAGGAGGGTTGTGATAAGTAATTCATAAAAAAACACTATAAAAAATACAGGAGTATATTCAAATAAACACATTTTTTGGTGTGTGTGTGTGTGGGGGGGCGAATGACATGAGTAAGGAAGAGATTTTTAATAACATGAATATGTTAGCAAAATTAACCCGGAGCAAAAGCTAGATCCAATATTTGGAAAGTTTTTTTTTTTTTAATTTTTAAGAGAGGTGGTGTTTGATCAACACTACTGGGGAACCATGATATAATATATTGTTTTGTTTTTGAATCACCAAAATATTTTTTCATGGTAAACAATTGATGATCTCTAAAATACAATTAGGACTAATGTGAATTCTTAGAAGAACAGTGATTGTGAGAGATTAATTGACAAAATAGTTTTCCAACGAAAGACTTGGGATTAAATTTTTATCAATATAATTTTAAAGGTTGCAAAATTTTAAAGATATATATATACATCTAGGAAAGTGAAAATGTCTGTGTGTGTGTGTGTGTGTGTGCGTGCGTGTGTGTGTGTGTGTGTACATTTCCCTACCAAATAACTGTCAATTTTCAGTCTACAAACTTGAGATTTGACATAAGGAGTATTGAGATTTGGGAAAATATTTTTAATTAGTTTTCGGACAGAAGTTTGGCTGTCAAGATTTCAAAGTTCAACAATTTGACGTTTGAGAACTCTACCAAACTCCTGCCAATTTTGGGTCTAAACACTTGAAATTTTTTATATAGGTTACTTGGACATGGATCTAACTTTATAAGTTGATTTGAGCCCCAAACAATAAATGTTAAGGGGTCATAATTGGGGTCAAGATTTAAAAAACTGATCTCTGCGGTCTCTATCAAATTACTCAGCCAATTTCTGGTTTAAACATTGGGAATTTTACATAAAGTATATTCAAAAATAGGGCAAGCGTTTAATCGTTTTTTTTTTGGGGGGGGGGGTTGCTGAAAATTTGGCTTCCAAGGGGTCAAAGTTCAAAATATTTTACCTTTGTGGTCTTTAGCAAACTATTAAGCCAATTTTGGGTCTAAACATTTGAAATTTTACATAAAGAGTAATCAGACGTGAGTCAAGCATTTTAATCAGTTTTTGGGCGAAAATTTGGCTGCCAAGAGGTCAAAGTTTACAAAGTTGACCTTTGCAGACTCTACCAAACTCCTCCCCCAGTTTTTGGTCTAAACACTTGAAGTTTTAGATGTAGGTTACTTGAACATGGGTCAAACATTTTAATTTGATTTGAGCCCAAAACGATAAATGTTAAGGGGTCAAAATTGGGGTCAAAGTTAAAAAAAAATTTGACGGCTGCAGTCTGTACCAACTTTTCTCTATGGTAGTTAAGGAAGCCTATCATATAGAAAGGCATTACCATACATATTCACACTTTTTAATATATACAAATGCACATAAAGTTATGAATATGTACAGTAATGCCACTATGTGATCAATTTGTTTATTTACATAGATTTTTGCAATAAGCTAAGAAGCAACAAGGGACATCACTCAATGACAGTGCTTGACCGGAGAGTGCAAATATTGTAGAGGGGTCTGAAATACAATTTATTGTTCAGTTCAACATTCTGTCTAGGTTTAAAGTTTGTGAAGAACGCACTTAAACAAAAAGGTTTCATCAGTTGAAACACCGTGAAAATAGAAATGAGAAAAATAGTTGGGACAATAAAAATTGTTGTGATATTATTTCATCTGGAGTTTCAAATTTCGACGGGTCACAAAGTAAACTTTTTATAGAGAAACCGAAATGCATTCTGATGGATTTAATTTCATAAATTATTTTTTAACAATGATTAAAAAAAGAATTCATTATTGATTTCAATAAATATCTATTTAATAGTGAAAAAGATCAATGTGTAATTACGAAAGTTATGTAGGGGCATAAATAATTATAACACCTGTTGGGGACTTGCATAAATCCCCAGAAATAAACAATAAAAAAAAAATACCCTAACAAATGATGTAAAATAAACTTTTGCTTATTTTTCGTTAAAAGAAAAGAATTACTTTTTAGTGTGCGCAAAAGTGGCAGTCTGTATGAAAGAAGGAAGGGAAGAAGAAGGTTAAGACTTGAGAGCGTGAGAGAAAAAGTCCGACTATATGTTGTAGTGAAGTGAGAGAAAGAGAGAGTCAAGCAATGTTCTTTGACGTGCGAGAAAAGTTGTCATTTCAACTACTGAATTTCACTCGGCGAGCGTTCCTGTTGGTGTCTGTCTGTTGTCCCTTTCTCTGACGAGAGAAGTTCTCCGTGCTTTTTATATTTCTTTAGCGACTCCCAGAAGCTTGCAAAATTTTTGGAATTCATATTTTTGACTAAGAAAAAAAGAAAAAAAAAGTGCTTTCAGCTGCGCCGGCCATTTCTCAAACGTCCCGCTTTTTGATCCAAAGAGGTTTGGTGTGGGTGAATGCTGTAATCTCCGCGCAAATGAATTTATAAATTTTAATGTGTGTGTGTCTTAGAAAAATTAAATAAGAAACAGCACAAACTAAAAATGAACTTCTTTCGAATGGTAATGAAGTAATTCATTTCATTTCGTTTTTTTTTTGTTTTTTTTTACCGAATACATTAATATGAAAGATTTGTTTATAAATAGGATTTTTCAAAGGTTATTTTCTTTTTTTTACTTTATACTATAAATACTTTATTCTCGACTCTATAATAAAGAGCAATTTAAATTTATCATTCAAACACGTGTTTGAATATATGGCTAAGTGTTAGTTTTACTCATTTCGGACTGCTTTAAAGCTTCACCGTGCACTCATTATGCGACCAAATTTCGAACAATTTTTATAGTTCATAAGTCATCTTTCAGCTATCTTTTGAAATGAAAATTTTCAATTTTTGTTGATTAAAACAAAAGTTATAATAAAATTACTGGTGTTCAAAAGTCTTCAGAATAAGTAAGGAACATGAGAGACGGTATCTTCTGATTGGCTGTTGGATACCATAGCAACTTTTTCAACATTGATATTTTAGAGACGATTCCTTCTGATTGGATTTTGGTTACCATAGCAACTTTTTCATCATCGACACCTTCATATAAATCATAGCGGGAATGTCACTCACAAGCCATCTAATTTTAGTTATATAGAGAGAGTTAACAAAAGTGATGCTCTTACCATGATAATATTTTGCTTACAACGCTGTCCGTTAATTCTGTTTCTATCTTTTTTTGCTGTGGGAATATATTTTCGCTTACGACGTTGCCCGTTAATTCTGTTTCTCTCTCTTTTTTGTCCCTTCTTTCTGTTTATTTACTTAATTACGTCTTTTATTTGATTTTTTTTATTTAGCCAATTTAAGAAGTTGGTAATAATTTTTTTATCAATTGTTGACAATGCGTATGATATTGAACATAAAAAGAAAATATTATTTCAAAGCAAAAAATCATAGATTATATAGAAAAATGTGAGCATGAAAAGTAATATGGTTAAGATTAAACTTAGAAAGTAAAAGGACTAGTTGTTAAAACTAGAAAAGAAAAAGACAAGATATTCTAGTGAAAAATATAATAAATTTATAATTTAAAATATTGCAGCATTAAGAATTTTTTGAAAAAATTTAATTTAACATAATATAATAAATTCCTAATTAATACTGCAATATTTTAAGTTATAGATTTATTATATTCTTTGCTAGAATATCTTGACTTTTTCTTTTCAAGTTTTAACAACTAGTCCTTTTACTTTGTACTGACCAAAGATTTAGGTCACAAAACCAAAACCACTACTACCATCCTCTTCAGCACTATATTAAACCTTCCTCTTCCCTACAGTGTAAAAGACAATTCTCACTCCTTAACCCTTCCTTACACCTAGTCACTCTGCTTACTGACTCCTCCCCTACCAGCCTGCTGCTACCATCCAAGTAGAGTACGCTGGTGCCTTTTCAATGAGAACGAGGCAGAGTTCACTGAATCGACGTCCAGTACACATGTGTTTTGACGACTGCTATACTCATGTCATCTTACCATGTTCGCAGTGTTAACAGAAAAAAAATAATCCTTCAAATTAGTATTTGTATTGTGTCTTATTCAAACGAAAATATTACAATGGTGACCCTGCCTAAAGAACACTGCACCTCGTCAAAAGAACTTTGCACTAAGAAATGAACAACATAAATTGGACTCGGACCGAAAAGAAATGAAACACACTTTGGAATCTTCAGGAAAATACAAGTGACTACTCAATTTCACGTCGCAAACGTTTCAAGGAGAACCTTCGATGTAAGTACAACAATACTATATTCCCCCCTCCTTCTTTGCCTAGACACACAAAAAAGAAAATGAAAAGATACACATATATATATACTTTTAAAAAATAAAAAATAAAATAATGAAAGAAAATGGAAGAATCCAGTGTGCAACAAATAAGCCTAAAAACCCCTGAGTTTATGGAAACGGCAGTAAATGGCTAGTTTTCCGTTCTGGAAGCCCAATCCCACCTGCACAACATAACAGCGTCAACAACCAAATTTTATGCTGTCATATCATCCCTGCTTGCAGAGGTGGTAGCTAAAATACCGATAAATATTTTAGAAGGAAATATGAGGAACTAAAATGCTCCTTGATTGAGTCCCACGAAAAGACCAAGCAGGAATTGCTCGACAAACTAATGTCAACTAACACTATAACTGGCCGTCCTTCTGCATATCTTCAAGAGATGCTATCTATTGCAAAAAGGATAGGTATTGACGAAGAGATTGTTCTTCATAAATATTTGAAAGCCTTACCCACAACAATGTCCCCGGTCATTGCCTCACAGAAAGAGCTAAACACATCTCAACTAGGGAAACTAGCAGACAAACTAATGCCCTTGTTGAATAATATAAATGCAACAGTGTTTACGGCTCAGCATACTGACAAAAACAAGAGCAACATTCGGATACCGATAGGTGTTAAACCATTTTTCCCTGAACAAAAAACAAAGATATGCAGAGCACATATTTACTTCGCGGACCAAGCCAGAACCTGCAAACCCCGGTGCAAATGGCCAGGGAAGCGAAACATAAAAATACTACCAAGCTCACGCCCACCCACACCAACACCAAGTGACTTGGACAACTAGTAGCGTGAGCCATTTTCGTCCCCTTGAGTTCGCCACTACTACAAGTCAAAGCAAGGCTAGGGACAAAAACATTGAAATTTATTGTAGATACGGCCGCAAGTATCTCGATAATACCAGCAGCCATGATAAATGGTATCACATTACACCCAACACCAGTATCACTAACCACTGCCAACAGTGAGAAAATAGAATGCCACGGCCAAGCTAACCTTGAAATTGGGATACCAAATTTGAGAAGGTCATTTTTCTGGATATTTGTTATCGCAAACGTCACCAATCCCCTCCTCAGACTTCATTTCTTAAATAAATTTGGCCTTGGACTGCAATAATAGAACAATTTACGACCCAGTTACTGATACCAAAAAAAGTTACTATTAAATGCTGCAGCACCAGTAAATGTGGTCATAAATGAAATAGAACTGCCGGTATTCATTAGAAAAAGCCTGGATAAACACCCAGAAATTATCTCTCCGCACACCAACAAAAATAGTGAGTACTGTGGTGTTTATCACAGCATCGACACAGGCAGCCACTCCCCAGACTTCGCTAAATCCAGACAACTGTCTGCTGAAAGGCTGGCAGCGACGAAAGAGGAATTTAAACGTTTAATAAACGAAGGTGTAATAACCCCTTCAGACAGTGAGTGGTCAAGCTCACTAAATCTGGCACCCAAACAAAGTGGAGGTTACCGCTGCTGTGGAGACTACCATACCTTAAACAGCATCACTAAAAGTGACAGATACCCCATCCCCAATATAAACTCCTTTACGGCTAAACTCGCTGATAAAAAGCGATTTTCGAAAATTGACTTGATTTCGGCATATCATCAGATTAAGATGCACCCGATGATAATCCAAAAACTGCCGTAGTCTCGCTGATGGGACTCTATCAATACGAATACACGCTGTTTGGACTAAAAAACTCAGTGGCTATGTTTCAAAGATATATAGACAAAATTTTCCGAGATATCGACTGTGTTTTCATTTATATAGACGACATATTGATCTTCAGTGACAATGAACAATCCCACAAACAAGATATCAACACAGTTTTTCAAATGTTAGAAAACAACAGCCTAAAAATATCACTTTCCAAATCCATCTTCAATGTGACATCTCTTGACTTCCTAGGATTTAGAATCAACTCAAAAGGAATCACACCAACAGCAAATAAAGTTAAAGAAATAGAATCCTTTCCGTGCCCTAAAGATGCAAAAAGCCTACACAAATTTCTTGGTATGGTAGGATTTTATAGAAAATTAATACCAGGATTTGCGAAATTAGTCTTACCCTTATCTGAGAGAATGAGACCTACGCCGAAAGGTTTAATCACCTTAAATACCTCGGAAAAAGAAGCCTTCTCTACTATGACAAAAATACTGGGTAACCTAACAGAATTACCCCACTCTCAACCAACTTGTACACAGTATCAACTGGTTACGGACAGCAGCAAATATGCAGTAGGTGCTGCCTTACATCAAGTCATAGATGGAACCCCAGTATTAATAGGGTTGTTTTCGAAAAAACTCACAGCAACACAGACGAGATATTCCACTTTCGACCGTGAACTTTTAGCAGCATATTTGGCTGTATTACACTTTTGCCACATAATAGAAAGTCGCAAAGTATTGCTTCTGACAGACCATAAACCAATATGCGGTGCATTTCACAGTCTAAAACCTGCAAAATCAGATAGGCAACAAAGACAACTAGCCATTATCACAGAATTAATTTCAGATATTGCCCATGTGAAGGGTGACCAAAATATAGTTGCAGATTGTTTATCTCGCCCAACATTTGCTGTACAAATAGATATGTACGACCTCCCAGCACTTGCAGATGCACAGAAAATAGACACCGAAATACAGTCCTATCCAGACTTGAAGAAATTCACGTTATCTGGAAAAGATCAATTTGTGTTATGTGATACATCAACGTCATACCCTAGACCTTTTGTACCATGTACACTACGAAAATCTACCTTCGACGGGTTACATTCAGTATCACATCTTGAAATAAAATCATCCATCAAAATGATTAAGGCTAGATTTTAGTGGCCACATATGGATAAAACAATCAAATAATTATGTGCATCATGCACATCTTGTCAACAAGCAAAAATATACAGACATACCAAATCACCAATTCAAACGTTGGAAATACCATCATCAAGATTCCATACTGTACACATTGATATAATTGGACCATTACTCCCAGCAAAATGTGCCAACAATCCTTATACAAATCCATGTTAGTATGTTTTAACATGTATAGATCAAACCAGTCGATGGATAGAAGCAGAACCCATAGCAGATCTTACAGCACAAACTGTAGCAGTAGCTTTTGTTAACACGTGGATTTTGGTGTCCCACTACATGTCATAACTGACAGAGGCACACAATTTGAAAGCGAACTATTCCTTAAATTGTCAAAAATTATTGGATTCTATAGGCTACGAACAACATCTTATCATCCACACTGCAACGGACTTATAGAAAGAGCCCACAGAACTATTAAAGTAGCTATAATGGCTCGAAAAGAATCTTGGATTTCAGCTCTACCAATAGTCCTCTTGGGAATTCGAAGTATGCCCAACTGCTCCAATTTTTCCCCATTTTATGCGGTCACAGGTATACAAATGTTATTACCACAACTAATGATTGGTACAGAAAATACAGAAACAATTACACAAAATTTTACAAGAGAACTACACAAAACTATGGCAAAATTTAATCTGACAGACTTTTCAAACAGAAAGAAAACATACATACCAAATCAACTTCAAACCTGTGATAAAGTTTGGATTAGGATAGACTGCGTTTGAAAACCATTAGAAGCATCCTATTCAGGTCCTTACATTGTACTCGAACGAACACTGAAATATTTCCTAATAGAAACGAACTCAAACACGCATACACAAGTTTCAATAGACCGCTTGAAACGTTACATTGAAAACAAGCAAAAATGTACGCAAAATACAACTACCAATAAACTAAACAACTACTACCATCCTCTTCAGCACTATATTAAACCTTCCTCTTCCCTACAGTGTAAAAGATAATTCTCACTCCTTAACCCTTCCTTACACCTAGTCACCCTGCTTACTGACTCCTCCCCTACCAGCCTGCTGCTACTATCCAAGTAGAGCATGCTGGTGCCTTTTCAACGAGAACGAGGCAGAGTTCACTGAGTCGACGTCCAGTACACACGTGTTTTGACGACTGCTATACTCATGTCATCTTACCATGTTCGCAGTGTAAACAGAAAATAAAATGATCCTTGAAATTAGTATTTGTGTTGTGTCTTATTCAAACGAGATAAAAGCAAATATTACAACTTTTTTAAGTTTAATCTCAACCATATTACTTTTCATGCTCACATTTTTCTATGTCATATATACCTTTTATTTATTATTACATAAACATTAAATATCGCCACACAATCATGAGTATGTTTAAGTCCACTAGTCATAAATAACTAAAGATATGTTGCTTTTCCAAAAGTTCAATTCTTTATCTAAGGATGAACTTTTGGAAAAGCAATATCGCCTTATGATGTCTCTAGATATTTATAACTAGTTGACTGAAACATATTCATGAATGTGTAGCTATATCTAAATGTTTATGTGAAAACAAATAAAAGTACATCTTGCTCTACTTTATATTGAGCACTCTTGTATAAACCTCATGAAATTCATTGGATGTTTTACCTCCTAATAATATTAACCAGGAACGATTGTTTCTGCCTAACAAAATGGATCTTTCAAAAGATGTACTGAAATTTTTAACATGCTGGAGAAGCTGTTTTGCATGAAATTATATATATATATATATATATATATATATATATATATATATATATATATATATATATATTAGTGTTGGAGACGATTAATTGGAATCAGGAATCGAAAAAATGGAAACTTTTGAGGGTATCAGAATTGGTATCGGAATCGAAAAAATTTGTGCCTATTTTCCGATGCCAAAAAACGATTTTTTTAATTGTTTTTATTTTTATTTAATTTTCTATAAAGAAAAATTTTCTACGGCTAATAGTAATACTAAAATAATGAATATCTATTGATTTTAACTATTAGTTAAACTAAAATTGATAGATCACCCCCCCACACACACACACTAATGTATCTTTACATTTGAGAAAAGATCTGCACATTTAACATTTGTTTTTTATGGTAATCGAGAAACAATAACAACTTTATAGTTAAATATTTAGAGACTTATAAAGAATCGTATCTGGTAATTGTATCAGAATCGGGATTTTAATACGGAATCAGTAACTGTATTGGAAAAAATATTGGAATCGTCCCATCCCTAATATATATATATATATATATATATATTAGCAGTTCCCTCCAGCCTTGCTTGGGCCCTATGTACTGTTCATATCTTTATGTGCATATGTCTATATTAAAAAGTGTGAACATGTATGGTAATGCCTTTCTATATAATTGGCTTCCTTAACTACCATAAAGAAAAGTTGGTAGAGACTGCAGACATTAAATTTTTTCTAACTTTGACACCAATTTCTAATTAAAAAGCTTGCTGCATGTCTGAATGCTCTTTATGTAAAATTTCAAATGTTTAGACCCCAAATTGGTTTAATAGTTTCCTAGAGACCGCAAAGGTAAAATCTTTTGAACTTTGACTCCTTGGAAGGCAAATTTTCAGAAAAAAAAAAAAAAGATTAAAAACTTGCCCTATGTCTGAATACACTTTCTGTAAAATTTCAAATGTTTAGACCAAAAATTGGCTGAGTAATTTGATAGAGACCGCAGAGGTCATTTTTTTTTCAAACTTTGACTCCAATCATGACCCTTTAACATTTATTGTTTTCGGCTCAAATCAAATTATAAAGTTAGATCCGTGTCTAAGTAACCTAAATATATCTAAAATTTCAATTTTTAGACCCTAAATTGGCGGAGGAGTTTGGTAGACTTCTCAAAGGTCAAATCGTTGAAATTTGATCTCTTGAGAGCTAATTTCTGGCCGAAAACCGATCAAAAAGATTTTCCCAAATCTTAATATCCCTTATGTCAAATTTCGAGTCTTTAGACCGAAAATTGACAGAGTTATTGTGTAGGGAAATGTACACAGACAGACACACACACACACACACACACACACACACACACACACACACACACACACACACACACACACATACACAGACATTTTCACTTTTATAGATATATAGATATAGCAGAACAAACTGCATAATATCATACAACATGGCAATGAAAGGTAGAAGAAATATTTACTAAGAATAAAAATAAGTATAAAAAGAATGAAATTAAAAATAATGAAGAAGAAATAATGATGATAATAATATTGGCTTCCTGCAGTCTTGACAGACTATGGATACCCACTGTAAGGGTGAAATTTTTGTGGCCAGCGTTGCGCAATCCCCAAACACCTCTCCTAAGTCGACATTGGTACATACCAGTAGCAACTGAAGGTTCAGAACAACTGGAAACAATGCAGAAAGCACATACAGCACCTAGAATTCCCAAATAGTCACCCATCTGGTACCAGCCAGGCTCAGCGTTACTTAACTTCAGTGATCTGATGAGAACCAGTGTGTCAGCATGATTATGACGTACAAACAACATTAAAAATAGGAGAAATGGACGCAAAATACAAGTCTGGTTTAATCCGCCTTTTAGCAAACATATTCAAAATAATATCTCTAAAAAATTAAAAAAAACTCTAATATATAAACGGCTGTCTGTCTGTCTGTCTTCATATTTTCAAACTCTATTCCCATTGAAACGAAAAGTCACAGAGTTGCACTAGAGGTCTCACATGATTGGATTTTTTAAGGACCGTTCTTTTATGGATCTTTAGCTGGTTAAAATAGATTTTAAAGGATTAAAAATGGTCAAAATTGAAAAAATCGTTATACATTTTCTACATTCATCTTAGTTCATTTTTATTTTTTACTTTTTAATCAGTTCATATGCATGTCCTCTTGGTACAGTGGAAATATAACCAGCTTTGAATGGTAGAGTTTCAGTTTCTATTCCAGCTGATGGCACCCAAATACTTTTTTCTTTTACTTTTGAAATTATGACTCTATGATAATATATACGAAATCTGGACAAATTAAAATATCATATTTAAGCATATTTTACAGCTGGGCAAATCCCCCCTCCTTAGTAATTGATAAGAACTTCCCTCCAGAAAATAGATTAAGTAAAATAATTAACAAGAATACAGTTAAGCTTTCATTCTCAACTGTTGGCAATCTAGGTAATACTATAATAGATTCTAATAATGGTAAAATAAACAAAATAGTGAATAATAATAGGATTGAATCAGGCGAACTAAATTTGGAGAGAAAATGTAACTGTAGAATACCTAACGAATGTCCATTAGAGGACAATTGTTTAATATCTGAAATTGTATACAAATGTGAAGTTAAGGTGGATAATAGTAAAAAGATATACCTTAGGGGAACTGAATACTTTTTTAAGGACAGATTCAGAAACTATGTTGCATCATTTAAAATTGGACTGGAAAATGAATCAACTAGGGATGAGGATAATGATGGAAATAAGGATAGAACAAAAATAATTATTAAAAATAAAAAGAGGAACACAATTGCATTAGGTGATTGGGTTAGGGAACTACATAAAAATAAAAAATATTTTTAATTAAAATGGTCAATAGTAGATAAAGCTAGAAAATATATACCGAGTAAATCAAAAAGATGTAATCTGTGCTTACTTGAAGCATATGATAGTGAATTCTAAAGTGGAAATCTTAAACACAAAATCAGATGCTATACAAAGCTATCTTTATAGGAATAAATTCCTGCTATCATGCTTGAAACCTGATTGAAATAAATTTATAAAGGAAAATCTACAGAATATATTGAGGGTGAAATATAAATGTGCAAAGAGAATTCTTAAATTTTAAAATGGTGTAATAAATAAATAAATAAATAAATAAATTACTTCAACTTAATAGGAAATAAAATAATTGTAACCTTAATAGAAGAAATAGAAGTAGGTTTGACTTTAGAAATCGTTATGGATAATAAAATTACACCCGAGTAATTTTAACAGCACAAGAATGGAAAAATTCTAAAATTAAAAAACTGCTAGATATTGTGAGAGAAAGCCTAAAATTGAGTAAAATAAATTCAATAAAAATAATAAAGATATAAAGTAAGAAATATAGGAGAAATTAAACTGAGCTTACCATAAAGAAGTTAAGGTTAGAAGTATAAGTTTAAAATTAAATGAGGGTGATTAATAAATATTAAAGTCAAAATATTAAAATATGAATGCATAAAACTTAGTGAAATTCATAAATTTATAAAAATGTAATAAACACGGTTATCTCCCTTACTACATTAATAATTTAAGCATGTTATTGAAGCGAAAGAATAAAAGAAATATTAAAATCGATTACTTATATAATGATAAAAATTAAAAAGATAAATTTAAAATTTAAATTAAAAACATAACAAGTTTGAAGTGAAGTTAATTTTAATTATTAATTTTTGAATTAACCTTTTAATTATAATTTTTTCCTAAAAAATAAAATATTAAGCAAAATTAATTACAAGATCGTAGATACGAAACTATCATGGATCAAAGAGAATATAGTTGAGACGTATAAATTTAAACTAGGTGTGGGTGTAATTTAGTATTTAAAAAATAAAACAATTAAATAAATAATTTGGAGAAAAAAAAATAATTACTAAATTTATAAAAACACATGAGGATTAGCGTAATATTAAGATAGATAATTGGTTGAAATATAATGTAAAAAGTAGAAATACAAAAATAAAGTGATTTAGAAATTCTATAGCTAACAGAAAATAATTTAACAAAACTTAGAAGAGTGGGGTGGAGGTAGGTTCAACTGCTTGATCTTATAAATAGGAATTAGAAATGTGTTGCATATATATATATATATATATATATATATATATATATATATATATATATATATATATATATATAATAGAGCCAACATTCTATATCGATGAGCATTGAATGAAGATAGAAATTATTTTTGGACCCAAATTCGATGCTGGAAGATTTATTATTTTATTTATTTTTCAATAAATTCAAATATAAATCAAATATTTCGACTAGCTCCGGATCTAGTTCTGGATTGCGGGGGAGGGGGTGATTGAGGCTGAAGACGGCTACATTGAATAGATATCAACTCTACTACATAATAAAGATATTTGAATTGATTTTTCCAATAAAAATGTTAAACTAGTGTAGTGTTGTTTTCTTTAGGGTGACAACTTCATCATCCCACCCTGTAATTATCATGTTATCAGTACCAACAATGGAAAATTAGATTTTAAAAAAAATTAATTTAAAAACAGTTTTTCCAATATTGATTCCGATTTCGATACACCAAAAATTCTGTTTTTTCCCGATACCCAGGTTTCGATTCCAATTCCAATTAATCGTCCCAACACTAGTTTCAACATGAAATAACCGAAAAAGTGTTAATATGCCACAAAACTTCTTTTGTTGTTGCCTTTTACCTCATCAAAATAAGTATTGTTGCTTTCCACACGCGTCTCAGCCACGTTTCTCACGCAGCGGCCATTAATTAGAGCATTGACCTTGGAGGATAAGATTAAAATTCAGATTTATCTTTATCTATTTTTTTTTTACACCTGCCCTTTTTCTCATGTACGCAATTTTTATTTACACTTTTTGCTTGTTTCAATATATGTCTATCTTTGTCATGCCTGACCTTGCTCGAAGTAACAGCAGCAGTGAATGTTGTTTTACATCTTAGCTTTTAATTGAACAAAAGCTTGAGCAGTTTCCTTTAACAAATCAAAATGCAAGATATATTCACCCCCAAATCTTGCATATACTTCAAAAATCCATATCGTTGTTTTTTTTTTCTTTCCTGCAACACACTTGCATACATCCAAATCCAGCCTAGCTCCTTAAGACAGCAAAGGCCATTGATCATGCATAATGAGACATACACAAACTTTGGTACACCTAACGAACTACACATGCTGCTCACTGAACACATGTACTCTCTAACTAACAAAACATATATGCACACACACACACACACACACACACACACACACACACACACACACACACACACACACACACACACACACACACACACAAATTTTCATGCCTTTTTTATGCTCTTCCTCACCCCAAACAAGGCACAGTGCCACTTGGACACATGGGGCTACTATTTGGGGCCATATCTATAGGGACACTATGTGGGGAGTTGAGCAGCAAGATGTAAGTTTCACATTTCACTTGAACTTCTGCATGTCAGTACAGTCAGAGAAGCAGGAGACCAAGAGGATTACAAAGTTTAGCAGTTCGAGGGAAGAAACTATTAGAGTAGAAAGTTTTCCGACATCTAGGGATTTCTACAGAGAAGGGGTGGCGTTTTGCTGCTTTTTAGGTTAGTTGGGGGAATTTACATTGAGGGGCACTTGTACTATGAGTTTGTCAGACCATGTTCCATTAAAATATTTTTAAAACAGGCAAGCTATTACATTGGAAACTCTATTTTGGATTTTGTCTAAGAAGGAGAGACCAGTGATAGATGCATTAACCCAGATATGGCAACAAAACTCCATGCAAGGTCGAATGGTGAGTTTGTAGAGATACAGAATACTCTCAGGCGTGAGTCATTTTCTTGCATGGTATAGAGAGCCTACCTTCTTTGCAGCAGCCTTAGCAATGTTTTTAATGGCCGCTGCATGAGAAACGTGACTGAGAAGCGTGTGGAAAACAACAATGCTTAGCAATGTCTTTAATGTATTAGGTTGACGAGGAGGTTCTTGCAGAGTATTTTGGATTTCAAATGATGTATTTTCAAATAAGTTTTCGTTATAATACCTTTACTTTGTATATCATTTTAAAGAGGTTTTTTGCTCTATCTAATCGTTTAAATTACAATCGTTTTAAAACAATTTTGTCTTCTTTTCAGAACATTGAATAAAAGATGAAAAAAAAAGCAAATTCACACAATTTTTTTTTAGTTCAATTAAACTGAAAAACTGTTGAAACAGCTTGAGATATCAACGTAGCATTTAGCCCAGAAACCATTACTGAATGCACAGCACAATGGTGGTTTAAGAAATTTTTTAGATGCAACGAGAATCATGAAGATGTTGAGCGTAGTGGTCGGCCATCGGATGTTGCCAGAAATCAATTAATAGCCTTAGTCGAAGCCAATCCATGCACAACTGTCTGAGAATCTGCTTCTGAATTAGGCGTAATGTATACAACGATTTCCAACCATTTCAGAGAGTTTGGAAAAACAAAAATCTTGATAAATGGGTGCCTTACAAAGTGAACGACAACCAAAAGAAACGCCGTTATGAAGTACCATCTTCCTTTCTTTCACGCAGCAAGAACGACCCGTTTCTTGACCGGTTTGTGATGTGCAATTAAAAGTGGGTTCTTTACAACAACCGGCGATGCTAAGCTCAGTGGTTAGATGCCGATGAAGCTCCACGATACTTCCTGAAGCTAGAGTTGCATCAAAAGAAAGTCATGCTGAGATTGTTTGGTGGTTTGCAACCGGTTTCATCCATTACAGTTTTTTGAATGAAGGCAAAACCATTACAGCAAAGATGTACTGTCAACAAATGGATGAAATGCATCAGAAACTTTGACAACAACACCCAGTATTAGTTAACAGAAAAGGTTCAATTCTTCTCCACGACAATGCTTGACTGCACATTGCTACACCGACACTGCAGAAGTTGAAAAAATTGGGCTACGAAACTCTGCCTCATCCGTCATACTCTCTAGACCTCTCATCTACTGACTACCACTTTTTCAAGCATTTCGACAACTTTCTGCTTCAAAAACCTAAGCGATATCAAAAATGCCTTTAGCAACTTCATCGCCATCAGAATGCAAGATTTTTACGTTACTAACATAAATACACTTCTTTTGTGTTTGCAAAGGTGTGTTGATTCTGATGGTGCTTTTTTTTTGTTTACAAAGGTGTTACCACTTATCCAGGCCTGGGGGTCACTCAAGGATAAGGGTTAAAGAATGTACAGTAGTCAATGGGACAATATCATAGTAAACGTTAGTAGTGTAAATTTGGTAAATTGAATTACTTAAGGGGACAGCTCATCAAAACTTGTTTACGTTGAACTTGAAGATGACCATATTGTAGTCAACTGGAAAGCAGGGAAATGGAAGAGAGTTCCACAGATGTGCAGTTCTCAGAAAGAAGCTGTGTTCATGGAATCTACATTTAGGTTTAAGCATAGATAAAGAGTAGGGGAAATTATTGATAGTGATTTCAGCTAGACGGGTGTTTCTTGTGAAAGTCAGGTAAGGGGGAACCATAGATTGGAGCTCAGACGAGCACAAGCTGATTTGGGAGATCATTTATGTAGATCAAGAAGAGAGTTGGGCCAAGGATGGACCCCTGAGGGACTCCAGCATTAATACTGTGTGCTTCTGATTTCTGTCCTTCAACCACTACTTTTATGATTTAATAATTGAGAAGACATTTCCAGCTATACCATAGCTGGACATCTTGTGAAGTAGACCTTTATGCCACACTCTATGAAAGGCCTTTCATATGTCAAGAGCAATTGCCCTAGAAAGGAAGCCTCTGTCGAGAGATTCACTAATCCTATGAGATATAACCGTAAGCACATCTGCTGTAGATTTAGCAGAACGGAAACCATATTGCATGTCATTATGAAGGTTATTTTTGCTGAGGTGGTTTACTACTTCTCTATTTAACACAGATTTCAGCACAGAAGATTTATTGGTCTGTACTGAGAGGGAGATGACCGATCACCTGAATTCTTAAATACAGTGCATACTGGTGAGGTTTTCCAGGGTGCTGGGAAGCAATTCTCCTTAAGACAACACTTAAACAGCTTTGTAAGTATGGGAGCTTGTTCTGGTTGTAGCTTTTTTAGCACTATAATAGGAATGCCGTCAGGGCCAGTTTCTTTCTCCGCTCAATTAATTTTTATTTGAGCTTAGATATCTTCATGTTAAAAACCGCAAGAAGTTTCTTGTCAACTTGATATTTGTTCCAATTCTGTGTTGCTTGTGAATGTTAAGCCGAGGAGTTTGACCAAAGAGTTCTCAGACAGCATATTAGTCGTCAATCAATGGTTGAGAAGGTTTTTTTGTAATTGTTAAAGGAAAGAAGTTTAGTCTTAGCAGCATTAAATGTTATCGACCATTTGCGATCATGCCTATCTAATCACGCATAAACGCACATGGTGCCATCCGAAATGAACATGTTTGTTCTATTTAACATTTAGCTGTTCTTCAACGCCATAAATGTGCGCTTGCACAAAAATACAAGTTAATCTATGTTGGCTATTCTAATTATGTGTGTGTGTGTGTGTGTGTGTGTGTGTATGTGTGTGTGAGTGAATGAATACTTGCTATTTTACATTTCATAAAACTTATAAAAAATTATTGTTGACTTATTACTTCAGACTTTTCTACAGTTTTGACACAGAGAGAAAGAGACAGAATAAAGAGAGCAAGGGAGAAAGGGTGAAGTAAGTATCTAAAAAGCATCATAATTTCCTACCTGCCGACGTGTGTCTGTTTGAAGTAAACTCGTTAGTGAACGATGGTCTTATGTATCGACTCTCAATTGCACTAAAGCTCAAAGTAACAGTTTCTTTTGACCAATGTAAGCGCAAGAAATATTCAGTGCCGCAATTATGTTCATACTACAAAAACCCAAACATGCAACTTTCTATTTGTTCTAGTGTTTTTCTTCAATACTCAATACGTGTAAGCATGTTCTTAAATAGCTATTGTCCATGACAGGCACAACGGGAAACTTTCATAGATCAACGCTGTCAATGTACACATCGAACGTGTTAATCAAACATGGCCACACATAAGTTAGTATATAGACTCTTTTACTAATAAAGCTAATATATGCATACAATTCATACCTATTCCATTCATACATGCGTAAATGCATATGGAGTTTGTCGAAATTAACATATTTGTCCAATTTCTCCGTACACGACAAACAACACTTTTACGTACAGCACTTTGAACTCTCATCCTTCATGAACTATTTGCCTTTAGCTGTCTTAGCAAAGTGTTGTGACGTAAATCGAACATGTGACTATAGTTCACGTATATTTAAGGAGAGCAAAACTGGTTGAAGTTTGTTAAAGCTTAAAATTGGAATGTGAACTCTTAACGGTTTACTTATAAGCTCACCAACCAGTTGTTACTACCCGACACAGACTCCTATTATTGTACCTAATGAAATAAATCTATTCTATATTTTATATCTATGAATTCCACTAGACTATATAACAAAAAGTTGCCAATAAAAATGACTTATTTCGCATGGATAACCTTACGTTGTTATTATTTTATTTAATAATGGTTTAATTTCGATAACCTACCAACGTTTGCCTTGGGGACAATTATTTGCTAAATGCCTAACTCACGGGCAAAATTGGTTTTAAAATAACAAATTTCAATGTCTGTCTTGATTAGGCGATACATATAAATACATCCGTTTCTGTTTGCCAATTTTCATATGGTGGTTATCAATTTAAAAATTTTATATCAATAGTTTGCAGAACAAAGTGTGGGGTAAGTTCCATAAACTGTTAACAGTTTTGATACCTGTGAAGAAACAACAAACTTGATCAATTGTCAAAAAGAAGATAAGTTAGAAGTTTGAAAGGTTAGTGTTAGCAAAAGGTTACACAGGTGTAATGAAAGTTAGATTAATCCAGTGAAACGACGATGGTTGACTAAAATGTCTTTGAGGCTATACTGACAATGTCGTTTCAAGAGGGCGTTTCATGTGGTCACAAATGGTTATACTGAAAAGGATATTGTTGTTGGTTGCCGATTTGGACCCAAAAAGAATCAACTTGTCGAATTCTCATGCATGCATCTCCCTCCTAACAACAAAACATCTACCACCATCACCAACAATAAAGATATATTCTTATAATTTTATATATTAGTGTGCTGTCATTCTTTTAAACACAGCAGAAATACAACAGTTATGTAGAGGTAAGCGCTTAGCCCTCAACCATTTGCTTGTCTTCAACGTGATGAGAGAGTAATTATCAGATGGATGTGCAATGTCACGTCAGATCAGACCTGACATATTAACTCTGATATCCTATTGGCATGGTGGAATATATCAAAGTTTGATGAGCTCATAATGGTCAGTTGGCTACATTGATTTGGCCATGTTTAGCAGAGCGATTCTTGTACAAGAAGATGTAGAGATTTTTAGATAGAAGTAAAGAGAGCAAGAGATCAGAGGGTAAGTAAAAAAGATAGCCTGATTTATACATTTATAAAGCATCATAATTTCTTAAAAAGCTGTTGACCATGACAGGCACAACGGGAGACTTTCATAGATCAAGCACAACGCCAGCAATGTACACAGTGTTAATCCAACATGCCCACACATAAGTTAATATATAGACTCCCTTACTAATAAAACTAATATATGCATACATTTTCATACCTATCTCATTTATACATGCGTAAATGCATAAGGAGTTTGAATGTTGACTCGAGAAAAGTGCTATTTGTCGCAATAATCAGTGATTGGAAAGGTTTCTTATAGTTATCAATCAAGAAAAGCTTTGTTTTACTCGCATTAAATATATCATCCTTTTCTTTTTTCAGACCTGTAAATCTTTTCGAATTTTGGAACTTATATGGAATTACGAATAGAATCCTTTATATAATCCACGGGATAGATTGTTCTTGCTTCATCAACCATGATTTTAGTTAATAATTGTTATTCTTAGTTATGAGATGTCCGAAACTAGAATACAAACACTCTTAGAATTTTAAACAAATAGAAGTTGAATGGAATCGATTCTCAAAGTTGGAGACAAAAATTACAGGTTGCCAGAAAATGTTGCATCTTCGACGAAGGAAAATAAGACAATAAAGTGGATGATTTTGTTATACTCTTTCTAATTTATACAAATCAGTTTTTTTTCTTTGTATTCGTCAATTTTTAAGATAAAGTTTGATAATTTGTATTATTTATATAATGTGTTCTATTATTCTTACCTTGGTTTGCTATATTCACAAAGTTTCGGCCAATGTAACCCCCGGCCTTCTTCCAATGCATCTAGTTGAATTCAAGGAATCTACACGGAATTTCAAACTGAACCCTTTATTTAATTCATTGGAGTATATTGTTCTCATTCTATCAGTCATGGCCGGGTAGAAGTATTAAATCTATGATATTCTTCATTATTATTGCCTGTTATACATAGTAGAGAACCCTATGTCATTAAGTAGCGATTAAGTTAACTAGTGTAAATTTTGATGAGAGCCACTGTTAGTGCATGTCAGGATAATCTAGATGCAACCAGAATTGTACTCAGAGATGGATGACGTAAGAAAAACCGGCGTGTTAACGTGATTACGCCGTACAAGACATGACTAAACAATGGAGAAACTGATAATCTCAGCTGAATGTTACTGAGGTTTATGTCCGTCTGTGTCTCCTATTTTTTTAAAGTTAACTAAATTAAGAAGGAAATAATTTTATTTAGCGTCTCTTTCTCTTCTTAAGTTTATGTTCTCCAATAAAAACTTGTTTTCATGCATGAGAAGTTTATTCATCTTAGTTTAATAGATGAGACGATCGAGAACCACTAGACGACTAAAGCCACACATGAAATGCAGTAATAATGAAAAGAAGCGATGATGTAGAGGACAAAAAAGACCAGCATGTATAAACACTCTGTACACGTATGTATAAAAAGACTTTATTTGGTTTTTTTGATCGCCCATGAGTGAAACCATAACACCTATCAAAAATTGTATACAAAATTTTCAGAAGAAAACCCTTTCACTTAGGGACGTTGGTAACCTTCATGTGGCCCCTCCCAAAAGCACCCGATATCCTTCTAGAAAGAATTCTTAATAGAAAAATATCGGGGAAACCAATGCTAACATGAATGATGCTCAATAAACAAACCTGTGATCCTCAGATAAGTAAAACGTAATAAAGACTCTTTTCCAACCTCTCTTTCTGCGTTGAACAATGATGCAATTATTATATGACGTCATCCACTGTGCATGGTCATGCCTGTGTCAATGGGTGACGTTATCCTTTTGTGATGTTATTATTTATGATGGTTCCCTTTTGTGGCATCATCGTTTACGATATCATTCTTTGTAAACAAACAAGAAAAAACCACGAGGTGCACACAATGTAAGTTGTATATAAAGCCAGGTACGGCCCAACGATGGAGTACCGTTGCCACAATGCCACATCTGGGCAGGAGCTGCTATAGAAGCAGCTCATCCTGCTTCGACAGAGTTCAAAATAGACTTCGTAGCTTAGTGGGAGATGCCCTTTTCTCTTCCCTGAAACCTCTTTCCCACAGAAGAGACATTGCGAGCCTGTCTCTGTTTTATCGTTATTTTCATGGTAAGAGCTCATCTAAGCTTCAATCTATGGTCCCCATCGCGTCAAAGTTTCACGGAAAACACTCGTCTATCCAAAACCACTATCAATAATTTCCCACACTCTATCTGTGCCTAAACCTAAAAGTAGATTCCATAAACAAATCTTTTTTCTTAGAACTGCACGCCTGTGGAACTCTCTTTCGATTGCCTGCTTTCCAGCTGACTACAATCTGATTGTCTTCAAGTTCAACATAAACAAGTTCTTGATGAACCGTTCCCCTAAGTAATCCAATTTACAAAATTCCCACTACTTATGTTTACTACGCTATAATCACATTGACTAATGTGTACCCATTTACCCTTATCCTAGCCCTTCACTATAGAGGTTCCCAGATTCTGGAAAGCTTTCTATTCTAATAGCTTCTTTCCTAAAATCGGTTGCCTTTGGAATTGTTTCACGGCTCCCTATTTCCCCAATTTTACAAACATCTAGATTTGAATGTAATTTTAACAAACATCTCACTATATTCAGGATGCCTTTATAAATCTGGCTCTTAAGTCATAGTAACCTCTTACATATTGGTATTGTATCTTGTTTGGGTTTAAAAAAAGTATTTTAATTTAAAATATACATTATATAGTCTATATTATCTGGATTCTTCCGACCACTGTTCTCAGCTTGAGTGTTATTTTCACAATATTTCGATTGATGTAACTTCCGACCATCTTCAGGTGTATCTTGTTGAACTTGGAAATAATCTGCACGGAATTTCAAACAGAACCCTTTATTTAATCCACGGCGATAACATGCTTTCGTTCCGTTAGCCATGACTAGGTAGAAGTGCTAAGTAATTTGTAATTGTATTTTGAATGTCTATATTATACTTTCTCCTTAGGATGCATTTGTACCGTATTAGCTTATGTCAATTTCCATTCTTACCTAGTTTGTACCGCTTTATAGCTAATACTAGCCTCGTTGCCCAGCGTTGTCCGAGTGTTTGGGGATGTATGTTGAGCAAAAAAAAAAAAAAAAAAAGTGGTAGTGGGCAGGCAGGCTCGAACCCGTGACGCGAAGGCGGAAAAGAAAATGAAAGAAAATCTGACGTCTTACTGCTACTCTATGATGCGACCGGAAGTTCGGAACATTAAAATTAGGCAAAGTCAATACAACAGATACGATGACTTGCAAAAATGGCTCGCAAAAAATCGATCCCTCCTTGTAGAAAAGTGCCCAGTCGAGGTGAAGGAATTAATGCTTTTGGCCAATTTTTCTATATTTGTTGTCCGAGATGATGAGCTTTAAAACGATACCAATTTCGTGAAAATCCGTCGACCCTGTCGAAAGTTTTAGGCAGACATACATTAAAACAAAATACATACATACATACATTTAAACATACAGGTGAGATTTATATTATAGACTAGCCCGGGTGCCTGCCATCGCCCGGGTGTTTGGAGGCGTGTGTTGAACAAATAGCAAAAAGTGATAGTAGGCAGACAGGCTTGAACCCGTACTGTGAAGGAGGAAAAGAACGTGAAAAAAAAAAAAACGAAAAAAAAAAAAACGTGACGTCTTTGCCGTTGCGTCAATCGCCAAACAGGAAGTGGCGAAAGTTTAAATTAAGGCTAGTCAATCGAAAAGAACGGATGATTTTCGAAAATATCGCCGAAAAAAGTGACTTCTCCTTGTAGAAAGGTGCCCAGTTAAAAATGAAGGAATTAATGTTTGTAGCCAATTTTTCGATATTTGTCGTGCAAAAGGTCGAGCTTCAACATGATATGGATCTCGTGAAAATTCGTCGCCTCTGTCGAACGTTTTGGGCAAGCATACATACATGCATACATACATACATACATTTAAACAGACAGGTGAGATTTATATTATAGATGACAAAAAATATTTGTGAGATGCCTCGAGATGCTGGAAGATTTTCTACTCGGATAGGTTCTTTGGACTGCTTGCCTTCAGAAGCAACATGTCTGGTTTTAAGTGAACAACAGTTAAAAACAAAACCATTGAGCAAAACCTAGTGAATCAAGGATGAGGATAGTCGTCTGAATATTTCAAATGATACAAATCCAATGATATTTTAAAAATCACAGTAAGACATCAGTGTTTTACGTACTCGGGGTGGCAATTGATTTATTCAAATCATCGTCAAGCACTGCATTACTCTATTTCTCCGTATCCGGATGTGAAGATGGGGTTAGGGACCGACGTATCTATGTAGTTCAAACCAATCAGTCCCACGTGAATTGCCACGATCAATTATTATTCGGTCCTCTCAATCTACAATATCTTGACGTAGTTTTTTGTATTAGACACTAATGGAAGTCAGTCAGTCAGCCAGAGAGTAATCTAAGTGCGGGCTTTGTTTAATCGGTCCGGCTTGCACAATTCATTGCCCACAGCCTGAAACATACACTGACATTACGTATGACATGTCCTGTAGTCTTGACAGCATTTAAACGATTTGATTGATTATATTTTAATATACATATCGAGATATGGATAGTCAATCCCAATCGTTTGATATTTTAATGGGTTCTTTGAGCAATTAAATAACACGCTCGAGTGATGCATGTTCTATCTCAGTCTGTCTTGAGTAACCTTATGTATGCATGCAATTATCTATCTATCTATCTATCTATCTATCTATATATCTATATATCTATCTATCTCTACTTACCTATTCATGTACCTGTTTGTATAATTTCCTCTTTAACTTACATTATATCTTTTTATCTATCTATTTATCGCTCTTCTGTAGATCTCTCTATCTCCCTCTATCTATCTATCTATCTATCTATCTATCTATCTATCTATCTAAGTCTATATAATGAATAACAAAAGTCTATATCCCAAAGTTCATGATATTGACCATCTTACAATTTATTCCTTTAATTCAATTGACATTAACAGTTCTTGACAGTATCTGTTTCGTGTTATATAGGGGTTTCATTGAGAGAGTCTTATTATAAGTGATACCTAGAAAGAGTCTTATTAGAGTGTTTGTCGTTGAAAGAGAGTCTTATTACAAGTGATGCTGTTGAGGGAGATGTTGTTGTAAGAGTTCTAGAGAGGGATGTTGTGAGAGAGAGTGTTCGTTTTATGACGATTCATATATTTTAAATGTTCATTCCTTAGATGTGTAGAATGGAAGACGAAGCTCTTTGAGTGAGGAGATGTGTTGCTATGTGAACTCTTAGAGTGAGGAGATAGTGTTCAGACAGTCTTAGTGTAGATATGAGATGTAGATTCACATTGTGGATATGAGATGTGTATGTCACGACATTTTATAACACAGACATATAATAACAATTCACTTTACCTTTTTGTAAGAATAACAAACACAAGACGACGTTTTATCAAAACACATAATGGGTTTATTTCTTCACGACGGGCCGTGGTTTTCTCATCAAGAATTCAAAGCTTCACATTTTAGTTTCAAAGTGACCGTCTCGCTTCCTAGACGTTCGAATTCCAAACTCCAGACTCTCTCTGAGTTTCTCACTGACTGTCTCTCTAACTAACTAACTCTCACTTCCTATATTGAGAAATCCATGCATGTCCGGCCTCGTGAGCAAAATTCACGTGTTTCAATATGCGCGACTTTGCACGTTTCCAAAATTATGATTTCCCAATAACCTATTTTTTCTTTGATGTTTTTACAAAGGAATTCAACCTACATATCTAATTTATTTACCCATATTTTATTATCCACATTCTTTCTAACAATTGAATAGTTTATTTATTATTTATTTCATCAGAATTAACAATTTACTGGACATTCCATTTAAACCTATTGTTCTTTAAAACTTATATCCAGGGTTCGATTTCTGCTTTCTCTTATTTTCATTTTAACTAATCTCTCTATTTTTATACTGACATGAAAAGGGGACAGCCATTATCATGTAACATTCGTAGCACAAAATCAATCACTTACTTATTATATCAATCAGTGAATCTATTTTGCCCTTAACTTATCAGAAGAAATAGCAACAATAAATCCATCAAAAAGAAATAAAGTGCGTTTTGACATGATTAAAATCCGAAAATTGGAAGAGAAGCTGTAAATACCTTATAATATGTTTCCATTATGACATTTTGAATCTAGAAAAAAGTTACTAAAACCCATCTATTGGTACTAACAAATTATATTAATTTAGGCATATTCTGCCAGAAATTTTCGTTTTATTAATGATTAAATTTACTATTTATAAATTAATATATCCATATTTAACCAAATAACTTCATTAATTATAATCCGCATATGAAACTGAAACTATATATATATATATATATATATATATATATATATATATATATATATATATATATATATATACTAGCATTTCAGCCCGGCGTTGCCCGGGTGTTTGGAGGTGTATGCTGAGCAAAAAAAAAAAAAAAAAAGAGTAAATTTTTTTTTAATTTGACCCCTATTATGACCCCTTAAAATTTATAGTTTCGGGCTCAAATCACTTTATTAAGTTAGATCCAGGTTCAAGGAACCTATATCTAAAATTTCAAGTGTCTAGACCCAAAATTGTCGGAGGAGTTTGGTAGAGTTCTTAAAGGTCAAATCGTTGAAATTTGACCCCTTAACAGCCAAATTTCTGGCTGACACCCGTCACATCGATTTTCCCAAATCTCAGTACCCGGTATTTCAAATTTCGAGTCTATAGACTAAAAATTGACAGAGTTATTGAGTAGGGAAATGTACACAGACAGACAGACAGACAGACAGACACGTTCACTTTTATATATATATATATATATATATATATATATATATATATATATATATATATATATATATATAATAAAAATTACAATTGAATTTACCAAAATGATCCAAGATCCGGATAGTATAAGCTCTATTTCCTATTTGGTTTTATCGAGCTTTTCTATCTGGCTGAGATAATTTTATAATATTAATAAAAGAAAAATAAGATGTGCTTTTCACTCTACTTCCGAGACATAAATATAAATAAGAAAGATCTGGAAAAAAAAATGATGATAAAGTTAAATATAAAATAAAGGGAACCAAAAGTCAAAATGACCCAGACAGGAAATGTTAAAGGCGCGAAAAAATATATAGGGCAAAATAATATAGGTCAACTGAAATGTACAGGTCATCACTTAAAAAATATCAGCAAGAGTTGTTAAACGATCTTATTTTATTTTATTTTATATTTTATTTTTTATTATATTTTATTTTTTATTTATTTATTTATTCTTTATTTTCTATATATTTATTCCTTATTTATTTATTTATTTATTTTTATTTTCCTTTTAGTGTCGTTTAACAAAAAAAATTTTTTTTTTCTCTTCCCAGATCTTTCTTATTTATATTTATGCCTCGGAAGTAGAGTGAAAAGCACATCTTATTTTTCTTTTATTAATATTATTGGAATCTTTTCTTTTTTTTCCCTTGTACACATTTTTCTGAATTATTCCATGGATTTCTGCCTTTGGATTATTATGGACCATCTTCTTTCAATTACGGAATCTCCTTGGATTTTACTTGTACAAATGGAAATTCTTTTAACTTTTTGGAAGTTTTACATTTGGATTTAACCGTCACTGGATTTTTATCTTCCACCAGACTATCCATTCGTATGTAATCACCTTTTTCTTTACCATATTCCCTCTGCTTCACTTTTTTTGTTTTCAAGTAAGATCTTTGACTTACTTGTTGTTTCATCAAATACTTCTGCATGCAAAATCCGATCCCGCATTTTGCTAATTCCTACCCTCTGATGAGAAGGAAAGTATTTCTTTGAAACTCCGCGGATTAAGGACTATCCATTTATCTAGTGTTTCCTTTTCAGATTAAATATGTTTTTAACTCATTTCAAAGTGTTTTTTTTAAACATATTTTATTAACTGTTTGCTTATATATATATATATATATATATATATATATATATATATATATATATATATATATATATATGTCTATCTATTTCCATATATTCACTTGTGTTTATCTATCTATCGGTCATTTACATTATCTCTAACTATATACCTAGCATCAGATTTTTAATGGTTGATCTCGCAAATCCAATAACATATTCAGACTAAACCCGCTAGGGGGGGGGGCGCATATATTTTCATTTAGTACACGACCTGTAATCCGTGGAGATTAACGATGCGGGCTGACAACCTGGGTGTGCCAAGTTCGAATCCCAAAACACCTTCACTTAGGTGATAATCTTCATGTCCCCCCCCCCTCCGAAAAGCACCCGATATTCTTCTAAAAAGAATTCTTCATAGAAAAATATCGGGGAAAACAATGCCATTATGAATCATGCTCAATAAACAAACCCATGATCCTAACATAAATAAAACGTAATAACGGATCTTTCCCAACCTCTCTGCTTTGAAAAATGATGCAATTATTATATGACATCATCCACGGTGCACGGTCATGCCTATCTGTGTTAATGGGTGACGTTATTCTTTCGTGATGTTATTATTTATGACGGTTCCCTTCTGTGATATCATTCTTTATGATGTCATTCTTTATAAACAAGCAGGAAAATACCACAAGGTCCACACAATGTAAGTTGTACATAGATAGCTTCTTTCTTCGGACTGCTTGTCTTATATAGATTTAACTATTTTAATACAGATCTCTTTAAATTCTGAAAGTATAAACAAGTAATTTCAATGGCTTTCCACCTGTGGAACACATTACCACATGATTACTTCATTGCTGATTACAACTTGGTTGTCTTCAAATCCAAAGGAAACAAATTCTTGTCATAAACCATTGCATAAATAATCAAACACAATCTATACAATTATGTTACACTCCCATAGTATTCCTCATCTTTCTGTTGAGAATCATTCTGTCTCATTAACCCTTATCCTCGAATGTCTCTCAGCCTTGATAAGTCCTGAACTAAAAGTTACTGTTACTTACCTCCCACTTGTTTTTTACCAAAGGAGTCAAATTTTTTTTTTTTTTACTAAGTTTAGAAAACCCTAACCCAACCTCTGTCCCATCGCCGAAGCGTAGCATCCTTGTTTTTGTTTTACAAGTACTTCAATGGCAACTTCTCTGACGAACTCCAAGCACAAGTACCTCCTTGATGACGACACCCTTGACAAACCTACAAGCAGCAAAATTCCGCCCCTACATTGTAGAGATCTCTAGACACCAAAAAGCCTTCTTCTCAAATAGCTTTTTCCCTCAGACTGTTGGATTTTGTAACGTGAACAGATATCTCGCTGCCCAACTCCCTATATGGTATCCCTGTAAGTCTGGTTCTAAATAGTAACTCGTCACGACTAAGTGGCCTTGTCCCTTGTTTGAGTGAAACGTAAATAAAACAAAAAAAACAAAGAAGAAAACAATGTCGCCACAAAGGGAGGTAACTCTGCTATTTCACACATTTAAGACTAGCAGGACTCCCTGGCGTTGCCTTGGGCTACAAAATAGAAAAGGTTAAAAAGTGTGTGTATATATTATATTAAAACTTCTATTTCTCTACATCTCTCAATCCGTCTCACTGTCTTCTCTTTATTCTTTCCCCATTTTTCCCACACCCCTCTCCTCCGCTCTTCTTTAACCTCCACCCAGCCCATTCCTCTCTAATGAAAATAATAATAGTAAAAGTAATGTAAGCCATTCACTTTTCCTCTATATAATGACTAAAAAATTGACTCCTCCTCCCTGGATCAGTTGACCCTCATAAAATGAATAATCTTTTTCAGTTTTAAGCATTATTTATTCAGAGAACAGCGATCAAGAATATACCAATTTTATGGCTGTTTGTTTTGTTTGATTTTTAGCAGGACATACAAACAAACACACAGACAAATGGCCTTTATATATTAGAATTGATTGTTGGTTTTACTTTGAATTTATAGTAAGAAATAATATATTTTATTTTAAAATTCGATTTTGCTTACTAGTTTTGCATAAGATCAGAGTGTAATATCTGTCCTGATACAACACTTCATCTTTTCTGTCCTAAGTTGGTGAAACAGAAATTTCTCAAGATTGACACAATTTTAATTTACGTCCTAATACAGATGCTCCTCTTCGAGGAGCAGAATTTTCCCCACATTAAAACCGAGATTGTGTCTCGTACTCTTGTGAGGGGGTATGTAAATAAATATTACGTGTTGGTTTGAAAGTCGAATAACAAGGAAGTCTTGAAAATCTAACTTTAATTCGACGTTTTAATTGCTGGCGGCCATATTTTTTAATCTTTTTTATCATGGCTAAAATATTTTTTTCCGTTCTCAATTATTATTTATAGAGAAACAATTTTTTACTTCTTTTTATAAACAAGTTTTAATGGAATTTGTTAAAAATAAAAAACAAAGATTAATAAGGTTTAAACATAATTAAAACTTCTTTTTTTTTTTTTACTTTTTTTCATCCCAAACAAGGCATATTGTGAATTGGACATAAGGAGCTACTATTTGGGATCGTGTCTAATAGAGAACTGTGAGGAGTTGAGCAGTAAGATGTCTGTTAACATTACATTCAAACTTCAGCAGGTTAATACTGTCAGGAAAACAGGAAACAGGGAAGGAATTCTTAAGTCTAGTAGCCTGAGGTAAAAAGAAAACAAACTTATAGAGCAGATGGCTCAACAGTGGGACCTCAACAGTGAAGGAGTGAGATTTTGCTGCTTGCTGGTTAGTCTATAACGCTACCGATACCGCACCAACCACACTGGGTGTCCTTAGCCTCGTCAGATTCCACCTGATATGACAGGTGTTCTCTCGATCTTACATTGTCCCGTCACAAGTTGGCCTGTTGATCGTCTTCACCCACTGTGTTTTCATGGTGGGGCGCTTTGCCTCTCGATCGAATCGTCTCCTACCCTGTGTAGGTAGTCTCTGGGTACATCAATCACTCTGCTGGTCCTTGCAGCTTGCTGCAAAATGAAGAGCCCTCATCACAAACAAACAGAACTCCGGTTCATAACAATAACAAACTATTCATTATTTATTAATTTTATTACTTCATAACAGCTACTGACTAAATTGAGGTGACTGACTATAGCAGTGAAACGATGTAAGACTAGACCAGTAAAGTCACAGATTTTAAATTCTTTTTTTGAACATTGTCTAAGATTGAGAGACCAGTCATAGATGCACCAGCCCAGATGTGGCAACAATACTCCATGCATGGGTGAATTGTGGCTTCGTAAAGATATAGGGTACTCTTTGGTGTGAGTAATTTTCTAACACGGTAAAGGAAGTCCACCTTTTTGCAGCAGCCTTGGCAATGTCCTGAATGCATTTGTTCCAATTTATTCAATTAGTCAATTGAATTACTTGAAAGTTTCATTTAAAAAAAAAATATCCCCTCATGTTAAACTCCAAAGCTGGGGCGGGGTCGAATTTCATCTCTAAACAGCAAAATGACGTCATGTTTTATTCTGTTTACCATGCTCTTGTTAATCAATTAATGTTGTTTTCTTTATTCAAATTGAGTGTTTTTTTGTTTTTTACAAATATTGATTTAGAATGAGTGCGTTATGTCAAAGTTCTAGAATAAATGTGGCATTGTGATGACTAATCCAAACTAATATCTATGAATTGCTGTGTATTGAACGGATACCATAATACTTCGTTTGCTGACCATTGTCGTAACAAAGGTGTATACAAAATTTCAGCCAGATTGGCTCAGTAGTTTCCGAGAAAAAGTGGAACAGACAGACAAACAATCAGTCAAGGTAGAAGAAATTTAGATAGACTTTTTAGTTCATTAAAAAAGGGGAAAAAGTTATAGCAGTTGACTTAGAATGAGTGCTTTATGCTCAACTTTTAAAAGAAATGTGGTATTGTGATGACTAATCCCTTTAAATCCCTAACTGTACATCGAACAGATACTATCATAGTTGGCTCACGGCACCCTATCATAACAAAGATCCATTGAGTCGGATTGGTTTTCCGAGAAAATGTGACACAGACAGACAGACAGACAGATTAAGAGAAATCTATATATCTATAAAGTGAAATTGTCTGCGTGTGTATGTGTGTCTGTGTGTGTACATTTCCTACCAAACTACTCTGTCAATTTTTAGTCTGAAGACTCGAGATTTGACATAAGGGGGTACTGGGATTTAAGAAAATCTTTTTGATGGGTTTTCGATGAGAAAATTAGCTGTCAACGATTTGACCTTTGAAAACTCTACCAAACTCCTCTGCCAATTTTGGGTCTAAAGACTTGAACTTTTAGAGGTAGGTTACTGGGACATGGATCAAACTTCTTAATTTGATTTGAGCCCAAAACAATAAATATTAAGAGGTCAAAATTGGGGTCAAGTTAAAAAAAGAAAATTAACCTCTGCGGTCTCTACCAAATTACTCAGCCAATTTTTGGTCTAAACATTTGAAATTTTACATAAAGTGTATTCAGATATAGGGCAAGCTTTTTAATCGGCTGCCAAGGGGTCAAAGTTCCAAAGATTTTACTTTGCGGTCTCTAGCAAACTATTTAGCCAATTTTGGGTCTAAACATTTGAAATTTTACATAAAGTGTATTCAATCATGCAGCAAGCTTTGGTTGCCAAGAGATCAAAGTTGAAAGAGTTGACCTTTGCCGACTCTACCAAACTCCTCCGCCAATTTTGGGTCTAAAGACTTGAAATTTTAGATGTTGGTTACCTGGATATGAGTAAAACTTTTTAATATATATATATACATATGCACATAAAGTTATGAACAGTACATAGAGCCTGAGCAAAGCTGAGCTGAACTGCTAGAATAATACAGAAATGTAGTTCATGGCTGGAGAAGAAATATATTTATTGTGTGTTCCTGCCGGTACTTTTAAAAGCTTATCATTAACTGAAAAAATACAATATTTTTTTTAAACATGTTTTACTTTAGACAAACACAAAAGTATGAAAGTGAATCATAAATGTTATAAATAAAATGTCCAATTGTAGATTGTTCCATATTCTGTGTAGTCCTTTTTCTGTGATATTATTGGGCTGAAGCAAAGATTTTCTCTTTACAATGCATCGAAATGTTCTGGGTTCATTGGAGGTTTCGGATTTTTAAATAGAACACCCAGCTATGAACAATAATTAATTTAAACGACATAAAAGTTCTTTTTTTTTTTAATCGAAAGTCCAAAGGTTTTTTTTTTTGAGATCCTGACCTTAAAGGTCAATTAAAAACCAATTATTCATACGAATAACCATTTTTTAAAACATATTTTTATGTCTTTCTTTCATTTTTTGTCTCTTCTTTCCCCTTTTCATTTCCATTCTCTCCCTTCTCTCTCTCTCTCTCTCTCTCTCTCTCATATATATATATATATATATATTCCTACCCATCTTTCTTTTTTCTTTTCATCCCACTTATTTTCAACATGAACAGATTTTCCCCAAGAATTTCCCTTCTTTAGAACACATTGCCACAGAACTGTTTCCATTCAGACTACAACATGGTCGTCTTTAAATCCAATGTCAATACTCGTCAAGCCATCCCTTTATGTAATCAAATTATGTTCATTTGATCCTTAGTTTTTAATCCTCTCATATTATTGTTCATCATCCAGCTGACAATCTCATTTACCTTCATCCTCGAGTAGCTTTAATCCTTGGTCAGTAATGACGCAAAAAAAAAAATCATCCCTTTTACTATCCATTTCCCTCTCCTCATTAAATGCCCATTCCCTCTATACACTCTACTCTCTCTCTCTTCCTCATCTGTCTCCCCATCCTAGATACACATCTTTCTCTTCATTCCTGTGTTTTCGAAACTCTTCGTTTTCCATTAATGAAACCTCTACGAAGTCCTCTGTGTCACCCATCAATCCTAATGGTACTGCCTCCTCGACACCCGTGAGTGGGGACGGCCGGTGTTGTTGTTGTTGTTGTTGTTGTTGATGATGGTGATGATGATGGTAATGCCGATGTGTGTGGTGATGCGCCTGTCCGGTCGCCCCATCCCGTGGACTGTGGATGCATATCTCCATGTTTGTTGACAACTGGTCCACAGTCTTCTGCAATTGGTCGCAGCATGCCAGCTTAGAGCAATCAGAGTTGATGCACACGCTGCATAACAGGCAGTCATTCGCATTCTCATCAGCCTTGTCACCCTGACAAACAAAATAAAATAAAATAATAATCAAATAAAATAAACATAAAAATAAAATACAAGACATAAGAAATCAACCGTGTCTGACGATTTTCAACGCTGTCTCTATTTTTCTCTTTTTCTGACAACAAAACGACGAGTCAAAAATGTATATATCTTCCTCCTCCTCTCTCTCTGTCTCACTCACTCTCTCTCTCTGTCTCTCTTTATATATATATATATATATATATATATATATATTTATTTATTTTAATACCTACGGACACTTTCATCCTTTCAGTAATCATCAGTGCAGGGAGCCACGATTACCGACGGTCGGAGAAATAAAGCCATCTCTAATTCCATTAAGCAAGACAGATACACCTTGGCCGGCGTGAACTTAGTTAAAATTAACATTTATGAAGCATATATGTCATTTGAGTAGGTTTAGAGTGATCAAATGATTTTAAAATCACGATCTACACACATGGGCTAAATTATATATATATAATTTAGCCCATATATATATATATATATATATATATATATATATATATATATATATATATATATATAATTTAATTATTATAGTATATATATATATATATATATATATATATATATATATATATATATATATATATATATATATATCCTGGCTTGAGGTAGTTGCTTGTTTACCCGGATTGATGAGCTGTGATACAGCGAAACAGTACTGTATGTGAATGACTATATATATATATATATATATATATATATATATATATGTGTGTGTGTGTGTGTGTGTGTTTTGACATAAGTAATAATGTATTACTACACAGTCATGAGCATATATGTGTGTGTGTGTGTGTGTGTGCGCGCGCGAGATCTTATTTATTAATAACTACAGATTGAAACATGGTCATGCCAGTGTAGCGAAGCTTGTTACATGCCTGTATAAATAAATTTTAATATAAATGGCTCTATTTACTATACAGTACTATTTTATAAACCAGCGAAAATTCTCTGAATTCTTACCTATAAAAACCTGAACTAATATATATATATATATATATATATATATATATATATATATATATTTAAATAAGATAATCAAAGCCTTATTTGGAGAATTAAGAAAAGACGGTTAACTAGCGATCTGCAACATTACGACTTCCTGTCGTTAGAATGCTCTCTTACTGCTTACTACGTTATGCACGCATTTGGCATTTATAGGTGTTTATTTCTCTTACTTTTAATGAAAATTATCGATGGCCCGGAGATAACGTCAAATGAGGTAAAAGGTTGATTAATTATTATTTCCTACACTGATGATTGTGAAAGCATACAGCACTAGAGTCTGTTAGTTTCAAAATATAATTATTAATATTTATAATTACACGCACGTATACGCATATATATATAAATGATATACATATGTATATAGAAGCACACACACACACACACACACACACACACACACACACACACACACACACACACACACACACACACACACACACACACACATGCATATATTCCAGGTTAAAAACATTCAGATGATTAGAATCTTTCAATTCTAACAAGCATCGTTGATTGTGCTCAATCAAAGAGTGCAAATTTATAATTTTTATTTCCTTTGAGTAAACACATTCATATCTTGCTACGATATGCAAACCGTTTCGATCATTATTGATCTCATCAGGCAAGAAAAATTCTGAAAATTATAAAAAGGTCGAAAACTTTTTATTAATTTTAGAAAAGAAAATATTTTGCCATGTCTAACGTATAGCATGGTTTAAAGATTTTATGATAGGCAGTTCAAAGCTTAACTTTAACGAGTATAAGAAAAGGAGAGGGGAGTTTACACAAATTGGCGGTGGGGATGATGTATAAAGATTAAAAGGAGTGAAAGAAGGAGTGTGAGAGAAAATCGTGAGAGAAAAGTGTGAGAGAAAAGTTTAGAAGTTGATGAGAGGAGGGTTCGTGTAGTCAGTTAGAGAGAGAAAAAGATGAAAAAGGAAATAGATATAAATGAGAAGGGAGGGGGAATTGGAGTGGGGTAGGGTATACGGGAAGGTCGGAAGAGCAATATTTCAGACAATTTGAATTAGGTATAGGTGGGTGGTATTTATACTTAATTTATTTAAAAAAAATGTTTATTTTTTTTTATTTTACAATTCGGAACAGTCTATGACGCTGACTGACTTTCACTGAATTTGGGTCAAGGTCGATATGACATCAATGTGTTTCCATTTGAAAACTCGTTCAATTTGTTTCATTAAATGTGTTCCCCCCCTCCCAATCAAAAAGAAATATATATATATATATATATATATATATATATATATATATATATATATATATATATATATATATATAAAGCAAAACTTTTCCTAAATGAATAGCGCACTCTTGGAAGCTAATATAGTTTATATTTGTTTATATAATCATTACGATTCATCTTCCACATGGCTCGCACTAATGGCTTAACCCCTAAAAACGCCAACTGTCGATCTTAGTTAACAAAAAATAAAAAAAAAACTTGCCTGTCTCCCCACACTAGTTACCAGTAGCATGCTAAAAAATAACCGGCATTTCAAGTTTCTACTCAAAATTTACACACCTAAGATCCTCTCCTCTTAAAAAAAGCTTAAAACCTAGAAACGCTACTGGCTATATGTGCTGCTGTTGTAAACGAGGTAACTTACGCATGATATTTCCGGTTGTATGGTGACGTGTTGAATGCCGGCTTTTTTCAAGAATTGCTTGATTTTTCGAAACACACTGAGACAATGCTCGGGCGCGGCCACGTAATGAAGTGTTGTGACGATTGTGTCATCCGTTAACTGCCAAATGTGTAATTCGTGGATGTTTGTCACTTCGGGTATCTAGAAAAAAAAAAAAGAAAAAAAAAAAAAAGAAAGAAAAGAAGAAAACGGCAACATATAGAATAGAGATTGATTGATTGAATTGAAATCTATAGCTTGAAAGATCTATTGCGGACTGTGAGAAATACACGACAAGGAAAACAAAACAAAAGTACAAAATACAAGCGATCAAGATAACATGATAACACAACGGTCAAAATATAATAACATTTATTGAGAAGTTTGAATGCGTGCATGCGAGTTGCGTTTTTAATTTTTATTTATTTATTTATTTTTTTAATTTTCTTCATTTGAAGATTGTTACCCCTGGTTTTTATTGAAACCAACCGAGAGCTCTTTTTAGTATCCTTGGTGTTCCCTTAAGTGCAATTGTTTGGATCTCTTTTGCACTTGTTTCACCAGGAATATTAGTTAGGTAGGACTTCAGGTTCTTCTTCATAAACTCTGTGGCACCTATCATAACTGGTATGATTGATATCTTCCTAAGATTCCAGTTTCTTTTCATATCATACACGAAACTTGATATTTGGTCTGTTTCTCCCTTTCAGCTCTGTTCAGACATCCATCATTAGGAACACTCACTTCAACCAAGGTTCTGACTCTTTCTGACTTATTCCATAAAACTATGTCAGGTTTCACAACAGCATTTCTCAAGGTAGGTGGTTGTAGGGATTACATGGTCGTAATATATGGTATATAAGTCATTTCAAACTGTTATTTCAGGTTGATGTTCGCAGGATTTGCTGCTACATTGGATGTTTTATTTTTTTGCATATGGTCCAGTGGATGTACTTACATACTCCATCATGTCTCGTTGTGTTGTAGCCATCCCCTAAAAGAACCTTGCAACTTGATACTAGATGACTCACACTTTCCAATTCTGTGTGGCAGAATCTACATTTGCGTTAGTATGAGAGTTTCCATGGAGATGAAATATACTCTATGCTCGATTTATGTCAATGAAAATTTGGTAAAAGAGAAACAGTCTACTTGATGATAGCTTCCGGTTTTGAATTTGGAAATAGACAAGCGATATTTATAAGAAAACTGTTACATTTTAGGTCGGATGTTTTTTTTTTTGGTATGTGTGTGGGGGGCAATTACCAATTTGTTTTCGCCGTTTGTTTTTAATTATTAACACAAAACTACTTTTCATAATTAAAATTTTTTTCTTTTTCTTTTTATTACAAGTATTCAAATAAAACGTTGGGGAAATTTTTACTTACTTTCCACTAAAACAATTTCCTTTCAAATTAAGATTTTTTTTTTGAAAAGATTTTCGGGTATGCTGAAAACGAATATCGCATTTAAATTTCCGTAAAAAAGTACTTTTCCAGATAAGGCAATGTAATTCCTTATGTTATAAGTTGTGGCCATTATTGTATGCGCAAGCGCGCATATTTTTGGCGCTGATTGTTAAGGTAGATAGGAAGTTAAAATTTACCAAACTTTTTTTTATATATAATTTGAATGTTTTTGTTTTTATTATGAATAATAGAATAACATTTTTTATAAAAGTTTTTTGTTGGTTTTCGTTGGAAATATTATTTAAAACGTTAATTTATTATTTTTTATAATTGAAATACTTTTTAAATTGTTTATATTGAAAACAGTTTGGAGTTTTACTTTCATGTCTAAATAAAACAATAAATTATTTCATAATTATATCGGCTTTAACTTAACAAGGTTTTATACTCAGCAATAAAAACAAAAATGAACAACAAGAAAATAAAGCATAAAAATTTGAAACCCTTCTACCAGGAAAAGCAAGCCTCATTAAGCAAAACTCATAAAACCTGATATTTTAATCAGTTCTCAAATCCATCCTAAATGGACGTTTGAATCTTGGTAAGAACAATAATAAGAAACAAAACTAACAAAACATCAAACACGGACACCAAATAATGGAACAATTCTATAAAAGACTAGCAGTTCAGCCCGCCTTGGCTCGGGCCCTATGTACTGTTCATAACTTGCCCTACTTGTGAATACACTTTATGTAAGATTTCAAATGTTTAGACCAAAATCTGTCTGATTAATTTCGTAGAGATTGCAAAGGTAAATTTTTAAAAGCTTTGACCCCAATTTTGACCCGTTAAGATTTATTATTTTTGTCTCAAATCAAAATACAAAATTTTACCTCTGTCCAAAGTAATCTACATCTAAAATTTCAAGTCTGTAGACTCAAAATTGACGGAGGAATTTTGTAGAATCTGCTAAGGTAAACTCTTCCAACTTTGCGCGTTTGGCAGCCAAATGTTCGCCCAAAACTGATTAAAATGCTTGCCGCATATCTGAATACTCGTTATGTCTAAATTTTTAAATGTTTAGACCTAAAATTGGCTGAGTAGTTTGCTAGACACCGCAAAGGTAAAATCTTTTGAATTTAGACCCCTTGGCAGCTTAAACTTTCAACCAAAAACGATTAAAACGCTTGCTCTATGTCTGAATACATTTTATATAAAATTTCAAATGTTTAGACCAGAAATTGGCTGAGTAATTTGGTAGAGACCGCAGCGGTCAATTTTTTTAAAAAATTTCACCCCAATTTTGACCCCTTAGTATTTACTGTTTTGGGCTCAAATCAACTTTAAAGTTTGATCCATGTCCAAGTAACCTACATTTAAAATTTCAAGTGTTTAGACCCAAAATTGACGGAGGAGTTTGATAGAATTTTCAAAGGTCAAATCGTTGAACATTGACACCTTGACAGCTAAATTTCTGGCCGAAACCCGATCAAGACGATTTTCTACAATTTCAATACGCCTTATGTCAAATATCGAGTCACTAGACTGAAAATTGACAAAGTTATTTGGTGGGTAAATGTACGCAGACACAGACAGACAGACATTTTCACTTTTATAGATATACTAGCATTTCAGCCTGGCGTTGCCCGGGTGTTTGGAGGTGTGTTGAGCAGAAAAAAGTGGTAGTAGTAAGGCAGGCTCGAACCCGTACCGCAAAGGAGGAAAAGGACGGGGGAAAAACCTGACGTCTTTGCCGTTACGACCACCGCCAAACCGGAAGTGACGTAGGTTTTAATTCAGGCTAAAGTTTTAGGAAGATATACATACATACATACATACATACATACATACATACATACATACATACATTTATATATTGGTAACTAAAAATTTTCGACCCAAACTGATTAAAAAGCTTGCCCTATCTCTGAATACCCTTTATGTAAAATTTCAAATGTTTAGACCAGAAATTGTCTGAGTAATTTGGTAGAGATCGAAGCGGTCAAATTTTTAAAAAACTTTGACCCCTATTATGACCCCTTAACATTTATTGTTTTGGGCTCAAATCAAGTTATTAAGTTAGATCCATGTCCAAAGAACCCATATCTAAAGTTTCAAGTGTTTATACCTAAACTTTACGGAGGAGTTTGGTAGAATTTTCAAAGGTCAAATCGTTGAACTTTGACCCCTTAACAGTAAAATTTCTGTCCGAAAACCGATTATAAAGATTTTCTCAAATCTCAATACTTGTGTATATCAAATTTCAAGCCTGTAGACTGAAAATTGACAGAGTTATTGCGTAGGAAAATGCATACACAGACACTTTTACTTTTATATATATAATAGATAGTAGATAGACAGAAGATTAGTGAATGTGACAACGATTCTAAGCTTCTCTCACACACTATTTCTTATTCAGAAAGTTGGATAAGGGGGGTCGTGTAGTCAGTTAGAGAGAGAACGAAAAAGGAAAGGGATATAAATGAGAAGGGACGGGAGTTGGAGTGGGTTAGGGTATATTGGAAGGTCGGAACAATGCCAACGATAACAAAACAAAATAATAATAAAAAAAAAAAACTAAAGACAAGTCATACTGCCAAATTTTTAACTCCCGTTGCTAGCGGGGGACTCTGTAGTGACTGGATCAAGATGTGTTTAGAGTAAACGCGAAAAAGAAAATCTCTTCAATTGCTACCCTCTTTCTTTATCCTCATCGTTGAGATTCGTTCTCTTCACTTCCGAAAGCAAGTTAGTTTTATAACAGAGCACACATGAGCGCATATGAAAATATCAGCAGCAGCTGAAGGATGGATGGCAAGCAATTTTATTCAGCAGGAGCAGCGTTTGAGCCCGTATGCAAATTAGCAAGTGTGCGCGGGCTTGCGTCTGAAGAAAAAGAAAGGATATCACGTGATCGGAAAGAACAAAAATCGGTGCCGGAGGAGACTGACGTGTAAAGTGAAGGCAAGAATGGGCTGGCTGTAGCAAGCTTGCGGTCGGAATAAAGTGAAATGGACATGTGGCAGCGAAAGACTTTTAGGCTGCCGCCAAGACAAAGAGAAAGAAAAACGGTTTTAAACGATTTATGATAAAAAATAAAGAGAAGATGAGTCGGATACTTGTTTATTTCCTTTGTTTGTTTGTCCCTGCGATGTTACAGTTATCATAGGGACGTATTAACTCAAAGTATTTTCAACCAATGAAAATCGTTTCAAACTCCTGTAAAACGAGGAAATAAATAGCGTAAAGCTAGAGAGATTAAATCCAGCACATCAACGACCAAAAGTACGCATGGTAACCCGCAATACTTTTGGTTGGGAGAGATGAAAAGAAATCTGTAGCGACTCATATAAACGTTTTCTTCATCCTGCACACATATTCTTACATACTAGGGAACAGCGAGGATACTAAAAAGAGCTCTCGGTTGGTTTCAATAAAAAAGCGGGGCAATGTTGGCAGCTGGTTTGGCTGCCCCATACCCGGCATTACAATCTTCAAAGGAAGAAAAAAAAAAAAAAAGCATTTTAAAGCCTTTGCATTGCCAAAATGACAGGATTTCGTTAACACCCTTTTTGGAGATATATGTTTCTTTTTATGGGTTAGTTTTTATTTCTTAGACAACAAATATGTTTCTCCGTCTTTAATAACGTGTGGTTATTGTAAGTACAAACTCGGTTTCTGTATCACATTTTTAATTAAACAGAACCCGATTTTGGTTCATCTCTTTTTTTCTGACATATTTTTATTCTGTGCTAAGATAATTTTTTCTTTGATCAATTATTTTTGTATACAGTTACCTACTTTTATTTTTAATTATGTGTTGCGTATTGTTTTATTGTTTATTCGTGGTTTTATTTTTGTGTACGAATTCTCGAATGTAAATTATTCTGTACTTTTAGATTTTATTAAACTTACAAATCGTTTCCACACTGGTCAGATTCGGTACAGAATTTCAGTTTAATGCGTTTTATATGAAATATATATATATATTATTTTTCGGAAAGGGGAAGTGTTACAAATTCTCCATTGTTAACTGTTCTCTAGTTTTAGAGTTTAAAATATCTTACAAATTATTTGCGCACGTTTAAAACTAGTCAGGTTCTGTAGAGATTTCATTCTAACGCGTTTTTGTTTTTATTTTTTGTTATTTTGTTTACCATTTGTCGAATGTTAACTATTCTGCACTTTTACCGAATCTTGAATCTTTAACAAAATTTACTGACATTTTGTTATTGTCGTCTTTGATGTCAAAGTACTTACCTGTTTTTTGATGTTTTCCTTTAGTTTTTCTGCCTCGGAATTTTGCGGCACCGTCTGTAACATTATATGAGCCGACCTGTGCACTGTAAAACAAATACAGACAAGATCAGAAGAGCTTACACCATATCTTGTTTCATAATTTTGGTATAGGGATGTGTGTAGTGATAGTACCTTACAAGACCCACCAGCTGTTTCTTGGAAATATCAGGAGAGGTGGTCATTTCTGGTCATCATGCATACTTTAAATCTTTCATAATAAGCTATAAGCGCCATACTCTTGTAAATGGTCTCAGCCAGTAAAGTGGTTGACCATAGTCGAAGGTTATCCAAGGGTTCCCTTTTCATTAATTCCTACACTGATATGTAAAGAAGGGTGTCACTCCTTTTCCAGAATTGCCCCACTTACCCTTGATCTTCATCTTACAATTCGGCGTTTAGCAGGGAGAATCAAGTACCATTCTTTGAGTCATTAGTATGACTCGTCCAAGAATCCAACTTCATTCTCCTCATCCATTAACAAACATTTGAATCACAATGCTAAAATGGACCGGGCTAAACCTTACGAAAGTACCTGCTGTCTCGTAGAGCTTGTCTGCGGAACAACAAAGGTTTCGCCCACTGCTTACTACTGTAGTTATGATAAAAACCCATAGTTTAAACAGAAATCCATGCAACGTCTCTTTCGGAATCTTGCGCTACTGTATTTGTGGATTTTCTATGACAAGCGCAAGTATGTTGGAAATGCAAGAACCTTTTGCACCGGTAACTGGTTGCTTTTGGTTAATTGAATCTCTGGATAATCTGTAGTGTTATTAGGTATATAACCCGCCTCTTGGTTACCAACAATGGCATACGAATGTTAAATAGTAAGTAATATATATGTAAACATAACACATCGGTTCCCATTAGGTTGTTAAAGCTAAGTATCGTTAAATCTGGTCAAAATGGGTAACCATTTGGAAATACCAGGTGCTTCATGTGCTCTCCGCCTATCTTAGAATTGTTTCTAGTCGTCATGAACCTCTCCTTGCTACTGGAATCAAGCAGTGCCTATTCAGGAGAGTAGTGGTTAGAGATTGCACAACTTTTGTTTCACAATTTAGCGTGTGTCATCCATCATCCCTCAGACCAGATGGCAGTCGTCGTCCCAACGGACGAACGCTCTCCTTCTACACCACTCCTTGCTATTAGTTTGTAAATGATAGTCATCATTAAGGTCATATGTTTTTTTAACATAAATTATAGTGTCATATCACAGAATAGGGTAAGAGTGAATTAAATTATAGTGTCACATCACAGAATAGGGTAAGAGTGAATTAAATTATAGTGTCATATCACCACATCACAGAATAGGGTAAGAGTGAATTAAATTATAGTGTCATATCACCACATCACAGAATAGGGTAAGAGTGAATGAAATTATAGTGTCATATTACCACATCACAGAATAGGGTAAAAGTGAATTAAATTATAGTGTCATATCACCACATCACAGAATAGAGTAAGAGTGAATTAAATTATAGTGTCACATCACCACATCACAGAATAGGGTAAGAGTGAATGAAATTATAGTGTCATATCACCACATGACAGAATAGGGTAAGAGTGAATGAAATTATAGTGTCATATCACCACATCACATAATAGGGTAAGAGTGAATTAAATTATAGTGTCATATCACCTGATCACAGAATAGAGTAAGAGTGAATTAAATTATAGTGTCATATCACCACATCACATAATAGGGTAAGAGTGAATTAAATTATAGTGTCATATCACCACATCACAGAATAGGGTAAGAGTGAATTAAATTATAGTGTCATATCACCACATCACAGAATAGGGTAAGAGTGAATGAAATTATAGTGTCATATCACCACATCACATAATAGGGTAAGAGTGAATTAAATTATAGTGTCATATCACCACATCACATAATAGGGTAAGAGTGAATTAAATTATAGTGTCATATCACAACATCACAGAATAGGGTAAGAGTGAATTAAATTATAGTGTCATATCACCACATCACAGAATAGAGTAAGAGTGAATTAAATTATAGTGTCATATCACCACATCACATAATAGGGTAAGAGTGAATTAAATTATAGTGTCACATCACCACATCACAGAATAGGGTAAGAGTGAATGAAATTATAGTGTCATATCACCACATCACAGAATAGGGTAAGAGTGAATAAAATTATAGTGTCATATCACCACATCACAGAATAGGGTAAGAGTGAATGAAATTATAGTGTCATATCACCACATCACATAATAGGGTAAGAGTGAATTAAATTATAGTGTCATATCACCACATCACAGAATAGAGTAAGAGTGAATTAAATTATAGTGTCACATTACCACATCACAGAATAGGGTAAGAGTGAATTAAATTATAGTGTCATATCACCACATCACATAATAGGGTAAGAGTGAATGAAATTATAGTGTCATATCACCACATCACATAATAGGGTAAGAGTGAATTAAATTATAGTGTCATATCACCACATCACAGAATAGAGTAAGAGTGAATTAAATTATAGTGTCACATCACCACATCACAGAATAGGGTAAGAGTGAATGAAATTATAGTGTCACATCACCCCATCACAGAATAGGGTAAGAGTGAATTAAATTATAGTGTCATATCACCACATCACATAATAGGGTAAGAGTGAATTAAATTATAGTGTCATATCACCACATCACAGAATAGAGTAAGAGTGAATTAAATTATAGTGTCATATCACCACATCACAGAATAGGGTAAGAGTGAATGAAATTATAGTGTCATATCACCACATCACATAATAGGGTAAGAGTGAATTAAATTATAGTGTCATATCACCACATCACAGAATAGAGTAAGAGTGAATTAAATTATATTGTCACATCACCACATCACAGAATAGGGTAAGAGTGAATGAAATTATAGTGTCATATCACCACATCACAGAATAGAGTAAGAGTGAATTAAATTATAGTGTCATATCACCACATCACAGAATAGGGTAAGAGTGAATGAAATTATAGTGTCATATCACCACATCACATAATAGGGTAAGAGTGAATTAAATTATAGTGTCATATCACCACATCACAGAATAGAGTAAGAGTGAATTAAATTATAGTGTCATATCACCACATCACATAATAGGGTAAGAGTGAATTAAATTATAGTGTCATATCACCACATCACAGAATAGAGTAAGAGTGAATTAAATTATAGTGTCATATCACCACATCACATAATAGGGTAAGAGTGAATTAAATTATAGTGTCATATTACCACATCACATAATAGGGTAAGAGTGAATGAAATTATAGTGTCATATCACCACATCACAGAATAGAGTAAGAGTGAATTAAATTATAGTGTCACATCACCACATCACAGAATAGGGTAAGAGTGAATTAAATTATAGTGTCATATCACCACATCACAGAATAGAGTAAGAGTGAATTAAATTATAGTGTCACATTACCACATCACAGAATAGGGTAAGAGTGAATTAAATTATAGTGTCATATCACCACATCACAGAATAGGGTAAGAGTGAATTAAATTATAGTGTCATATCACCACATCACAGAATAGGGTAAGAGTGAATGAAATTATAGTGTCATATCACCACATCACATAATAGGGTAAGAGTGAATTAAATTATAGTGTCATATTACCACATCACAGAATAGAGTAAGAGTGAATTAAATTATAGTGTCACATTACCACATCACAGAATAGAGGAAGCGTGAATGAAATTATAGTGTCATATAACCACATCACAGAAT
>NC_136522.1:24937487-24982487 GCF_053919585.1 Euprymna scolopes | reverse complement strand
AAATGGAGCATAATTGCTCCACTTCTCATTCTCCTTCTCTCTCACATTCCTGCCCCAGGGTACTGGAAAATGAGAATAAAAAAGTATATATATATATATATATATATATATATATATATATATATATATATATATATATATATATTTACTTTTTTATTCTCATTTTTTGCTAAACATTTATTATAAAAAAAAGATACTATATAAAACAAAACAAAAAACTATTATGATTTTAAAAAAGTAAAGAAATATTGTATTTTTTAATTATTCTCTCTAAATCTGAAAAAAAAATAACTCATTTATTTTTACAAAGATTTTTATTTTAAATTCTTATTTCAAATTTAATTTTTATTAAAAAAAAAATAAATCACCAGGAAAATTTTTTCGTGCCTAAAATGTTTATGTCTAAATTTATAATTCCAAAATATCACACGGATAGAAACTCAACACGAACAGTTGTACCTTGTCATACATTTGTTGTGCCTTAATATGTTGTGTTTTAATTTATCGCGCCTAAATTTGTCATGCCTAAATTTGCCCTGTCTAGCGTGACTAAATTTGTCGTGTGTAAATATAATGCGAATAGAAGGTCAGCAGGAGCAGTTGTTCCTTGTCATACGTTTGTCGTACCTAATCGTACATTTGTCGTACCTTAATTTGTCAAACTTAAAACCTTTGATTAGGCGTATTAACCACAATAAATAAATAAATAAACAATTATGGACGGAAATCTTTTTCTTTTTTTTTTGCTGACCTTGTTTATTTTCGTTTGAATTCAGTTCCTTCGCTTCCTCATCGTCGTTTTCGTAGTCGTCCTGGCTGCATAGACTGTAAATCTCCAACCTGTCATCGTCCACTTTCCTCCGGAGCTTCTTCTCCCGCAGTACGTGGGCATACGATTGTGAACCGAATAGAACGAGGCAGAGAATGTTGAGGCTGAGGCCGACCGTTCCCATCATGATAATCAGGAAAGGATCATTTAATTCTTCGATTTCGACCAGCCGCTGAATGGCACTGGTGGCCACCGTGAAGAACAAGGCGAACGTTAGGGTGCAGCTGATGAAACCGCCCAGCACATAGATCCGATCCCAACCGTAAGTGTTCCTGTCACTGCGATCCTCACCGACCTGTTATTACAGGAAAAGATTAAAAATAGATAAATAAATAAATAAATAAATAAATAAATAATGGATAATTGGTATATATCCAGTTTAAGACCCAATTCCAGGCAACTTTGTGTTGGTATCCTCTGGTTGCTTATGTATCCTGCCGAACATGCCAAAACGAAGTCTACCAAACGATTAATTCAAAACGCGGCGTTTCCTCCCCTTATGTTAAAAATAGCTTTCTGTTTAGAAAGTGCTGTAGTGCCCGGAAAAAAAAAAAAAAAAAAAATACTGGCTTTCTGTTTAGAAAGTGCTGTAAGGGCCCGGAAGAAAAAAAATAAAACAACAAAAAAAACAAAAAAAATACTGGCTTTCTGTTTAGAAAGTGCTGTAGTGCCCGGAAGAAAAAAAAAAAAAAAAAAAAAACAAACAAACAAACAAACAAACAAAAAAAAAATACTGCCTTTCTGTTTAGAAAGTGCTGTAAGGGCCCGGAAGAAAGACACAATTTAGAATTTAGTAGAAACTATAAGGTTGACAAGAAAGTTCTTGCGGATTTTTAAATTTTCATTTCAAATGATGTATTTTTAAATAAGGTTTCATTATAATACCTTTACTTTATATATCATTTTCGTTCTCTCCCTCTCTGTAATTGTTTAAATTACAATCGTTTCAAAATAATTATGTCTTCTTTTCAAAACGCTGAATACAAAATGGAGGGGGGGAATTCGAACAATTTTCTTATTTCAATTCAAGCTAGGCCGAAAAGCTGTTGAACCAGCTCGCTATATCAACGAAGCGTTTGTCAGAGTAATCACTACTGAACGCACAGCACGATGGTGGTTTCAGAAATTTCGTGGCAGTGACGAGAGTTTTGAAGATTATGAGCGTAGTGGTTGGCCATCGGATGCTGACCACGATCAATTAAGAGCCTTGGTCGAAACCAATCCATGCACAACTATTCAAAAACTTGCTTCTAAAAAAAACACGTAACATATACGACGAGTTCCAACCACTTGAGAGACATTGGAAAGATAAAAAAAAACTTGATAAATGGATGCCTCACGAATTGAACGACAACCAAAAGAAACGCTGTTATGAAGTGTCATGTTCCCTTCTTTTACTCAACAAGAACGACCCGTTTCTCGACCGAGTTGTGACTTGCGATGAAAAGTGGGTTCTTTACGACAACCGGCGAAGCTCAGCTCAGCTCAGCTCAGTGGTTAGATGCCGAGAAAGCTCCACGACACTTGCCGAAACCAGAATTGCACCAAAAAGTCATGCTGACTGTTTGGTGGTCTGCGACCTGTTTCATCCATTACAGTTTTTAATGCAGGTGAAACAATTACGGTGGAAAAGTACTGTTAATAAATGAATGGAATGCATCAGAAACTTCGACAACAATATAAATATTTTATATTTATTTACAAGAAAATATGGAAATGTACGTAATTAAAATAAAAAAAATCAATCATCCAATAAAAAGTTGTTGATCTTTCGAATAGCCAACAACTAACAAATTGTTTTCGATTAGTCAATGATAAATGTTTATCTACTTGAAAATAAACTTTTTAATAAAAAAAGGATTTTATTTACAAGAAAATAATTGAAAAACAATAGTTTTTATTATCATTTTATATTGAAATATACTTAATTAAATAAAAAAAAGTAGCGTCGTACACACACACACACACACACACACACACACACACATATGTATATATTCTATGGATTTATTATCTATTATATACCTTCTGTTTTTTTTTTGTTTGGTGTGATCTTTGTTTTACACGTAGTTTAATGGAATGTGCCCGATGTTTGTGCTGCATTAGTGTCTTCTCACATTGACATAGAAGAGAGCGATCCTATGCAGCATGCCAAGATTCGAGGAAAATTGGCGGTAAATATATACGCTGTGTAAGGCAAATCTATAAAATAGCTTACAAATAAAAACAACATAACTGACATTAACCAACTTCCCATGCCTCTTAGAGCATAGTTTTGGCATGAATGACTGGCTACAAAGGGATATAAACAGACTAGATACTAAAACGCGAAGATATTGACACTGTACAAAATAATATACAGAAACCAGGTATCTTCCTAGGTTGTGTCTGTCCAGAGGAGCAGGAGTTATAAGCCTCGCAGAAATTAACCATCAGTATCGTGTCACAATTGTGAGCACCGGGCAATATCTGATGAGCTCCCAAAATCCAAATCTTAAAATAATACATCAACATCACGAAACAAGAGCCAGCAGAACAACTTCCATCACAAAACTGGCCAAATATTTTGGACTAGACAAAACTGTCTTACAAATGAAACAGAATCAAGAAAACAAGCCTGCTACGGAACTTCCAATTTCCAGCTTCTATCATGAAACTGGTCAAGCGTTTAGGACAAAACTGTATTACAAACAAGACAGAAGCAGAAAACAAATCTGCTACGGAAATAGCCGAAAAGAGTCGCTAAAAATACACAAAAAAACTCCCATTGCACCCCTCCCAAAAAATGGAAGACTACATAGATAAAGAAAGCTAAAAAGATGATCGCTCCATTATGATCAGGAGAGGATTTTAATGGCTGATCAAGATCAAGATTTGATGACCAATACTTTTAAGAAGATGAGTGATCTCAGCAATGATAACAAGTGCACGCTTTGCCACACAGAAGTAGAGAGTGTGAGCCACCTAACACTCAGCTGGAAGGTTCTGCTGGGAGATGATAACGATACAATTTGACACAATGGTGTGTGCAAATATCTCCACTGGACAATCTGTAAAAAGTTGAATATCAAATGCAACAGCATTCATAGGATCATGTTTACCAGAAAGAACAGTTGGAAATAAGTCATACACCATCCACTATAACTATGCAATTCTTACAGCTACGTAGCTAGAAAACGGAGCTTTGAAACCTGACATAGTAATATGGGATGGAAGGTGAAAGAAGCAGTCTTAGTAGATGTCAGTGTCCCCTATGATATTGGGTTAAATAGAGCTGGAAAGGTAAAAACAACGAAACACCAATGTCTTATTTGCGACATGAAAAGAAATTAGAATCTTAGGAAAATCTCAATCATTCTAGTAATTATTGGAGAAACTGAACTCATTAAAACAAATTTCAAAAACTACCTGGAAAATATACCAGGTGAATCAAGTGCAAGAGAGACTCAAGCAATTGCACTTACAAGAACGATTAGAATCTTAAAAAGATCGTTCGGTTTAAATATATTAGAGCAGGTGAATGTCTGTCATCCGGTAGGATGTTCCATCCCCAGCTTTAACAAACTGATAAGAAAATTAAAAAAAATAGTGATCACTTCCAGGCAACACTTCTTTTTATGTGTGTATATCAAAAATGTTTGTAATTGGAGAATATGAATGCTCACGTAAAACTTACCAACATTGTGACGAGCCCAACGGTAAGAGCTAACCCGTCAGTGAGAATTCGGTAAGAATCGGCCTGTAATGCCACCGAATTGGTCCAGACACTGAGGCATATTTCCACTAGAAAGTAGGCCATGTGGAGGACGACAGCGATGGCAATGACACGTTTTCCCCAATCAAAAGCCATCACTTCCGGTTGATGTGTTTTTTTTTAAATCCGAGCTCAATAGACCAGTCGATCAGCGTGATTTCTTCGTTCAGAAAGATCAATAACCTTGTCTGCTCATACGATTTCCTTCTTCCAGACGCACAAGACTTCAAACTGAAAGAAAAAGAAAATAATGTTTTAATGCAAGTTTTTTTTTTTTTTTTTTTTTTTTTTTTTTACTGAAGGTTCACCATTTATCAAGGTCGAATGTCATTCAAGGATAAAAGTTAATGAGATGAAATAATTGCATGGTAACCAGATGAAAAACAAATAAGCAACTCACAGTATAGTAGTATACTAGACGATTAGTGACCCGTTTGGTCATTATTTGTTATGCTAGAATGGGTATGTGTATTAGAAGTGGTCATTAAAAATGACGTAATAAGAACTTTAATAATTCAACTTACTATCTTTCGAAGCTTATAACTACTTGAAAATGTAATTCAACCCCTAATTTTTTTTCAATTAAAGGAGCAAAGACAAAAAAAAAAAAAATAACAGATTTAATAGCAAATTATGCAATATTTGTGTTTTTAATTCGGTTTTCTTTAAAAAGATTTAAAGAAAATCAACGAAATTTTACTTATTCTGATTATAAAAAATATATATAAATCCCAAAAAATTACTTACCTATAAAAATACTATTCAATGAGTACTTCCATTCTTCATTGTTAAGAATTTATCTATATTTATATTTTATATTCCATGTCCTTTTTAAATAAAATACTTTTTTAAGCAAGTACGCAAAAATAAGATCACATGTTTTTCACAGTTGAAATAAAGGGAGACAAATATCTGCTTTTTTTTCGCATTACAGTGTAATATTGGCTAAAAATTAAAATTAGACGAAAAACGTAACGCACGCGCGTAGGCCACATGTGCACGCTTATGCGTACAAAATGGCCACCCGTGATAACATATGGAATTACATGGTTTATATTTTGGAAAACTACTTGTTTTTCGTCTAATTTAAATTTTTCGCCAATACTACACTGTGACAAGGCAGTTTGGTATGCGAGTGCACATTTAACAGCCTTTTTATGCTCGCTTTTTTACATTTGAAAAAATATATGCACATTTCACATGTTTTTACGTTAATCAAATTTTGTCAAGTGAAAGTGTCTGTCTGTGTGTCTGTCTGTATATGTACACTTCCCTACACAATATCTCTGTTAATTTTCAGTCTACAGATTCGAAATTTGATATATAGGGTACTGAGATTTGGGAAAATCTTTGTAATCGGTTACGGGGTCACAATAGGGGTCAGAGTTAAAAATAAAAATGACCGCTGCGGTCTCTACCAAATTACTCAGACAATTTCTGGTCTAAACATTCGAAATTTTACATGAAGACTATTCAGAGATAAGGCAAGCTTGGTTTGAGTCGAAATGTTGAGTTACCAATAAATAAATGTATGCATGTATATTTGCATGTCTGCCTAAAACTTTCGACCGAGGCGACGGATTTTCACAAGATCAGTATCGTTTCTAACCTTTCAGACGACAAATATCGAAAAATTGGCTAAAAACATTAATTTCTTCACCTTCAACTGGGCACTTTTCTAAAGGGGGGGGTCGCTTTTTTTCGCCGATATTATCGAAAGTGATCCCCGATTGTCCAGCCTTATTTTAAACCTACGTCATTTCCGGTTTGGCGGTGGTCGTAATAGCAAAGACGTCGCGTTTTTTCCATTCTTTTCCTCCTTCGCGGTGCGAGTTCGAGCTTACCTTCCTACTACCACTTTTTTTTTTTGCTCGACACACACCTCTAAACACCTGGGCAACGCCGGGCTGAAATGCTAGTATATATATATATATATATATATATATATATATATATATATATATATATATATATATATATATATATATATATACTCTAATCTATCTACAATTATAAAAATGAAATTTTGTCTGAGGGTGTGTGTGAGTTCGTTCCGTTCCTTATAGACTCCAAAATGGCTGAACAAATTTTCTTTAAAATTTAAAGAACTTTAATGTATAAGTCTGGGAGTGATCTTAGTTAAGTTTATTTCTCAGAATACTCCCGATAATTTCCGATAATCGATGACCGAAACCGTTATCTTAATTTATTTTTCATCGGTAAAGCCATTTTTCCCATATCGTCGCTTAGCAACAGTGATAGAACAACGAACAATGAAAATTCTACTGTGGGTAAGTTGATAGCGAGACAAAGCCATAGTGTAACTTAGGTAGGGCCAGGTTATCTAAGAAGACGGCTGAACAGTAAGGAAGGGAGAAGGAAAGGATTTTAATCTGAATTCGATTTATAATTTTCTGGCCATTGTCAGGTTGGTGCAGATCACAACAAACGACCCAAGACTGTTGTTGTATTTGTTGATTGGTATCACTGCTTAGTTTGCAAGGCTATTAGAACCGCGATTTACATACAACACCCGGCATTTTCAAATATTCACCTATTTAAGTGTATAGTAACATAGCAGCAGTACAGGAAGAGTCTAAAAAGACAGCAGACATTAGACTTCCTTCTATTTCCTGTCGAAAACAACATTTACATAGATTTTTAGAAATTTTACAATCACATCATGCCTTGTATTTGTTTTTGACCAATCAGATTGGTGGATTATATTTGTTGCGAAGTTCGCCTTGACGGGCTTTTTGCATGCGTGTCTCTTCTTTTTCAATTCCACAGATACCGCGAACGATGAAGGACTGAAACTCCAGCTCTCTGAATAAGGATTATTGCATACCTCTTCCTGTTCACCTGTTTGAGACTTTTATTTTAAGCCTAAATGATTACACTTTTATTTTAAGCCTAAATGATTAGACTTTTATTTTAAGCCTAAATGATTAGACTTTTATTTTAAGCCTAAATGATTAGACTTTTATTTTAAGCCTAAATGATTAGACTTTTATTTTAAGCCTAAATGATTAGACTTTTATTTTAAGCCTAAATGATTACACTTTTATTTTAAGCCTAAATGATTAGACTTTTATTTTAAGCCTAAATGATTAGGATCAATACTTATTATTTAAGTCTAATATCGTCTCAATGCGAGAATTGAATCGTTTTCATCAGAAGGCATCATATCGATCCTCTCCAAACAGCTGTAAACTCAGATCTTCGAAGACAGATGAACCTGCCTCCAGTTCCTGTTAAAGATAAAAGACTATCACTTTTCGAGGTTGTTAACAGCTCTCTTCAGAGGCAAAACGAGCATTCCTTTTTGCAACCGAGGATCTAATAAATTTTGTGTTGAATTTTAAGGTAGGCCTTGTTGTGTTTGTCTTATTTTGCCAATCTCTTGGAGCAAAAAGCAATTGAGATAAAATATCTGACAAGATTTCATGTAGACAAATATATTATTGTTCGATTGTTCTTGGGATTTGTTATGATCATGATAACACCATAGAAGCGGCGAATTAAAAAGACAACTGAGAACATATTCTATTTTTTAGTCGACATCAACAGATTCTACATTTTATAAGCCTTTGCATACGTTTGTTATTGTTTTAGCTGTATCGTAATATACGGCATAATCGCGTTGACACACTGGTTCTCGTCAGATCACCAAAGTTAAGCAACGTTGAGCCTGGTTAGTTCCAGATGGGTGATTATTTGGGAATTCTAGGCTCTGTACGTACTCTCCGCTTATCTCGGAAGTTGCTTCCAGTCGTCCTGTACAGACATTTCACTTGCCACTATTATTTAACAATGTCGACTACGGAGAGGTGTTGTTGGAGATTGTACACCTCCTGCCACAAAAATTGCACGTGCAGGCACCTCTTCGTGGGTATCCATTATCTGTCAAAAACTGAAGGAGCCCTTAATCCAGAATTAATCGGAAAAGACAACAAACACTTTCTTAAAGACACTATTCGGGAATAGATTCAACCAAATTTTTCGGGGATCTGTAGACGTGTTTGTTATTGGTTGTGTTGTATTGTAAACACGTAGAAGCAGTTGAGAAGGATTCGAAAAATACAAGTTAGGGTGAAGAGTGGTATTAAAAAAATAAATAAGAAGTGGTAGTAGACAGGCAAGTTCAAACTCGTGATGCGAATGCGGAAAGAAAATCTGACATCATGACACGACCGGAAGTAAAAAACGTTGAAATTAACCGAAGTGAATTCAATTTTTCGATATTTGTCGCCCGAGGTATCGAGCTTCAAAATAATGCCGATCTTGTCAGGATCCGTCGTCCCTGTCGAAAGTTTTTGCGAGACATACATACATACATTTAAACATGCAGGTGATATTTATATTATAGACTAGCCTGAGTGTCCAGCGTTGCCCGGGTGTTTGGGGGCGTGTGTTGAGCAAAAAAAAAAAAAAGAAAAGAAAACCCAAAAAATAAAAAAAATAAAAACAAACAAACAGACAATAAAAAACAAAAAGTGGTAGTAGGCAGGCAGGCTAGAACCCGTATCGCGAAGGAGGAGGAGGAGGAGGAGGAGAACGTGAAAAAAATAACGTTTTTGCTGTTGCGTCCATCGCCAAACCGGAAGTGGCGAAGGTTTAAATTAAGGCTAGTCAATCGAAAACAGTGGATGACTTTCGAAAATATCGTCGAAAAAAGCGACCCCTCCTTGGAGAAATTTGCCCAGTTGACATGCATACATACATGATGATTTCAACGTCTTGTTAGACGAGTGCCACTCTCTCAGACACTTAAAGTCCATGAGCCCAAAAATGTCTTCCATCACCACAGGACAATTTTTATAGACAAATGCCTGAGGAAGTATCTATACACAGATGATTTTACAGAGTCTTAGCTTTGCACGACAGCTAAGTCTCTCTCCCTCGGTTCAAAATGTTGAGATCCAGCAATAAGCAATAAGCAAGAACAAGATAGCCAGCAACAAGTTAAACTGCAGACCAGCTTAATGCGGGTACTGGTCTCCCGCTTTATGTTTTTTTTTAATCAAGGATTTGCTTCTCCTAGAAAGGTTGCCTTCACCACGGCTTATGGGAGCCCTCTCCATCCCAGCACACACACATACACACAAACACACACGGTGCTAATTGGCCGTTAACCCCCCAAAAGGGTTCATACATACATACATACGTACATACATACATACATACATATATTTAAACAGACAGGTGAGATTTATATAATAGATTATTACAAAAATATATGTTAAAACATTTTCGGTTTTCAAAATGAGTTAGGTTTGAAAATAAAGCAAAACAACAAAGCAACAAAACAGAAAATGAAAACAGAATCGTAGAATAGGGCGTTAACAGTCTGTCCCTTATATAAACAAACTAGTGGGGGGGGGGTACCCGGCGTTGCCCTGGTATTTGTAGGTGTATGTGTGTGTGGTTTTTTTTTGTGGGGGGGAGGAAAATCAGAACAAAAAGGAAACTTAACGATAGCGATTAAAAAAAAAAAGATGGGGGGCATATGGGCTCAATCCCGGAGCCTTGAGGCCCATAGATTGAGCCTGAACACCTGCGCTACCGCGACAACGCTACAAGAGCGATTAAAGTGAGACAAGTCAAGGAGGTTTGATTGACAGGTGGCCGCTTCGATGACGGGGCAGTTTTTTGGCGTTTATTTACTTTGTTTCACTGCGGCATCGTTTTTTCATTTACTGCGGGGCAATTTGGGCTTCCCCAAGATAATGGGAGGGGGGAGACCAGCTCCCCATTGAAAGGGGATTGTCCAAATTGAATAGCAATTGTCTTATATAAGGAAAAACCGCATTGATCAAAGCTGATTGCTTTTGGACGTTCCGGCGATCACGCTGGGAAAGATGCAACAACCTTCATATTAGATTCGCTTTTATTATACGAAAAAGGTGAATCTACACGTGCTGATCGAAAAATGTTAAATATTTAGCTTTTCAAAGTCGGACAAATTAAATACACTTTCGTAGTTATGATTTCGACGTGACATAAAAAGTTTTTAAAATGAGCAACGGCCTTGAGAAGCCGCCGAAAAAAAATATTTTGTGGATATACACAAAAAGCGAACATACATACATACACACATTTTCGCTTTCATATATATAGAAGATGAACCGGCGTATAAAAGTGGTGTGTTAGTAGATATTCTCCTTCCAAGCAAAACCAAAACCCAACAAGTAATGATGTTTCTTCGTTTTCTTCTCTCTAGCAGCAGACAATAACTCCAAAACATCAGACAAATCCGATTAAATTTCTGTTTGGACTCAGACCCCGTCTGTAATAAACACCCCCTTTCCTCGTTTTTCATTTTTGCTCGAATGTCAGCGAATATATATATATATATATATATATATAGGAAATTTATTACTATGAGTCCAGAATGAGTTTACAAATTGTTTCAACTAGAGGAAAATCCTCAAAGAGAGGAAAAATCCAACTAGCATCGTCAGAATTCATAGATGGACTAAGTTATAAAGTCAAATAAAAATGGAAAGATCGTAGATAAAGGGGAGTTAGAAAAGAAGGGGGAGTGGTGGGGAGAGGACGTTGGAGTTTAAAGTAGTAGGAGTGTATTAAAAAAGAGAGGGGTTTATAATTAAATATTAATTATGTGTAAATTCTTATATACGTGTTTTTTAACAGTTTAAACTTAAAAGACGCTACTTTTGTTGATAACGGCATAAGTAACAGTTAATTTAAAGGATCACCATGGCAACAGGTTGGAAAGTTAATGTTAGTGAAGGAACGGGTTGAAAATGGGGTTTAAAGTAATATAGCCGGGCGGAGAGAGATTGAAAGATATTTATTGTTTATAAAATGGAAAGAAAAAGAAAAGGAAAAATAAGTTAATGAATTATACTTTACAGGTTTATTTTAATAGTGTGATGATATATATAATTAAATATAGTAAATAAATTAGCCGGGCAGGTAGAAATAATACGTTACAGGTTTATTTTAATAAAATAAAATAAAATAGGTGAAGGAACGGGTTGAAAATGGGGTTTAAAGTAATTTAGCCGGGCGGAGAGAGATTGAAAGATATTTATTGTTTATAAAATGGAAAGAAAAAGAAAAGGAAAAATAAGTTAATGAATTATACTTTACAGGTTTATTTTAATAGTGTGATGATATATATAATTAAATATAATAAATAAATTAGCCGGGCAGGTAGAAATAATACGTTACAGGTTTATTTTAATAAAATAAAATAAAATAGGTGAAGGAACGGGTTGAAAATGGGGTTTAAAGTAATTTAGCCGGGCGGAGAGAGATTGAAAGATATTTATTGTTTGTAAAATGGAAAGAAAAAGAAAAGGAAAAATAAGTTAATGAATTATACTTTACAGGTTTATTTTAATAGTGTGATGATATATATAATTAAATATAATAAATAAATTAGCCGGGCAGGTAGAAATAATACGTTACAGGTTTATTTTAATAAAATAAAATAAAAGAGGTGAAGGAACGGGTTGAAAATGGGGTTTAAAGTAATTTAGCCGGGCGGAGAGAGATTGAAAGATATTTATTGTTTATAAAATGGAAAGAAAAAGAAAAGGAAAAATAAGTTAATGAATTATACTTTACAGGTTTATTTTGATAGTGTAATGATATATATAATTAAATATAATATATATATAAATAAATAGCCGGGCAGGTAGAAATTATACATTACAGGTTTATTTTAGTGAAATAAAATAAAATAGGTGAAGGCTTAAGTAAGTAACTTAAATAATAGAAAAAAAAAAAAAAAAACATTTTTAATAAGTAACACACAAATATAAGCACACGCATAAATATGTACAGCAAATGCACATACGTAAATGGGGGAAAAGCACATGCGTGATCACACACATATATATATATATATATATATATATATATATATATACACATATACATATATATATACATATACATATATACACAAACATACATATACAAACACATATATATATATGTACACATACACAGATACGTAAAAATACACGCATATATACACATATAAACATATATGCAAGTACACATACATCCAGATGCAAACACTTACACATACATATATATATACAAATACATATACATACATACACATACATATAAATATAAATTAGCTGGGAGGGGGGGGGAATTGAAAAATATTTTATAAATAATTTTTAAATTTTCAGGCGTTGTAGTTGAAGGAAAGAGAGAAAGAGAAAAATATAAATTAATGAATTATAAGTTACAAGTTTATTTTACTAATATAGAAATAGGTAAGAATATCAGTAAGTTAATCAAATAATAAAATTCATAAAATTATTAGGGAGATATTTATAATAAGTGAATAAAACACATACACACAGAAAAACACACACACAAATATACATGTAGAAGATACGTAACCAAATACAAATATATATAAAAAAAACCCATACATATACACACATATAGAAGATACGCACAAACACAAATACATATATATACATACATATACACACACACATATATATACACACATATAAATACATACATACACACACATATACATATACAAACACACACACATACACACGCACACACACATATATATATACATGTGCACATATATATACACACATATATATATATATATAAATTAGCTGGGCAGGGAGAAATTGAAAAAATTAATTTTTTGTTTTTAATTTATTATTTATAGTTTTTTGAATTGTCGGGCGTTAAGTTGGAAGAAAGAAATGAGAAATAGAAGGGTAAATAGGTGAATTATACGTTATAGGTTTATTTAATAAAGTAAAAAAACTAAGGATATAAGTAAGTTAATTAAATAATAAAAATTAATATAATTATTAATAAATGTAGATAGTAAGTAGATAACAAAAACACACAAATACATACACATGAGTACACATGTAAAAAATACACACATCAATGGGGGAGAAGCATGTGCTTGAGTATATGTACAAACACAAATACGAAAAATATGTAAATAAGCTTCGTGTTAAAAAATATGATAATTATTATTGAAAGAATTAGTAAGAGGTAAATATAAGAGAAAAGCGTATTATATATGTTATATGTAGATGGTAAATTAAATAATTAATTAAAATAGAAGGTAAGTAAATGATTAGTTGTTAACAAGTAGATAATAGACCGAGAGGCAAGTCGAAGGATACCAATTGTGATAAGTACGTAATTGAAATAATAGAAATCGAGACCTGATTATGGAAATAGCCAATAAGAGACTATGGGGCGAGAACCTTTAAATAATGACATAAGGAGTGATTAAGGCAAAGGGGGGGGTTACAAAAATGAGTTTGGTAAAGAGAGATGTAGCTAAAATATGGTGGGATAAATAGGTGGGGGTTCTGTGGAGGGGTTCTTTTAAAATGAATGGGGGACTATATAGTTTAGGTTGTAAATAGGGTGTGTGTAATTCGTTAGTGTTAGATTTTAGGGGTGGGTTATAGTTATTATTAGAAGGGTGAGAAGTTGCTTAAGAGGTGGGATTTATAATGTTTACAATTAAGTGAGGTTTCAGTTTTTTTATTTAGAAGTTTATCTCTATCTCTAAAATTAGTAATCAGTAATTTTTCAGTTAAGCATAAATAACATGGGGAGTTTAGTGATTTACAGGTACTAGCTCTATTAAGAATTTCCCAGCTAATAATTGGGGTGAGGTTGTTTCGGGTAAGTAGTAGATAGTGGTTAGTTAATGAAGTACTATTTGGGTGGTTGGGGTTATTTAGGGAGCATTTATGCACTCTAAATCTGTCTTTGAACGTGGTGCTTGAAAGGCCAATGTAAAATTTTTTGTTTTGTGGGTCTTCAGCAGGGGCAATAGTTGCTTTGTAAACCACATTTGTTGAGAGACAATTTTGCTGGAGCGGGCATTGGGGTTTGTTAAGGCAGTTACAATTATTTTGACCATTGTTATTATAGTTGTGGTTATTTAGTATTTTATTGTTGTGTTTTTTAATTTTATTTTCTAGATTATTTGTGCAACTGTAGCTAAGCTTAATAGTGTTCTTATTAAAAATTTTATGTAGAATATTACTAGGGGGGAAGTGGTGATTAAGAAGCATGAAGAATTTTTTACCTAATTTAGTTTTTATCATATTATTATAGGGAGGGTTAAACCAGAGGACTTTGCGGGATCTGTTATTCATATTTGTATTGTTGGGTTTATTAGGGTCCAAGTATGTAATATTAGGGTTGGAATATCCAGATTCCTTTAAAGCATTTTCAAAGAAGGGTTTGTGTAGGTTAAAAATGCTGGAGTTAGATGAGTTTGTGCTAAGCCTTTTTTCTATTGATTTAGGGATATGTTTAATAATGTGTTTGGGGTGGTTGGACATAGGGTGTATATATAGAGGGTATGTATTATTTTTAGTGTATGGTTCATAAGTATTATTAGGGAGGTTAAAGGTAACATCTAGAAAATTTACTGTTTTTAAGTTGGAAGTTACTTCAATCTTTAGATCCATATTCTTCAGTTCCCTGATAATGTTCTTTTTAATGCCTTCGCACTTTGGGCCGCTTGCGTTTTCAACAATGATAAGGCCATCATCTCTGTAAAGTCCCACGTTGTTGTTGGGGATAAATTTTGTGATATTATATAGGATGAAAAGGCCTACTAAGTCAGTAGCCTCAGCTGCATCAAAAGCACCCATCGCAAGGTCGAAGGAGGTAGGTTGGTCTTTTTTAGTCCATTGAGAGTCCTGGCTTAGTAGGACAGTTTTACGGCATTTCAGAATGATGTCAGTTTCAAATGGTTGAACATCGGAGAAGGTAGAAGCAAAATCCAAGACAGTGTCAAAAAGGTGTTTAGAAATAGAAGGGTAGTAATTAACTATGTCAAATTGAATAAATGCAGCCTTGTTCTTGTTAGGTATTCTTTTGAACCAATTAATGGTGTCTTCGGTGTTAATCCACTGGGTTAGGTTGAATTTATTTTTGATTTGTTTATTGATTCTTTCAAGAATTGTTTTGCTGATTCTGCCAATTTCGGGTCTGGTGGGGTTGATAAGCCTGGTTTGTGGTCTGGTACGGAAGTGTTCTTTATGGTCTTTTATGAGGAGGTATGCATTTTTAGTATCTAGCTTAGCTACCCTGTTGCTTAGGTTTAAAGTATCTGTGATTATTTTACTTTCTATATTAATGTCTTTGATTAAGTCAATATTTGATTTTTTGTATGTTGAGGTGAGATTATCATTTAGAAGTTTTAAGTATTTTTGTTTGGAGACTTTGTAGAAATTTTGTGATTTATCAGCCTTGAGGTATATTTGCTTAGATTTATCTATATCTTTAATTATTTTGTCCATGTGGAGTTGGAAAGGATTTTTTTGTTTACGGAAAGAAATGTGGAATATCTGTTAGATCCGTTTCAAAAGCGGCCAATTGTTCTATGTATGGAGCTGTGTTTTTGTTGGTAAATCCGTAGTGGTTGGTTGGATTAGCAGGATCTTTTTCTTTAAGGAAGAAGTAGGCCTTCCAGCGCATTTTTCTAATGAGTTCCTCCATTGTTCTTATAAGAATAAGAAAGTATTCATTTTTTGGTATCGTTGGAATGTTTTTGAGGGAGAGTCGGAAGTTGATCTTTTCCATTCTTAAATGGGGTAGATTCCGAGTTTTTTTCGTAAAGTGCTCAACTGTAGAGGAGCGGGTATTTATTTACCAGTGGTAAAAAAAACCGGACTAAAGTGCTCAATGTGTAGTCAGAGCAGTATATAGGAAATTTATTACTATGAGTCCAGAATGAGTTTACAAATTGTTTCAACTAGAGGAAAATCCTCAAAGAGAGGAAAAATCCAACTAGCATCGTCAGAATTCATAGATGGACTAAGTTATAAAGTCAAATAAAATTACTTTAAACCCCATTTTCAACCCGTTCCTTCACCTATTTTATTTTATTTTATTAAAATAAACCTGTAACGTATTATTTCTACCTGCCCGGCTAATTTATTTACTATATTTAATTATATATATCATCACACTATTAAAATAAACCTGTAAAGTATAATTCATTAACTTATTTTTCCTTTTCTTTTTCTTTCCATTTTATAAACAATAAATATCTTTCAATCTCTCTCCGCCCGGCTATATTACTTTAAACCCCATTTTCAACCCGTTCCTTCACTAACATTAACTTTCCAACCTGTTGCCATGGTGATCCTTTAAATTAACTGTTACTTATGCCGTTATCAACAAAAGTAGCGTCTTTTAAGTTTAAACTGTTAAAAAACACGTATATAAGAATTTACACATAATTAATATTTAATTATAAACCCCTCTCTTTTTTAATACACTCCTACTACTTTAAACTCCAACGTCCTCTCCCCACCACTCCCCCTTCTTTTCTAACTCCCCTTTATCTACGATCTTTCCATTTTTATTTGACTTTATAACTTAGTCCATCTATGAATTCTGACGATGCTAGTTGGATTTTTCCTCTCTTTGAGGATTTTCCTCTAGTTGAAACAATTTGTAAACTCATTCTGGACTCATAGTAATAAATTTCCTATATACTGCTCTGACTACACATTGAGCACTTTAGTCCGGTTTTTTTTACCACTGGTAAATAAATATATATATATATATATATATATATATATATATATATGATTTTCAGAATGTGAGAGAATGTATATAATAAATTCCACAGCCAAACAACGTCGCAGCCCACAAGAGCCATGACAGTCAAAGAACCGGAAGTCCAAGACTCGAGTTTCGCTCTCATTTGGGCTCGTCAGTTAGACACATCCGAACTCAGGATTCGAAACCCGAGCCTCTTGCATGCAAGGCAAGCACTCTACCAACTGAGCAAACGCCCTGCACACAAGAATTTCAATTAACCAACACAGATCAAGCAAACCGCGCCGAAATCCGACTGTGAAATGAACTTACTACGTCTCAACTGTGGAATTTATTATATATATATATATATATATATATATATATATATATATATATATATATATATATACATACTAGCTGTACCCGGCCACGCGTTGCTGTGGTTCAGTTTGTTAAAATGAACACATTCCTCAAGAAAAATTGCATTTTGTTCGTTTATTTACTTTTATTATTTTTTGCAATTTTTTTAATAAATAGAAGTTGTTATTTTTCCACCAAAAAAAAAGATTAATTTTTTACCATAAATTGTTAGGTGAAAGTTGTTTTTTCAGGAAAGCTTGCACTTTTTTTTAAAAGAAATTTTCAGTAAACGTTTCTCTTTGAAAACAGAATTTTTATTATAAAAAGAACAGATGAACACTGTAAATAGTTATGTGAAAGTAGAGAAAAATTTGATTCTTTTTTTCAAGAGAATGTACAAATTATTTTTTTCTAACAGATGTTCAGAAAATAAACAGAAAAATACTTCCATCATTAATTATGCAAAAAATAAATAAAATGTTGATTTAGTGTTTCAACATAATGCTTATAAATTACGATAAAACTTGCTGAGTATGAGCTGTTTTACGGTTGTTGTAAAAATAGAACGGAAACTTAAATTTTGCTTCGTTTTAATCTTTCTTAACTTTTTAATTGTGCCCCCCTCAAACGAATATAATCAAAACAATTGTACTTTATGTATATAAAACACAAAATATTTATTAAAAAAAAGTTAATAACGAAAGGGAAATAATTCCATTTTTAAACGAAAAAGTCAGTTTGGTATATCTTTTTGTTATTTTTTACATAAGTCCAGCTTACCATTCACATTGGAAATGTCGCCATTTATAGGTTGGAGGGTACGTTTACAACGGATAAACACTCCAATCTAGTAGATGTATCAGAATTTTTGACACCCTTATCACGAAACTACGAATAAAATATAAACATCTCGTGATTTCTCTTTTAAAAGTGGGTTGTTTATTTTCTTTATGGATTATACTTCCAAAATAAACTATTAGAGTTGTTTTAAAAGTAATAGAAATATTTTTTTTTATTTTTTAAAAAACTAATGAATTTTACGAACTCAATATTTTTCAATTTTTAAACTTTAAAAATCTATCAAAATTTTTCTATTGATTCTATTTTTATTATATTTTCAGGGTCGATGTGAAATTTTATACCCTTTCCAATAAACTGAATATAATATTTTAGACAAACGTTTTTTTAATTCACGCCCCCCCATTTTCAAGTGTGTATTAAAAAGTAAATAATTAATTTACACACCAAAGTTTTATATATCACAAATTGAAGAGAAAAGGTCAATAAGTAATATATTCAAATTTAAAACAAAAAAAGTAGTGTTTTTTAGAAATTTACCTGTAAAGTTCGAAGTTTAAAACCTGTTTTTTTTTTAAACCACGTTGTTTGTTTTTTCTTTTGTTTTTGTTTTTTATGAAACCTTGGTCCTTGCTCCTTTAATTGAAAAGAAATTAGGGCTTTAATTACATTTTTCGAGGAGTTATAAGCTTGGAAAGACAGGAGGTCGAATAATTCACCTCCCATTTTGAAATGTCTATTAAAAAGTAAATAATTTACTCACCAAAGTGTTATATATCACAAATTGAAGAGAAAAGGTCAATAAAAAATATATTCAAATTTAAAACAAAAAAGTACTGTTTTTTAGAAATTTACCTGTAAAGTCCGAAGTTGAAAACCTTTTTAAAAAAAAAAAAAACACGTTGTTTTTTTTTTTTTTTTTTTTTTTTTTAATGAAACCTTGGTCCTTGTTCCCTTAATTGAAAAAAATTAGGGCTTGAGTTACATTTTTCGAGGAGTTATAAGCTTGGAAAAACGGGGTGGAATTATTCACTATTTTTCACGAAATTTCTGACACACATACCAATCTACCCATGTTAAGAACGGCTTTCGGAATAGACACCCCTAACCTTGCCAGCATACCCGAAAAGCTATAAAAGTTGATGTGTCGAATGTGAACGATGAGTTGGACGTAATGTAAAAATGTACCGAATTCAAAAGGGAACGAAATTCAAATTGCCGTTCCATTTTTACAACAACCGTAAAGCAGAGCATTCTATGCAAATTTTACCTAACTTACTGTATTAATGCTATTTTTTTAAGAAAAAAAAATATTTAGGTTTGGCTATAAATTCCTAAACTCATTTCACCCTAAATAATACAGGTGACTGAAATAGGAATCTAATTGAATCTTTAATTTCCTGAATAGTATGCGAGAATTCATTTTTCTTCGAGTTATATCGAATTCATTAATACGGACTTTAGGGGCTTTTTTTTCGTAATGTTACTGTAAAAATTATGTTTTATTGTTACAAATTACGATGCTTTATTTATATAAAAAAAGCAAAAATAAATTCTTGCGTTTTTTATTTACTACTGAAGACCATAACTTTAGTGAAGGTATTTTTTGTTTAAACAAAATAAAACATTTTCACTAAGAGTTAAGTAAAAATAATTAGTTCATTATATTCTGCGATCATTATTTGATAAATACTGCAATTTTCATTAAAATTGGTTAATTTTCTGATTTTTGGTGAATTTTTAAGTAAAGGGAGAGGTCAAAATGTTTATACACTTTGAACGTCAGCATTCATTTTTCGATGAATATTTAATAGGAAAGCGACCACGTGTGGTAAATTTATCAATAATCATGTGATTAAACCCATTGAAAATTTACCGATATTGTAAACACATTCTGTTTACATTAAGCCTGTAGTGTTTTTTTAGTAATGCAGTGTTGGCAACTGAGATTTAAAAAACCCGCGAGATCAGGAGAAAGAAATCTCCAGAAAATCGCTAGATTTTTAACTTTTATCATCTGAAATTTTCAAAAATCGCTAATCCCCCCCCCCCAAAAAACCTCCCTATTTTCACTTTCTACCATAAAAAATTATAAATATAGTATATTCAATATATAAAATGTTCCGTGTTTTCTCACTATACGTTTCTGGAATTATATTGAAGCGGTTAGCTCCCGTATTTTATCAGCTAGTTTTACCTTTTTTTTCAGAGAGGGTATTTTTTTTTTGCAGGAAACTAAAAAACTCAAACTTTTTATAATAAAAGTTAAATTGAAATATACTGCAAATTAAACATCACAATAATGGTGCAACATATTTTGAAATTAGAAAAATAAAAGAACAAAAAAACTTTGTTTTAGCATGTTAAAAGTATTTAGGTTGGTAGATAATTAAATTCTACTGTATTGATATAATTTTTTTTTTTTGCTGTTGTTTCTTGCTTTTTACAATTTTCGACTAAATACTTCTAAATTTCGTATTTTAAACTAAACTTCGAAGGTTGGAATGCCCCCCACCTAAAATGTACTTGGAAAAATCGATTTTATAGCGAGATTTAAGAATGGTTAGCTGAAAAAAAGGTGAAAAACAAAACAAATAATCAATAAATAATTGCTACCAAAGGCAATAAATGCTACTTTTTTTTTTTACTTACATGAATGAATTTATTTTATGTTATAAAGTATTTTCAAGCGCTTGCGGGTGTGTGGGTGCGAAATGTCTCCAGATTTTCTAGAATTTCCCGCTAGATTGTAAACGAAATCTCCAGATCTAGCAGGAAAATCGCTAAATTAGAAACACTGGTCACGTGACAGGAAGCGGTAATAAATAATTGTCCCTAAATAAAAAAAATCGCCTATCGGTACAGAGAAAAATACCTATTTATCATAGAAAAATTAAGTATAATGTTATAATTAAAAAGAAATATATAAAAACACACATGGATATAATAAACATATTATACCAAAACGTGGAAGCCATCCGTCCAGTGGTTTTTTAGACAATTAATTCCGAACGAACCAAAAGTTACACACACACACACACACACACACACACACACACACACACACACACACACACACACACACATATATATATAACTACTTCATTTACTCACATAAAATTAATATACGAAAGTATAGATTTATGCGTAAACTTTAAGTATTTTCTTCAAAAGTGCTCAATACGTAGGTAGAGCTAGTTAGTAATTTATAAAATATATATGGCGATTAAGCTACATTGAATATTCGGCGTTTCATCCAATCTAGAATTCGTCAGGCTTATGCGGCCTGACGAATCCTAGAGCTGATGAAACGCCGAATATTCAGTGTAGCTTAATCGCCATATATATTTTATAAATTACTAACTTATGCGCATAAGCCTGACGAATCATAAAGTGGATGAAACGCCGAATATTCAGTGTAGCTTAATCGCCATATATATATTATATATATATATATATATATATATATATGTATGTGTGTGTGTGTGTGTGTATAACGTCAGCGAATGTAGATAGATAGATAGATAGATAGATAGAGAGATAGAGATAGAGAAATAGATAGACAGATAGATAGATATAGATAGATAAGTATATATATATATATATATATATATATATATATAGATAGATAGATAGATAGATAGAGAGAGAGAGAAAGAAAGTAGAATTCTGGTTCAGGATGGGTATTAGTCTAGTCGCACCGAAGAGCTCCTCTCTCTTTCTCTCTCTCGCTCTCTCTCTCTATACATAATTAGTTTTTACTATAATAATTAAATACCTATATATATATATATATATATATATATATATATATATATATATATATATATATATATATATATATATATATATATATATATATATATATATATTGTTAGAAATTTCAGAATGCAAGGGCGATAACTGCTGGATTTTCCAATCACGCGATTATTTCGACCAATGATATTGCATTGTTCAGTTGCTGCGGAGGATTCAGGAATTGGCGGGAATATTGTGTTTCTTAAAACAGATTTCCATCCAGCGCCGAGCAAAGCTGACGCGTGTTATCCCGCTCCGTGCCTAATGAACTAAGGCAGGGTTCTATCCCATTTGTTATCTCCGCTCACTTAAATGCGGATACAAGCCTGAGGCTAAAATGTTCTATGGATTAATTACTTCATTATCATTGCCCGCAGGGGGCATACTATTTTATGAACATCGATCGCAATGTGTGTTGTTCTTATTGACCAGTTTGGAAGGATTTCGAGAACCCTCAACCATTTCTACGAGCGGCCGATTCAACCAGCATCTTCCACAAGAAGGAAACTACCTTCGCTTTTCAAGGCATGAACTACCCGCCATTTGGCTGAAGCTAAAGAGGGCACTAGTTTGCAATATGGACTCATTTTTACCTTTCTTGTAAATATTATTCTTCGAATTTAAGGTGAGCCTTTGTTGCTTTTCTGTGTCTCTTTCATTCTGCCAACGGCAAAAACGAGTAAGAGAATTTCTTACAATATATATATATATATATATATATATATATATATATATATATATATATATTCACTGTCATTTGAGTTAGACCACCTAGCAAGAACATTCGATAATCATAAGCTGTTTATCTATGAAAATAAAACATCGCCCACAAAGTCTCTTGTATCTGGGTAGGCATTCATTGTTTTCCAGGACACAAGTGATTTGCTATCTCAGCATGTACCTTCGTTTAAAAAGGTAATAACTTTTCATAGTGGAAGAATCAAATAATTGGTTGTCAAACCACGAGTTAGATTTCTTATTACCGGCCCGTCGTTTGCACGCATTGCAACAAATCATGAAACATTGTGTATGTTAACACCCAGCCTGTGTTGTTAGCCAATCAGTCAGCCTCATTCTAGAACTACTCTTCAAACATGCAAATTTAAAATTGACATTCAGCAATTCCTCTATCTTATTTCTCTTTCCCTTTTTTCAATGTTATTTCTCTTCACCTTTTTTCTTTCATCATATGAAGATTTACCATGAATATAGAATTGGACAAAACCCTCTTCTACATGGTTACACCCCAAATACCACATATAGGATTTTTAATTCTTTTATCAAATTCACAATCATTTCCCTAATGCAAATAAAACTCTGCCTATTATAACGTTTCAGTCATGATGAAATATTAGTTTGCTGCAAAGATAATGTCGTTTTTATCATATATACGTCAAAAGAACGACATTATTTTTGCACCAACACAATACTTAGTAATTTCCGACTAAAAGACGGAAAAAATTTCAGTTCGACCTCGAATGGGAATGGAACCTTAAAAAAGACTATAAAATATAACATGCGACATTCGAACGTTCTACTGTTATTTATTTATTTATTTTTTACAAAGGAGTCACCACTTATCAAGGCCCAGAGGCCACCCGAGGATGATGATTAATGAGTGTAGAGTGGTCAAGGGGAACATGCTGTAGTCATCGTTAGTAATAGAAATTTGGTAAATTGGATTACTTAAGGAGATGGCTCATCAAGAATTTGTTCATGTTGGACTTGAAGACAACCATATTGTATATATTATTTAATTGGAATTCATTGATATGAGTATTATTTATTAATTTTATTTATTAATTTTTATTTATTAATTTTTATTTATTAATTTTATTTATTAATTTTTATATTAATTTTATTTATTAATTTTATTTATTAATTTTTATTTATTAATTTTATTTATTAATTTTTATTTATTAAATTTTATTTATTAAATTTTATTTATTAATTTTATTTATTAATTTTTATTTATTGCAGCTAATTATCCTCATGTTTTATTAATTGTTTCACGACGTTTCGACCAACTATTCCCGTGGCCTTCGTCAGGTGGTAACCGCGACGGATAGGAACTCTGAATTTCCCGACTGCATTCACTGCAATTACTGCCTTCCGTAGTTGTCGTCTCACCACGTTTTTTTTTTTTTTTTTTTTTTTTTTTTTGCCAAGTAAGCCTCTGGCGTGCCTTGGATAGGATTGAAACCGCTATCGTCAGAAAAGCATCACCTGGAATAGTTGACCGAAACGTCGTGAAACAACTAATAAAAGATGAGTATAATTGCCCGCAATAAATAAAATTAACCACGTTGTAGTCAGTTGGAAAGTAGGAAAACGGAACTTTACAAGATTACAGAATTACGGAGCCTAGTTTAACAAAATTTAGGGAGTGAAAATTTAGAGGAGATAAAAAAAAATATAATCATAAGAACGAGATTAATTTATTCCATTAGTTAATGGCGTATTTTACCTTAACCAGAATAGAGTCTCGGCAGACCCGGACCGTATGTGTCATGTTAAAGCAAGAAATACGTACTCCCACTTGGCTCTTTATCTTAAATGGAATGCAGTTTTTTTTCTATCGCATCTCATCTTAATTTTAAGTTGATGTCTGAAGAATCGAATTAGATTTCGAACAGATATCGAAAGATGTAAACTGATACAAACTGATTAGCATATCTTCGATCTTCTCTTTTACGCCTTCTATGATTGTGTGAACCAATTGCAGCTTGTTATCGAGAGATCTTGCCTTTACAGTAAAATTCTGCTCATAATCAGATCCTCCATAAGAGTCTGCAACGGGTTCGATAGGATACTGGCCATATCTTTGACTCAGTGTTTAGTAGAATTATGGGCCTGCAATCATCTCATGCCTTCATATTTTACCCTGTTTTCATCAACCTGATTAGCTCTTTTGGGAGCCTAACCAATAAACACTTCCGTCAAAATGGGCATGAATATTTGCAATAGACTCTGAAGTGTTTATGAAGTCTAACATAAACAAATTCCTGATGAACCGCCCCCTAAAGTAAGACACTTTATCAAATCTCCAATACCAACGATTACTACGATACTATCCCATTGATTACTGTACACACAATAATCCTTATCCCCGAGTGGCTTCCGGGCCTTGATAAGTGTTGACCCCCATGTAAAAAAAAAAAAAGAAAAAAAGAACAGTTCATACTGAATAGGAAAACTAATGCTTTTTGAAATTATACTGGAATCCATTTCTAACTTTGTTCTATTTGCCCATGTATTGTTCGTTAGTCTGGTGTGCAACCTCCACCTTAATGTTCTATCGTTAGGGGTCCTCTTGTCACTACACAGGAAAGCATTTCTTCTAAGCTCCTTGCTTTCTTGATTGTATCTGAGACGGGGCATTGGCTGTACTTGACAGCGGAGTTCCGTATCCCAGCTTTTAAGCCAACCCATCCCTTATATCCAATAACTACTCCAATAATGACCGCTAAAAAAGGGACCAGCTTTTCCCTGAAGTACTTTATAATGAACAGAGATGTGGTAATCTTCCAGTATTAAACTAAATCGATACCTCACGGTCCATAAGCAGTTTCTATTTCGAATACTTTAATCAACGATGGTCTAAAAATTGACTTCTCCCTAACATCTAATCTAAACATGTACTTGCAAGAGAAATATAGATCTATTTTCACAACTAATTCACTCGGTAATCAAAACGAAATATGTCGACCAGACTGAACTATAATATTAGATCATATAAATTCCATCCAATCCATTAGTATTCTCTTCGATCTTGTCTATCATGAGGTGAAGGATCACATTTTAATCGCTTTTTAAAACTAGCCGTTTCGGATTTATGAGAAACGGCTTTAACTTAAAAAAAAACAAAAAAAACGCCTCTCTAGTTGTGTTAGGTGTATAAACCGTGACCACCTAGAGCGCGCTACTTTTCATGGCAATATCGGTCTTGATCAGAATGCCTTCTATATCCATATGAACAACATTCTAACACCGTAGACAGGGGGCGCTTCGCTGGAAGAGATGTCTCTAGGGTAGTTATTTCCGTATACAGAGATGATAATCGTCAGTCAGCGCCCATTTATCTAACCCACGAACATATTGGGCATCCTGGATGGAAGCTGCATCCAACCTGAGTTACAACAAGTCAATGAGTGCGCAGTCCTGACTCTTCATGACCTTCGCATTCACATATTAGTCAAGAAAGGAGCCGTTAACTTACCTTACGCAGTGTCACACGCAGCCCCAAAGTCTCCTATGGTAAGAACGCCGACGATGTATGCCATGCTTAGTGTGGCAAGTTCCCTGACTGCTTAGCGTAATTCCGCCAACGCTCAGGGGCGATTTGAGTTTTATTGCCTTACATAGTGACCAGTAAATAAAAATTGGGATCTTCTCCTTACATGTAGAAAGAATTCTTCCAGGAAGGAGTCTTCTTTGACCTTTAAATTCATTCCCAGCATGCACGCTTTTTGTTGCCTTTAACATTGCTTAGACAACGTTTCCTTGGTTGACTGGAATTCTCACAAATATTTCTACGAGACATCCGGGTAATTAGCAGGATATTTTTTCCTCCCTCAGCATCTGATGGAGGTCAGTTAGGGCTTTCCTTTGGCGAACGAATAACGTATTTCAACTACAGGGATTCTCCATCCTCATCTTACAGGGAGGTGTGATCAAGAAAGAAATGCATGTATAGATTTACTTGAAAATAGATGACATCACAAAACAAATTTTTTATTAAGTTGTTTAAAGTTATAATTCATCTTTTATGATGTCATTGTTTTTTTTAAATAAACGCTTTTTTTACTCAATCAATTGAAAGATAAGAAATGATAATAATTCTGATTTCGTTTATCAACGTCTCCCTGGAAAGGGGTGGGATTCATTTCCAGAGGATTTCCCTCAATCCCGGCTCCAAACCAGGAGCTTCAAAGATCAAGGGTGTTTCTAAGGATGTTGGTGGTACCTATAATAGCAGAGGTCTGAAGGCCACCTAAAACATCGGGGATTTGTAGTTTTATCAATAGTCCTCCCAGACGACTTGATACTACTCCTAGTGTACCAACTACGACCGGGATTATTTGTGTTTTAACCCTGTGTATACGCTTTATCTCAAAGGCCAATGGAGCATAATTGCTCCATTTCACGTTCCCCTTCTCTCTCACATTCCTGTCCCAGGGTACTGAAAAGTCTACAATCTGCCAGTTTTTTGAGACTTTGTCAATGACGACCAAATCCGGACGATTATGTTCCAATTGCTTGGTCGTTATGATAATTTTGTCCCACCGTACCTCTACCTTGCCATCCTCACTTGTTCTAATAATAATAATAATAATAATAATAATAATAATAATAATAATAATAATATTGAACAGACAGAGAAGCAGAGAAAATGCACGGAACTGGCCAGAGAGTTGAAAAGGATATAGAAGATAAAGAAAGTTAAAATAACACTAATCATTGTAAGAGCATTAAGAACAATACCGAAAATGTTGAAAAAAGAATGGGAGAGATTGGAATCGGAGGGTGGCCGAAAAGCTGTTGACAGTCGGCAGTTCTCCCACTCGACCACAGTAGCGACGCCCGTAAATAACTCGTCGGAATGTCTATTTAAATGGACAGCCGCCACCACTTTTACAGTGCTCAAACCGCCTGTTTGTAAACAAAGAAACAACTATATATATATATAGTGTGTGTGCGTTTGGATACTTTATCCAGCAGGGGGATGTGATGCATCTAGTGTGTTAGGTATAAGTTAGTGTTAAGTTCATGCTTGTATGCCTTCTCGCTTCCAGCTAACACCGCTGGCGAACCTCGTAGTGAAAAGGGAGCAGCTATGCATAAGTCTTCCCTGCCAGTACATAACCTCTCCATCATCAAGACTTCTAAAATGCCTCCACGTTGGCAACACACAGTAACTGGTGGCCTTGCGGCCCCAGGCTAAACTTGTAGGAGATCTTAGAGAAGTAGAGGATCCCAGAGGTAGTGTGTTATGACCCACCGATGTGTGGACATGCCCTTGCACACTACCAACCCCTACCCCACTGTCTTGTGGGTGCACTTGGTTGGGCGAAGACTAGGGGAGCCAACCTCAAAATCAAACACCATTGCCTTGTGCGCCTTATCACAGCAAAAGGCTAAGAGATGGGAACCCTGACTTCAAATCCTACTGCTGCCTTGCAGTTTTCCTTAAAAGGCTATGGCACCTCATCCAGAAATAAAAGGCGTAGTAGCGGACACGATAGGGCGACGGTTTACCTCACTGAGATTACTTTTGGCCAGAAGCTACGGCCTACTCTGCTGTCAGTCGTCTCGGGTTTGCTCCACTGGACATGAGCATTGGAGGTTCAGAGGTCTATCTGATACGCAACAGATACTGCACCTAAACTGCGCAAGCAAGTTTGGAGCCAAGGTGGAAAGTCCTGTGGCGATGGAGTGAGACTACGTCAACACTGAGGGATAAAGCACTGAGGCCCCAATTAGTCATCGTCAAGATTGACGGACTATATATATATATATATATATATATATATATATATATATATATATATATATATATATATATATATAGGAAGCAGAAAGAAAACTGTCGGACATGGAAACAATGATGTTGCGTCGGGCGAAATGTTAATATTCGCCATTACGTTACGATGTTACGCCGATCTCAAATGAAATGAGAAAGAATCGTCTGCATTTATACAGACAAGTACGGTGCGCTAACGACAACTCAATTCAAAATGGCGTATCTAAGAAAAGGCCGAAATGACAGCCGAAATAAATGTAATTGGATAGCTGACTCAATTAACAATACGGACTAGCAATCTGGGTGTAGCAAGTTCGAATCCAGTTCGTTCCATAGAAACGTTTTCATTTAGAGATGTTGGTTACTTTCCCGTGGTCCCGCCCGTAAGTAAGTATTTCCAGGAAGAATGCTACATACTAACTAGAAAGATGTCGGAAACATGAATGGCAATAATAGAATCATTATGATTCATAGAAAAGGGATGAATAAGGAACAATAGCAACTGAAGACGGCCAGGCTGAATTCTCTAAGAATCCAACTAGTGCCGTGAATGTGTGTGTGTGTGTGTGTTCGTATTTTCTATCATGTCGAAAATAGATCGTACTATTATCAGCAAATATACCAATCTCAGACACGATTGAAGCAGTAAATTATGAAAATCAGGAATAATAAAGGTACAAAGACCAACCTCCCAGGACGCACCCGCATGAATATGGTTTCGTTTAAATGTCCGAGGACGACTTGGATCTTTTAACTGAATAGGATCTGATTATATTAAAATATTCGTTCAGCAATACTGTAAAGATTAATTTTCTTGAGACATTCATGCCAGACCTTGTGAAAGGCCTTCGATATAACTCATTAGCTTCACCTGCTTTATCCAGTGTATGTTATATACGTTCAGGGATGACCGTTAGGATATCCGCAGTAGAACGGGATGATCTTAATATACTCTTGAAAAAGTGTAACATAGTTTTGTGGGGAAGTTCTTTCACCAAAGCTTTTAAAAACTGGTAATACCGTGATATTTTCCAGCTAGCAGGAAAGAAATATCCAGTAAAGTAATATTAAAAATGCTCTGTCGATCTGCCCAAATTATTTTTAAAATGTGTTAATATTTTGTTCTAGCTGGGGACGGGACATCTTTCCGGATTTCAGATATTCATTCTCTCAGACATTCCAAACGAGAGATCTTTTCGGATTTTAACCGCCCATTTAAGTGCAATTGTTTCTATCTCTCTTGCACTTGGCTCACCGGTTATATTTGCCAGATAGTTTTAAAGAATTATTTTTCATGAGTCTGGTTACTCCTATAATTACTAGAATGCTGGAGATTTTCCTAAAATTCCAGTTTCTTTTCATAACGTACACAAGACCTTACCTTTTCTCTCTCAGCTCTGTTTCATCCAGCATCAATGAGGACACTATACTCTTTATTATAGGGTGGAGAATATATATATATATATATATATATATAAAATACGAAGAACTTACGCTTCGTGAGAAATTTGCAAACCATAAGTTTCAAAATTGTTTAGCGGGGTTTTAATTCAATCTGTTTTCATTCTAAATATCAGCTGAACTTTTTTTTTTCTCTCTCATTGAATATTGAAACTTTTGACCTAAAACGTAATCTAATTATAATCTGATTCCTCAGTGTAAACAGCAAATGCCGATAGAAAGCCGAACTATGGTCAAACATCTGTTAATAAATATCAAATATTTCTTTTGATCTACAAATATATTTTACGATCGAATGTCATTAAATATTTAAAAAGAAATCGATTTCCACTGTGTATCTATGACTTGATCATTAACTTGAACACGACTATTTCAAACCCAAACTCATCTACTCTTCTCGGAAAGTCTGCTTGAAGTTTATCTAAAAGACCAAGAATTTATCGCTCAGTTTTACCCTGACACTTCATTCTTTAATATATTTAACTTTACTCTTACCTAATTTACACACAGGAATACGTATTCTTTGGGTTTTGTTTTGCACACAGACATACACACATATGCATACATATTAATCTGTCGGTTTGTATGTTGGTCTATCCGTTCCATTTTTTGCAGAAACTACTGGGCCGGCCTGGCTGATGTTTTATACAAACCTTGTTATAATAAGCTGCGACATATCAATGCATAACTAAAATGACAAGTTTCTTCAATCTTTATCATTCTTTTGCTCTTTCTCCATCTTCTTCTTGTTCGTGTTGTTGTTGTTGTTGTTGTTGGGTAGAAGTGTTATTCTTTATTATTTTCTTGTATAAGTAAAGAGACTTATCTTGCCATCTAATTTACAAACGTAATTGTGGTATGTGCGGACACACGTATGTAACTAAGAAGCACCAATAAAATAGCGTTACTCTTTCTCTAAATGTCCACAGAAAAATATAGGAGAGTGGTTGAATCAACATTTTTTTTTAAATTCAATTTTCACCCCAAACAAGGCACAGTGCCACTTTGTAGCAGGGGGTTACTATCAGGGACTTAATTAGCGGGGTCATTATGAAGGGAGATGAGTAGAAAGATGTTTGTTAACATTACACTTGAACTTCTGCATATCATTGCAGTTGGGAAAGCAGAATCCCGGAAGGGAGTTCCAAAGACCCGCAGTTCTGGGGAAGAAACTATTGGAGTAAAAGGCTTTCTTGCAACTAGGGATCTCTACTGTAAAGGGATGAGACTTAGTAGCTTGTCGGGTTTGTCGGGGGTAGTTACGTCGGGGAGGTACAAGTGTTTGCAGTTCGTCAGAGCATTCACCATTAAAGTATTTGTAGAACAGGCAGAGGGATGCAACATCTCGTCGATGGGACAGAGGCTGAAGCCTAGATGACAGTTCAGGACCTATCAGGTTGGCGACTCTCTTTTGAACCCTGTCCAGGAGCGAGAGACAAGTAGCAGATGCACCAGCCCAGATGTGACAACAGTACTCCATACATGGGCGAATGGTTGCCTTATAGAGGTACATGATACTGTCAGGCGTAAGTAGTTTTCTAGCACGGTAGAGGGAGCCAACCTTCCTTGCAGCAGCCTTGGCAATGCTCTCAATGTATCTATTCCAGTTCATATTCCCTGTAAACGTTAGGCCGAGGAGTTTAAAAGAAGTACTTTCAGGTAATGTGTTCTTGGCCATTGCTATTGGTGGTAGAGAAGGTTTCTTGTAGTTATTGAAGGAAACAAGCTTAGTCTTAGCAGCATTGAATGTGACCAACCATTTTTGTCCCCATTCCACTACGGATTGGAGGTCATCCTCTAGTGTTTCTGCCATTTCCTTGGATATGTGTTCATTTGTTTTCCCCTCATATCTGTTATAGAGAGTGGTGTCATCGGCAAATATACCCATCTCCGAAACAATTTTATCAGGGAGGTCGTTTATGAATATCAGGAATAATAGAGGTCCAAGGATAGACCCCTGAGGTACTCCCGCATTTATGTCATATTGTTTGGATGTACGACCGTCGAGGACAACTTTGATTTTTCTATTACTTAAGAAGGATTTAATTCCATTATGAATTCTTCCAGTGATTCCATATGATCTAATTTTCCTTAGAAGACCATCGTGCCATACCCTGTAAAAAGCCTTAGATATATCAAGGGCCACCGCTCTACCCTCCCCTATTTTATCCAATGAACGGTATATACTTTCAGAAACTACAGTTAAGATATCTGCTGTTGAACGGGCTTGCCTGAATCCATATTGTTTGTCAGTCAGGAGCTTAGCAGCTGTTAGGTGCTGGACTAGGGCTTGATTAACTAAGGACTCAAATATTTTGGCGAAAAGCGGGAGGAGGCTAATGGGGCGATAATTTAGTGGGTCAGTTCTTTCACCAGAATTCTTGAAGACTGGTACCACAGAGGCGGTTTTCCAGCAGTCGGGAAAACAAGATTCGTTAAGGCATTTATTGTAAAGTTTGGACAGAACTGGAGCAACCTCGACAGAGCATTTTTTTAATAGCACAGCCGGGATGATATCTGGTCCACATGCTTTTGAGGTGTCTAGGTTTTTATAATAGCATTTACCTGAGAATGGGTGATTTTTAAATCGTCTAGTGTGGCGTCTGTTCGCAGAGGAAAATCAGCGAGTGAGTGGTGTACCGAGAGTTCAGTGTGGAGTTTTAGGCAAACCGACTGGCAAGCAGATTAGCCTTGTCAGTTGCCGTGCAAGCAACCTCATGATTGTTTGATAGTAGGGGAATAGTTGACTGTCCATTATTTACTACGCTGTTGTAGATTTTCCAAAAATCCCGGGTTCCTAATTTCTGTGCTTCGATGCGTTTTCTGGTGGTTTCAGAGTAATCTGTCTTAGCTGTCTCTATCACTCTCTTACAATTATTTCTAGCTTCTATAAACTTCTGTTTATTTGAGCTGGACTTATGTCGGTTGAATCTGTGGAACGCATGCTGCCTTTGACAAATGGCAGCTGCAGAAGCAGAAGTAAACCATTGGGGAGAGTGGGGCTTGCTATAAAATTTCCGTGCGAGAACATGTGCTTCAATAGCAGTTTTGAACCATTCAGTGGTCTCATTTGCACACTGTTCCGCTGGAAGAGTAAAGATATTTTGCCATGGGGCATCTCTGATGAGCTCCCTGATGGCTTCCCAATCAGCCTTTTTGTAATACCTTGTTGTTTTGAGTAGTGGGTCTTCAGTTTTAGGGCGAGAATTTAAGCTGATTTCTACCATTATCACAGCGTGATCAGCATTCCCGAGTGGACTGTGGGCATTTGTTGTACAGTCATTGGGAACCGTTGTCAGAAAGAGATCTAGAAGTGAGGCATGTTGATCTTGCTGGTCTGGGAAACGTGTCGGAAATGTAACCAACTGAGATAGGGAATGGGATATAGAGAAGCTATGTGTTGCGCTACCAGCTACGTTTGTGTGATTAGAGAATCCTAGCCAGTTACTGTGGTGGGCATTGAAGTCACCAAATACATGTATTTATGCGCTAGTATCGACGGAGAGTGCTATATCTATGCTATCTGAGACTTTTTTTTTATTAGGGCACAGTCTTGGTTTGAGGGAGAGCGGTAGAGAAAATACAAGTAGCTAATATTATGTTGCATATTTAGTCTGAAGCACATGAAGGCCTGGTCATCTGATTCTAGTTTTATTTCTCTAGTCAGGGGGAGGGTGTTACGAATATAGACTCCAAGTCCATGCATATGTCTGTCCGAGTCCTTACGGTAGAGTGGGAGATAACCAGGCATGTTAAAGTGGTTAGAGAGAATGGAGGAGTGAAGGTTAGTTTCACTTAATGCTAAGATATCCGGAGTGTTTACAAGGAGAAATGACTTAACATCATCTAAGTTAGTTCTAAGCCCGCGGATATTAGTAAATGCGAGCCTCAAGGGAGGAGGCAGGTTGGTTTTCTTTGAGTTTGGTACTGGTTTAAACGTAACTTTTGCTTGAGCTGTCATTTCATTTTATTTTATTTAAAAGTTTCAGTTAGGGTGAGTGAGTGAGGGGGTGCTGGACAAGTAGTTGTGCAGAATACCAGACATGCAATACAAGTAGACCATCAGCTGTCCTCACCCACAGGATTGTGGCCTCAGGAAAGCCCACCGGGAATGAGTGCAGGGTCCCTTTCCATGCGCGACATGGCACTACAAACATCCCGATATTTTACAACTGTTGATGAAGCAGCCGCTCTAAGCGCTACCAAAGAGTTAGGGCACCTGTACTATCAGTCGGAAACAGCAGCCAGGAACTGTCAATCCGGTACCCTCAAACCGTTAGGCAAAGCCAGCCCAGTCCAACTGCACCGACATATATGGCACTGAAGCACCCCACTGTGTCCAGTTTAGGGGGATAGGATGTGGCGGGAGCGGGGAAAAGCGGCGTTCATTGCCCTAGTCAGGAAACAAAGTCAACCACTGGGTGATTCAGACGAGTCTCTGTGATAGTACCTCTACGCCTGGTCAATAGGCAAAGAAGGAGTATGAAAACCGGGCGATAGACAGAACCTATCTCCTCCTTAAGCAGTTTAGGTTTTCCAACCGGTGATTTGTTTGAGTCACCAGCTCTAGGAAGGTTGTCGTGCAGGACTGAAGAGGCCTCCCTCCCCTAGGTTTAGTTTCAGAGTTTTCCTTCTCCTAGACGGATGACCTGGGAAGACCTCCGGGTTCATCAACTCCGAAGGGGTTCGCCCCGCGCCTGGGTCCTAATCCAGGTATTTCTGCGACCCCGCATGGGTAGTTAATATTTATTGGTTATTTAGGTTAATATCTCCTGAAAAAATCGGGCATTTAGGTTAAGTTCTACGGAAAATTTTCACTCCTCAAACGTGGTTAAAAAAGGGCATTACTATGCTTCCATTTTCATTTTTACTGGGAGAGGGTATAGGTAAAAATTCATGCAGTGGAAGCAGCTAAATTTGCTACAGTATTGGATTGAGAGAGACGAGTTAATGTATGGTTAGATATAGTTTTGTAAGTTTAGGAATGTATGGTTAGATATAGTTTTGTAAGTTTAGGAATGTATGGTTAGATATAACATAGAGTGAGAAGGGCGAGAGAAATACATAGATATTTGAGAGAGAGAGAGAGAGAGAGAGAGATGAGTGATGAGTAGGACTTTCACAATAGCATATTCTTTTTATTGTTTTAACTCTCGTGTGTGTATCCGTTGATATTTTATGTGCTTTTATATCGAGTGGTGTGGTTCTCGGTTGATTAACTGTGTCTAACTGTGTCGGATATATACTCGAGAGTCAAAACAATGATAAGAATGTGCTGTTGTCACAGCCCTAGTGATGAGTGACGTGTACAGTTAATATATAAGTTAGGGCTAATTATGTCTATTGAAACATAATGCTTTTAAGACGCAACTAAATTGCATAAAATTAATACTGGCAGGCCGACATCCAGGATAAAAAGGGTAGAAGCAAACAATCATATAAATATTCCTATCTCTGGAAGTGGCATTTTATCCATAACGGAGGTTCACCAAGGTCAGTTATCAGGGCTTGATAAAAGAGGTCCTGGCCCCCTATCTCCATCATTTGTTGCAGCAAAAAATAAATAAATAAAATATGAGGATTGCTCAAAAGAAGATGCTAAATTGTTGCCACTGCTGCTCAGTTTAAAAAATTGGAAAAACATCGAATGAAATCCTGGCCGGGAAAATAAAAAAAAACGACTTCACTGGAGAAAAAATACACTGGTAGATCGCTCGAGATCACTTGCTAGTATATAACTAAGATATTTTTTAGCATCTATTTAGGGAAGCAAATTTTGATCTAGTCACACACACACACACACACACACACACACACACACACACACACACACACACACACACACACAACGACTTCTTAAAATATGGAGGGCTGTTTTAATTCAAAATAATTATTGTCTGATATGTGTTAGAAATAAATTACATTATAGTCTAAAATGTCTGTTCTGTATGCAAAATACATAGTAAACTAAAATAGTAGCAAATATCTAATGTATATTTATAGCATAAGCAACGTTGAGCCTGGTTAGTACTAAAATGAGTGCCTATTTGAAAATTCCAGGTACTGTATGTGCTCTCTGCGAATCTCTGCATTATTTCAAGTCGATCTTAGACTTTTTGCCACCGAACCTAATCAGTGCTGATTCAGAAGACGTGTGGTTGGAGATTGTACAACTTTTGCTTCGTCATTAAACGCGCAACTGCATTTATAGGGATGTTCATTGTCTCTCGAGACTTCACGAAGGCATCGCCTATTATTACTTATAATTTGATATTAGATTGAACTTTTCATTCGAATAGGCATAATAATAATTTATATATGAAGAATTGAAATAATGACGCAATTCTATGGTTTTATATGCGAACATTAATATATATATATATATATATATATATATATGAGTTTTGTAAAAGCAACATCGCTTGATAATGTCTCTAGTTAGTTATAATTAGTTGACTGAAATATACTCCTGAATGTGTAGCGATATCTAAATGTTTATGTAATAATAAATCAAATAAAAAGTATATCTTGCTCTGTTTTGGTATTGAGCACTTTTGTGTAAACCTCCATAAATTCATTAGATGTTTTACCTCTGAATTATATTAACCTGGAACAATATATATATATATATATATATATATATATATATATATATATATATATATATATATATTATTTTTTATAGGGAAACATCATATCAATGCAAATGCTTGTGTGTTTCCCATAGAAGTAAGTTTGACTAATATAAAAAACCAACGTGTATTTATACGTAAGATGTAAAAATCTCCACGGTAGAAAATGGAAGTGGTTCCGAATCGCTAAGTGCATTTCTAAGCGGGTTATGAAGGCAGTGCCACTTTAAAACTGTATGCGCCGAATTTGTGTCTCCCGATTAGTTAACTATAAGTGAAGAAACTCTTTGAAACATCAAATATGCACATCCGATTTTGAAGACCTTGAAATCGTATATGTGAGACACTCAGAAAGTTTTCCAAAATTTCATCCTCTTTTAACGATATTAGGAGTGAAACACGGTGGGACTTGTAAAAACAAAATAAAATAATATTGTGTTGCAGTGTAGTGAAAAAGGACATCGTACTATTCCTTATCCAATCCCGGGCAATATCGGATTTTCGCGATGATCATCGAATCATCGAATTAGTCATACGTTTAATTTACAATGGATAGATGTCGCTTTGATTTTTCTTTACGACAAAGCATTGGATTCTATTTCAATCAGTTAATCGATAAAATATGGGCAGATTTGCTATTGATATTGTTTTTTTTTGTGGTCAATTATTCGGTGTATAACATCGATTAGTATACGTTCATTAAACATTGATAATTTTTTAAAATAAGAAAAACAAATAAAAAATGAAACAAGCACAACTGACCGTATGTTTTGTGGTGTCGTACCCCATCGTAGCGACCGGAAAATGTGTCGAAGGACAAAACAACACCAAAAAAAGACACGATGAAACCAAAATGGGTCAAACGGTTTCAAACTGATAAAATTAATCAATGAACGATTCACACAAAAGACAAAATCGATTAGATAAGGAGATATGTAGTATATATATATATGCACACACTCTTATAAATTTGGGTTTTTGTGTACTGATATTCATATTAAAACCATTTTTTTCTATTCATTCAAAAAGATAATGCAACTTTGTTATATATGGATCATGGAATTGCATTCATCTGCAAAAGATATAGCTAATTTGCAAATTCTTTTAAACATTCATTTTAATTAATTCCCTCTTAGTTTTTTTTCGGTTTTCTTATGGGATGATCATCTTTAGTTAATGATTATGTATAATTATATTCATGTAGATATTCTACATGATTTATACTTGCGTAATATTTGCATAAAAAGGTTATAGTAAACACAAACCTCTTTCTCTCTGTATATTGATGTATGTGTATATATATTTGTTTAAAAAATTTTGATCTACCAAACTCCTCTGTCAGATTTTTGGTCTACAGACATGAAACTTTATATAGGGTATTCAGCCGGGGAAAATTAAAAAAAAGATGGAATTTGCCAGGTGAAGGTCGAACGACGGCATTACGAATATGCATGTGTAACGTAATAGCTATTGGGCCATAGTTTAATTTGTAGCCTTGCAGTAAACATGTCTTCATAGCTCGGGCACTAATGCCAAAGGAGAAATAAATTGTAAGCTAAACGTTTTGGTTTCAATTCTCGGTAGTGGCGCACGAGTTATTATTTTACAACTTTTAAAATCATTACTATATATTGGGTCCAATATAATATAATAATAAATACGAAATCTGCATTAATCAAAATATTATATTTAAGCGTATTTTCCGACCGGGCAATGCCGGGCGGCCTGCTAGTATATATGTGCATATGTTTATATATATATTAAAATGTTTGACTCATGTCCACATAACCTACATCTAAAATTTCAAGTGATTAGGCCCAAAATTGGCGAAGGAGTTTGGTAGAGTCTGCAAAGGTCAACTCTTTCAACTTTGACCTTTTAGCAACCAAATTTTCGCCCAAAAACTGATTAAAAATCTTGCTGCATGTCTGAATACCCTTTATGTAAAATTTCAAATGTTTAGACCCAAAATTAGCTGAATAGTTTGCTAGAGACAGCAAAGCTCAAATCGTTTGCACTTTGACCCCTTGGCAGCTAAATTTTCGTCCAAAAACCGATTAAAAGGCTTGCCATAATGTCTGAATACACTTTATGTAAAATTTCAAATGTTTAGACCTAAAATTTGTTGAGTAATTTGGTAGAGACCACAGAGGTCAAATTTTTTAAAACGTGTTGACCTCTTAATGTTTACTGTTTTGGGCTCAAATCAAATTGAAAAAGTTTGATCCATGTCCAAGTAACCCACATCTAAAATTTCAAGTGTTTAAACCTAAAATTGGCGGAGGAATTTGGTAGAGTTTTCAGAGTTCAAATCGTTGAACTTTGAACCCTGGCAAAAAAAACAAAACAAAAAAAAAACGATTAAAAGGATTTCCCCAAATCTCAATACCCCTTCTTGAGACTGAAAATTGACAGAGTACTTTGGAAGGGAAATGCACACACACACACACACACACACACACACACACACACACACACAGACACACACACGCACACACACAATTTCATATATATATATATATATATATATATATATATATATATATATAGGGTGTTCCAATAAAATGTATACACTCTTTAAATGATCTCAACTTGCTACATGAATACACTATACCACGTTCCCAATAGAGATGTTTGGCAATAAAGATTGGCACTTCCAGCATGGAGCACTTCCCCACTATTATCATGGCGTACAAGCATATCTTGAAAGTCACCGGCGAAGAAGAAAGTTAGGACGAAGAGGAAGTATCGAGTACTGTCCACGCTCACCGGATTTGACCCCCCCCCCCAATGGATTGGGGGAACGCATGTTAAACGCAGGGTTCACATCACAAAACGAGCTACAATGAATGAGTTGAAAGCAACCATTGAAAGAAGATTAATATACTAATTAAACTGGAAAGATTAATATAATAATTAAACTGGAAAGATTAATATACTAATTAAACTGATTAGGAACGTTTTCAATCAATCAGTCAGCTGGTCATTGACCACAACGGGCAATAATTTGAACGCTTTCGATGATTACCTGGTTTCTATATTTGTTAACAGTATTTTGATGTATGAAATTTTTCTTTCTTATGATAAATGTTTGTTTTATGATCATTTAAAGAGTGTAAACATTTTATTGGGACACACGCACCCCCCTCTCTCTCTCAATATATATATATATATATATATATATATATATATATATATATATATATATATATATATATATTATGTTCTCATCTTGAGTGCTGTCTGCTGCTTCGGTCGCTGTAACCTCCGACCTTAGTCAGTAAGGTGTAAAAGTCGTTATGTTTTGGTAGGAAAAAAAGAGGGAGGATAGTTCTGCATTCTAAAGTTTCGAAATTTTGGATCTAGTTGAAAGTAAGTTTACACAAATTATAAAGATAGTTTAATTATCACAGAACCCTAGAGGGTACACTTTCTAACTTATTATGATTAAAAGTTTAATTAAATTCATCAACCAAGTATAAGTTCTTAGAAACATAATATTTACAAAACTAAGAGGTTACTGGTTTACGTATGGTTAATCACGTGTTATGCGTTTTTTTTTAACCAGGTCTTCTTCAGATGTATTTTGTTGAACTCGAGAATCTTTCTATTGAACTCAGGAATCTTCTGATGATTCAATCCTCAGTGCGGGTGTCACCCACAATACAATTAGAAATTACTTAGGACTTCTACTCGGTCATGATTGAAGAGAACATGTTACCCCTCGGTTCAAAATTCTGTGCAGATTCTCAATATCGACTTGGACAATTGTTCTCATCTTGAATGTTATCTGCACAACATTTTGGTCGATGTCACCTTCGACCTTCGCCAGGAGTGAAAGTCGTTTTGGCAGGGGGGGGGGAAAGGGTAGCTCAATTTTTGGATCTAATTGGAAGTAAGTTTACACGAATTATAAAGATAGTTTAATTATCATAGAACCCTAGGAGCTTAATTTCTAACTTATTATGATTAAATTTTAATTAAATCCATCAACCAAATGTAAGTTCTTAGAAACATAATATTTACGAAACTAAGAGGTTGCTGGTTTCAGTATGGTTAACCACGTGTTATGCGTTTTTTTTTAATCAGATGTATTTTTTTAAATTATAATTGATAGGGAAACAAAAAACAGCGCTTGTTGTTAACACATAACGATAGTTTATTGTTCTATTCTTTTTTCATGGTGAACTGAATAGATGGGTGGATAAAGTTCACATGGTTCAGAAAAATTTGAATATCCTCCTGGTTAGGGTTTTATGTCCTCCGTATATCGAAAACCAACCTTAACAATACCTGAACTTCAACTCCCACCACCCATATACCGGAAAGAAAAGAAATCCGCCAATACCTACATCACCGAGCAAAAAGCAATATGTAATACCAATAATACATATCAAGATAACATGGCCAATTTAAGAACAACTCTCTACCAAAATGACTACCCAGAGAGCATTACATCAGCTCCAGAAAATCTAGACCAAACACCAAAGGACACCCCCGAAAACTCATGCACGAAAGGCCTATTCGAAAAAATTCAAAAACTTTGCAGTCCATATGATATCCAGACAGTTTTCAGAAGCGGCTCCATAATCACCTGGTGTGAGTCAGAGCCCTGACCGAAATACTCATGACAAAAACTGCGTGCATGATATTTCGTGCAAAAGTGGAATACTGCAAATTTATATCTATCTATATTTATTTTTATTTGTCTTAAATTATATATAATTTCATGATATATAAACAATTATGTACTGATTTTCAGTATATACGATGCTCAATAAGCGAGTAGAGCTATGTAGTATGTTATAAAAAATAATATATCTTTTGCGTTTCATTCTCGTCAAGCTATTGCATGGGATTGATGTTACCGCGCGTTTTTATATATATACGTGATGTTCAATCGGCTAGTTAGCCAATCAGAGGACATTTGACACCACGAACGTATACAAATTCATGAATTCTATTCAATAGCCTGACGAATCCTCACGAAGATGGAACGCAACATTTTTGTGGAGCTTTATTAGCATATATATTTTCATAACTTACCACACACACACACACACACACACACACACACACACACACACACACACATTATTATGTGTGTTACATAAAAATATATCAGCCTACATACACACAACCACATACGCACATGCAGATATATACACAATGTACGTGGAAACGTACATGCCTATAAATGCACACACCCATATATACGTATACATTTTAAATCGATAGATTTAAATTTTTGTTTATCTCCTAATATACCTAATATTACTAATCCTAAATATTTCATTCTTATATTTTTTAAAATGAATATATATATATATATATATATATATATATATATATATATATATATATATATATATATATAAAGCTGTGTGTATGTGTCTGGTCACGAATAGGCTCCTATATGGTTGACTACTTTAAAAAACTGATTACATATAATGATAGAAGATGTATCGAGACACAGGAATGGGTATGTTTGATCTGGCAGAACGGTAGTTCATTAAAATTGTGGGATCTGCGTTCGCCCCTGGTCCACAAAGTATGGAAATAAAAAATTAAAAAATTAAAAAAAAAAAGTTTACAAATGTTTTTGATATAGATGCACATAATAATACTTTGATAAGTATGTTTTAACTTAAATAGGGATGGTATGATAAAATTGTGGGGTCTACGTTCGCACCTGGCCTCCATAGAATGGAAATAGGCACAAACTTTAATAAAGACTTTTCATATCTATCTGCGTAAGTATACTTTGATAATTATGTTTCAGTTTGAAGAAATATCGTATAATAAAATTATGGGGTGTTCGTTCGCACCTGACCTCCATAAAATGGAAATATGTCACAAAGTTTAACAAGTTTTTTTTTTTATATAGATCCACAGAATATTGTGATAAGTGTTTCAGTGTGAACAGGTATGGTATAATAAATTATGGGATGTATCTATTTTATTTTTACTTTCATCATATTTTGCTTTGGTTTTGATACCCCCAAATTCCACCCAAATTTACAACCCTTCCTTTTGATAACCTATCATACTTTCATAAATCAGAGTCCATTTCTGTAGGCTGTTTTTTAACCCAGTAAGCAACGGGTACTTTTGCTAGTATATATATATTTTTTTTATTTGTTTTATTTTTTATTACCGTTTTATCTGTTTAGTTACATATGTTTCGGTTGCCGGACCATATTTACGATCCAGCAGCCTCGTCAGACCTTACAGAAATGGCTATTATTTTTTGGAAGAACGATTTTAAAAGAAATACGAGAGATAAAACAACAGAAGGGAAGAGAAAATAAGGGGGCGGAGATCGGGTTAGGGTTAGGGTTAGGGTTAGGGTTAGAAAATAAGGGGGCGGAGATCGACAATAATAAAGTTTTGAAGTTCAAAATACATTAGATTGTAGTGTGTGTGTGTGGGGGGGTAAGTAAATTCAGCTAGGCGTGGATGAAGACATAGTGATATAGGGAGGGGGAGAGAGAGATAAAAAGGAAGGGTAAGGCGAGGAGGGGGAGGAATTTCAATTTTGGGTTTTAAAATTTGGCTGTTTTTATTAAAATTGTTTAGCTATACACTGGAGTATATGAATTGATGGGAAGGGAGAGAGAGAGAGAGAGAGAGAGAGAGAGAGAGAGAGAGAGAGAGAGAGAAAAGGTTAGCGTACGTGTCACATGCGTTTGGTAAGTCCAAACGTACATTCGACAATGAATTGTTTTAGGCAGGTAAGCGTGAATACACATGCGAATACACGCACACACCCATATAAATAATAAATATATACACATATACACATATACATATATATATTTATATATATACATACATACATATATATATATATATAATGATTTTTTTTTACTATAATAATTAAATAATTAAATATTTATGTGTGTGTATATATATATATATATATATATATATATATATATATATACACACATAAATACACATGGATATATAAAAATATATCAACATACATACACACAACCACATACGCACATGCAGATATATACACAATGTACGTGGAAACATACATGCCTATAAATGCACACACCCATATATACGTATACACACACGCGCATACATATATATACATATATACACATATATACACACTTATACATGCACACAGATACGCATACTTACATACATATATGTATGGACACATATCTCCAGTAAGATATTGATGTATATATACATACATACACATGTGCACATACATTCATACACTTATATATTAACATACATATCCATAAATATATACATGCACATACAGACACACACATATACGTAGATATGTGTCTGTTTATATTAAGTAAATAAAGTAAAGTTAAAAAAATAAAATTTATAAAAGAAAGAATAATATATATATATATATATATATATAAATTTATGTGAGGTTAATATACATTTAAAATTTATAACTCTAAATATATGTTCATCTTCTGATATCCCTAATATTAATAACTCTAAAAATTTCTTTTTAAATTAATAATCTTCTATATATATATATAAAAGCGAAAATGTATGTATGCATGTATGTATGTGTGTTCGCTTTTTCTGTGTGTCAACAAAAGGCTTTTTTCAGAGAAGCGGTCGCTCGCTTCACAACTTTTTAAAACTTTTTATATCACATATAAATCGTAATATCTCACAGTTAACAACGAAGCTCGCCTGTCTATTTAATTTGCTCGATTTCGGGAAGATAAATATTCAATATTTGTCGCTCACCGTATGTGGGTTAGTCTTTTTCCTATAACATCTTGGGGGGAAAAAAAAGAAAAAAAGGCGTTCAGCAGTAAATGAATACTATCCTGCAGTCAAACTTGACCTCATTAACTCATTAAAACAGGTATCTGCTAAATCCAAGTAATTAAACAAATTCAAACGTGTTTCCGTTAGCATCTCGTGGTGGGGCAATTCTTATGTCGGACTTTTTTTTCATACTTTAATTTACAACTTTGCCTCAACGGTTCGGGTTCGATCCTCATACTTACTTTTTTAACCCCCCCCCCGCACACCTCCAAACACCCGGGCAACGCCCGGTACCCCTCGCTAGTCTATAATATAAATCTCACCTGTCTGTAACAAATATATGTATGTATGTATGTCTGCCTAAAACTTTCGACAGAGGCGTCGGATTTTTACCTGATTGGTATCATTTTGAAGCGCAACCCTTCGGACGACAAATATAAAAAAAATTGGCCAAAAACATAAATTCCTTTATCCTCAACTGGGCACTTTTCTACAAGGAGGGGTCGCTTTTTTAGCC
>NC_136522.1:24857487-24932487 GCF_053919585.1 Euprymna scolopes | reverse complement strand
ATTAAACATCAGAATAAAAATTTGAAGATATAAAGAACTTGAAGCATAAATTTTTTTTGCCAAGGTGATTGAACCCCAAAACAGTTGATATGCCGTAACACAAAACCCTCAAATAAAACACCAGGAATAAATATTTGAAGATTAAAATAGAAAAATGCCAACATGAAAAGTAATATGGTTAAGCTTAAACATGGAAAAGTAAAGGACTAGTTATTAAAACTGGAAAAGAAAAGGGCAAGATATTCTAGTAAAAAATATAATAAATTTACAATTTAAAATATTGCAGCATTAAAAATTCATTATATAATGCTATAAATTGAATTAAAAAAATCTTAATGCTCCAATATTTTAAGTTATAAATTTATTATATTTTTTACTCGAATATCTTGTCCTTTTCTTTTCCAGTTTTAATAACTAGTCCTTTACTTTCCCATGTTTAAGCTTAACCATTATTACTTTTCATGCTCGCATTTTTTAAATTGTAATCCATGATTTTTTCCAGACTTCCAGTAAATTCACTCGTTCTTTGTTTAATTTCAGTCTTATTTTTTGCTCCATAAACATAACATACACATATGTACGGCACTCGTTTGCTTTCAATAAAATCCCTCAATTATCTCCCTTTCATTCTCTCTGTTTCACTTGTTACTTCTCTTTTCAGAAGAGCGGTGAATTGGTAGCAACAATAGTCACTGAAGCGATGTGGTTTCTATGGAAACCAGTCAGAAGAAAAAAACGTCGCTCACCTCCTTACATTTTCTTATGATTTTGAACACCAGTAAATTCATCATAACTTTGGTTTTACTGAATGGAAATTGAACATTTTTTTTACAATATAGCTGCGAAGGTGATCTATAAACTGTAATAATTGTTTAAAATTTAGTCGAAAAAGGGGTGAGGGGTGAAGCTTTAAAGCAATTCTAAATGATTAAAACTGCCATTTAAATATACAGGGTGTCCGTAAAGTTACTATACAGTCTTATTGTTTTATTTTATTATATTTGTATTAATAGTTAATATTTATTTTTTTACAGGTTTATTTAATCAAGCATCTGCACCAAATTTTGTCAGAGTGTGGTGTCACGTTGTCGAGAATGTATTGGAGCTGAAGGCCTCCAATTTGAATATTTGTCATAGAAATTGTTTGCCTTGATTGTTACAGTCTTTTCGGATGTAACACGATAACACATTTCTGAGATTTTTATAAACATAAAGGTGTTATTTCTTTTTATTTCTTTTGTTACAAATAAATATTTTAATACAATATCTTACTGTACTGTTAATATATTACAGGGTGTCTGTATAGTAACTTGTAAGACTGTATAGTAACTTTACGGACACCCTGTATATTCAAACACGATAGCGTTTGAATGATATAAACAACGTGAAGAATAAAAACTTTTTTCCAAAATGACTGGATTCAGCATTAAATAACTCGAAAAGAGTTGATATGCCGTACAAAACAATCAAACTAAACTCTTCATTAGAGAATGAGACGCAATATCAGGTAGGGATGTAAAAAAAAAAGAAAAAAAAAAAAAGAAAAAAAAACCGGCGCAGTAAAGAACGTGCACTCTTGTCTACAAAATACCCGGTAAGAACGCCACAGGCGATTAGCAATAAACACTTTTTCGAAAGGGAAGGTAAATTCTGGGAGGTTAGACCTCCTAGGACTAAACAGGACGATCACTCAGTCCGACAACATCAAAACAAGATTGTTGAGAATGCAAGTTTCTTAAACTGTAATTAAAATAAAGAATTACCTTTTTGACGTTAAAGTTCAGACCGATATGGCCAGCGTTTTTGGCGAAGGAAAAAGGTCCAGGTCCACACCGCGTCCAGTAAAGGGAAATACAACTGCTAATTCTTAAATCCAGTTAAAGGCCACAGAAATAAATATACTCGTCAAGAGAAAAAGAAAACCCCCACAACGGCAGCGTTTCAATTCACCAATGAAAAATCATAAAAGAGTAATTCCTAAACATTTAAAAAAGTTACCCCCCCCCCAAACTCGATTCACAAACCTTTGACCTTTGACAATTCTGCTGAAAACAGAGAAGAAAAATAACTGAAAACAAACGAATTGAAATTTGATTCGGCTGTTTTAAATAATCGAGTAAAATCGAGGTTATCATGTGTATGAATTAAACGGTTGTGTGGGTGTGCCCATAAATAAATAAATAAATAAATAAATAAATAAACTAACTGACATGTGAACTTTGTATAGGGACGAGGGTACTAAAATAACCTATATATATATATATATATATATATATATATATATATATATATATATATATATATATATATAGCATCTATTTATAGTAATTAAGATATATATATATATATATATATATATATATATATATATATATATATATATATATATATATATAGGGTGGGCCAAAATAAGGGTCCTATTTTTAAAAATTCATAAATTCATGTAAGTTTTAAGAAGTGTTTTTCGGTCAAAATTTGTTTTGTTTATTTCAAAAAAAATCTCGGAAGGGTCAGTCTACGCACACATAAAGTTTGGTGTGTTTAACTTTTATTTTGTGGAAGTTATTCAAATTTAATTATTTTGGCCCACCCTGTATATATATATATATATATATATATATATATATATATATATATATATATATATATATATATATATATGCACGTTTACTTAAATAGCACAGACAACTCTTGCTTGTTTTTCTTTTAATCCTCCTGTTCTCTTTGTCGGATCATTTTCCGAACTTTTTTTTTTTCGAGTGAAAAAAGAAATTTCCCATAATCGCGAACGTTTTCGACCTCCATTGGTCATCCTCAGGCGAGTATTAAAAAATAAAAAATGAAATTGAAAAATGAAAATAGCGAGATGAAATGAAAAGAGGATTAAAAGACGATTAAAATCGCTTAAAATCACTAAAATACTCCAAAGCACTTGAGCGTGACTTCCGTTTCATTTTGAGTCTGGTTAATCGTTGGTTTATTAATGTGAATTAACAATGTTGCAAAGATTAGGAGGCGCACCTCGCAATATGAGACAGTTAAAATGGCCATGCTTTTTATTAATATGTCTCTAAATTCAGTTTTAGGGGTGCAGTGTGCTATGAGGTGCTGATAGATTGAACTATTCGGGGATGACAGGTGACATGTTAAACGACGGGAGATGCTATTAGACATACTTCATTCAGTAAAACCTAAAAACGAACTTCTATCCTCAATTTACGTTGAAAACCTCTTTACTAATGCCTCTGTTCAAGAAACTCTAGAGATAATAATTACTAATATATATAATAATCCCAATCTTCCCGCACTTAAAATTAACCCTAATACACTAAGAAAATTATTGATTTCCTGTACCACAAAAGTTCCTTTCTACGGCCCCAATAACAACCTTTATACCCAGGTCGACGGTGTTTCAATGGGTTCTGCTCTAGGCCCGTTGTTTTCCGAATTCTACATGACCAACCTAGAAACTAAAGTTTTTAATATAATACCAAAACCACCCATCTATGTCTCGACCGTGGACGATATACTTCTATTAACGAAAAACTTAGACGATTTAATAAACATTAAAACCGCTCTTAAAAATAATTCCATACTAAACTTCACACATGAAACAAATATAAACAACAATATCCCCTTCCGCGATATAGAAATAAAAGTCGACACCAATAAATTTATTACTCACCCATACAAAAAAAAAAAAACTACCAGTAAGGTAGTCTCCTCAATTATAAAAGGGAATGCCCTGATAGATGCAAAATAGTCGTCGTAAAAAATCTCATCTACAAAACTAAACGTAATTCTTCCACTAACGAAATATTCTATAAATCACTTTCGAACGTAAAACAAACTCTAATTAAAAAACAAACTCTAATTAATAACGGCTTCCCAAATTACATAGTTGACCAGCAGATTAGACATTTTTTTTTAACTATCATTAATAATAATAATAATAATAATAATGATGACGACGATGATGATGATGATAATAATAATAGTAATAGTAATAATAATAATAATAATAATAATAATAATAATAATAATAATAATAGTAATAATAATAATAATAGTAATAATAATAATAATAATAATAGTAATAGTAATAGTAATAATAATATTAATAATAGTAATAATAATAATAGTAATAATAATAATAATAGTAATAATAATAATAATAGTAATAATAATAATAGTAATAATAATATTAATAATAATATTAATAATAGTAATAATAATAGTAATAATAATAGTAATAATAATAGTAATAATAATAATAGTAAAAATAATAATAATAGTAATAATAATAATATTAATAATAATAATAGTAATAATAATAGTAATAATAGTAATAATAATAATAGTAATAATAATAATAGTAATAATAATAGTAATAATAATATTAATAATAATAGTAATAATAATAATAATAATAATGATGATGATGATGATGATGATGATGATAATAATAGTAATAGTAATAATAATAATAATAATAGTAATAATAATAATTATAATAATAGTAATAATAATAATAGTAATAATAATAATAATAATAATAGTAATAATAATAGTAATAATAATAATTATAATAATAGTAATAATAATAATAATAATAATAATTAATAGTAATAATAATAATTATAATAATAGTAATAATAATAATAGTAATAATAATAATAATAATAATAATAATAATAATAATAATAATAATAATAGCAGCAGCAGCAGCGATAATAACATTAACATATATTATTGTACCTATTTACTATGCCTCCCCACGGGACAGAGTTAGACACCAGGGTCGTTTTTTAACGTGGAGAAAAGGTACAAAAATAAAAATTGTCTCAGTCGTGAAGGATTTCTCCTCCACCGAAAGAGAACAAGAAAATGAAGTGCAGCATCTGAAGAACAGATACTACACTTTGATCTTGACCAAAAGGATTGTAACCAGATGGTATTTATTTGCTCCCCCACCGAGCAAATTAGGCACAAGGCCGATTTTTAATGTGAGGAGTGAAGGGGAAATGGGGACCAGATCCCCGGGGAGTAGGGGAGCTGGATAGTGACAATTGGTATGAAGGGTTGCCCCTACATTGACCAAGGTCTTATATGTGGGGTCGCCCCCACATATGGTCTTTGCTTGCAGTATCTGTCGGAACAGATGGTTTTTATTTGCTCCCCCACCGAGCAAATAAGGCACAAGGCCGATTTTTAATGTGAGGAGTGAAGGGGAAATGGGGACCAACTCCCCGGGGAGTAGGGGAGTTGGATAGTGACAATTGGTATGAAGGGTTGCCCCTACATTGACCAAGGTCTTATATGTGAGGTTGCCCACACATATGGTCTTTGCTTGCAGTATCTGCCGGAACAGATGGTATTTATTTGCTCCCTCACCGAGCAAATTAGGCACAAGGCCGATTTTTAATGTGAGGAGTGAAGGGAGGGGGAAGGGAAAAAGGGGACCAGCTCCCGAGAGGTGGGAAATGGGAGCTGGTTAATGGTCAGGCATGTGGGGTTGCCCCCACATCTGGTCTTTGCTAGTCATAGCTAGTCATAGCTTGCAGTATCTGCCGGAACAGATACTACACTTTGATCTTGACCAAAAGGATTGTAACCAGATGGTATTTATTTGCTCCCCCACTGAGCAAATTAGGCACAAGGCCGTTTTTAATGTGAGGTAAAAACCAGCTCCCCTAAAAGTAGGCAAAAAGGGGGCACTCTGGTTACCAAAAATAATAATTGTCCCAGTATAGAGGGTTTCCTCTCCATTGACTGGTACAAATTATCTTAAGTGCAGCATCTGCCGGAACAGATACTACACTTTGATCTTGACCAAAAGGATTGTAACCAGATGCATGAGAATTACAAATTAGAATGAAAAAATAATAAAAGATATTGTACACACACATGTCTTAACCACGGAAAAAAAAAACTCTAAATAAGATTTATTATTTATTACAAAAAATTTATAACTAGCCAATTACTAATAAATAATAACCCTACATCCGATGGCAGTATGCTGAAAACTAGAAATGCTGTGTGCATCTTTAAATGTCCCATAGGAGAAAGTGTCTCCAAAAATAATTCGTACATTGGCATGACTCGAACCAGCATCTCCCGTCGTTTAACATGTCACCTGTCTCCCCCGAATAGTTCAATCTATCAGCACCTCATAGCACACATATATATCTATAATCTCTTCTTAATGTCTAATATATATATATATATATATATATATATATATATATATATATATATATATATATATATATATGTATGTATGTATGCATATGTGTGTGTGTGTGTGTGTGTGTAAAAATATATTTCTTGAATTATATTTCACCTTTTATTTATCAACTTCGATGTAATTACAAATCATATAATTTCAACTTCTCTCTCAATTTTCGGATTCTGTAATTATGCCTTTAATTTCTTTAAGATTGATAAGTGCTTTTTCTTCTGGTAAGTTAAGGGCGAAATAAATTTCATAAAAATTCATTTAATTATAAGAGAAGAAACATTATTTTAAGATCGGACTTTTTCGATTTTCGATATTTAGCAGATGAATTTCTGTTCAAAACTTACTAAAGAACACTGCCAGAAATATAAATTACCTTTGTGTGAAATTTGCAAAAGATAGGCTCAGCCATTTCGGAACCTATGGTGTAGGAACTCTCGCACACGCACACACACAAAGTGTCTTATATATATATATATATATATATATGAACAAATGATTAATAAAACATGTTAAAAAACATCTTGAAAAAGAGTTCAAAACATATTTAATAAAAAATAAAAACGTATTTAAGTTGACCTAATTATTAACGCTAACTTTCGAACTTTTTGTCTGGGTCATTTTGACATTGCTTTTCAAATGTAAACTTTCACCGTTTTTCCGTTTTTTTTTAATTTATTTTTTATTTTTTTTAAACTTTAATTTACTTGCTTCTTCCGGCCTTGGCAGACGTTTTTTTAAATATTCTCTCCAGTGCTTTATCTGTGCACATTTGAATTTTTCTTTTAATGATTTTGAACTCATTCCATTTGTGATTTTTTCCAAGGAATTCTGCCTTTTGGATCATTTTGGACCATCTTCCAGTTACGCGATTCCTTTGGAACTTACCTGTTGGATTGGAAGTTTTTAATTCGACCGTGTTTGGATTTTACCATTCTTGGATTTTTTACCCTTCACCGGACTATCCATTCATGTGAAATCTTTTTATCATTTTTTCTTTTATCTCCTATTCCTCTTACATCACCCTTTTTTTTAACCAAGTAAGATCTGTGACTTACTTGTGGTTTCATTAAATACTTTTACATGCAAAATCCGATCCCGCATTTTGCTAATTCCTGCCCTCTGATGAGAAGCAGAGTATTTCTTCGATACTCCGCGGATTAAGGACTATCCACTTATCTTGTGCTTCCTTTTTAAAATTAAATATGTTTTTAACTCTTTTCAAGATGTTTTTTTAACATGTTTTATTACTCATTTGTTCATATTATAAGCTCTATTTCCTTTTCGGTTTTATTGAGCTTTTACATCTTGTTAAGATTACTTTACTTGTATATATTAACTCTTTAATATTTATAATATATTTTAAGTTTACCATTTTGATTACCTTGGTAAACTTATTGTAATTTTTATTTCTTTAGAGTCGAGGCATGTTTTTATGTTATTAAAATAAATTTACCTCGCGAATTATTAAAATATTAAATAAAATAAATATATTTTTTTAACCGTTACTGCGAATCTGTTCTGTTGATAAAACTGAACTTCCGGTTCGATTCATTTCACAGCCACGAATTGACGAAAGATTTCATTTTCGGTTAACTCGATAAGTAAAAAACAAACAAAAAAGAACATAATTCATTTGTTTATCTTTCAAATTTTTTAATTTACACATCTTTTCTTTATTATATAAGGCCAAAAAAAAACTATGTCGCTTGCTATGCTAAAACAAAGATTTTTCTTTTTTTATTTTTCTAATTTCAAAATATGTTGCACCATTATTGTGATGTTTAATTTGCAGTATATTTCAATTTAACTTTTATTATAAAAAGTTTGAGTTTATGATTTGTTTCCTGCAAAAAACAAAATACCCTCTCTGAAAAAAAAACGGGCAAAACTAGCTGATAAAATAAGAAAGCCTTCTGGGGAGCTAACCGCTTCAATATAATTCCAGAAACATATAGTGAGAAAACACGGAACATTTTATACATTGAATATACTATATTTATAATTTTTTTATTGTAGGATTCTCCTAATCTCGCGGGTTTTTTTTAAAATCTCAGTTGACAACATTGCATCACTAAAAAAACACTACAGGCTTAATGTAAACAGAATGTGTTTACAATATCGGTAAATTTTCAATGGGTTTAATTACATGATTATTGATAATGTAACCATGTGATTGAAATTTAATTTAAATTAACCACACGTGGTCGCAAAATGAATGCCGATGCTCAAAGTGTATACACATTTTGACTCCTCCCTTTACTTAAAAATTCACCAAAAATCAGGAAATTAACGAATTTTAATGAAAATTGCAGTATTTTTCAAATAATGATCGCAGAATATAATGAACTAATTATTCTTACTTAACTCTTAGTGAAAATGTTTTATTTTGTTTAAACAATAATACCTTCACTAAAGCTATGGTCTTCAGTAGTAAATAAAAAACGCAAGAATTTATTTTTGCTTTTTTTAAAGCATCGTAATTTGTAACAATAAAAATAATTTTTACAGTAACATTACGAAAAAAGCCCCTAAAGTCCGTATTAATGAATCGATATAACTCGAAGAAAAATGAATTCTCGCATACTATTCAGGAAATTAAAGATTCAATTAGATTCCTATTTCAGTCACCTAAATTATTTAGGGTGAAATGAGTTTAGGAATTTATAGCCAAACCTAAATATTTTTTTTGGTAAATATCCAGATACGCTACTACAGAACACCGACCACTCTAATTTGTTGGGGGGGGATGTGATGTTGGGGGCGCGCGCGCCCCAACATCACCCCCCCCTCGCTCGTGCTCCCAATGTACAAAGTAAAATATTCGGAAAATGTTAAATGGTGTTCTAATTGGTAAATGTCGGTGCGTTACTTACGGAAAATTTGAAAATTCTATGTTCCAGGTAAAAAAAAAAAACAGATAAATTACCCCCCCCCCCCTACTCCAACTTGGTGTGCTTTTCTTTTCTTATTTTATTTCTTTTTCAGCTAATTTTAAATTTTCCACCCAAAAAGCGCTATAATGTATTTTTGAAAATTAGAAAATTCTATGTCCTGGAAAAAAAATCCCCTCCCCCCCAACGTAGTTTGCTTGGTGAAGCCGTCGTTTATGCTACAGCGTGCATGCGCGTAGCATAAACGGAAGCTGCAAAATGGTGGAAAGTAGTTCGTGGATTCAGGGGTAAATACCATGCAAACGGTAAATTTGCCCCAAGTTTGACTATCAGATTCGTTGTCAGCGACCTCAATTACCTGTAAAAAAAAAACAAATTAGCGTGGTCGGTGTTCTGTAGTAGCGTATCTGAATATTTACCTTTTTTTTTTCTTGCTTAAAAAAAATAGCATTAATACAGTAAGTTAGGTAAAATTTGCATAGAATGCTCTGCTTTACGGTTGTAAAAATGGAACGGAAATTTGAATTTCGTTCCCTTTTAAATTCGGTACATTTTTACATTACGTCCAACTCATCGTTCACATTCGACACGTCAACTTTATAGCTTTTCGGGTATTCTGGCAAAATTAAGGGTGTCTATTCCGAAAGCCGTTCTTAACATGGATAGCTTGGTAGGTGTGTAAGAAATTTCGTGGAAAATGGTGAATAAATTATTTACTTTTTGATAGACATTTCAAAATGGGAGGCGTGAATTATTCTACCCCCTGTCTTTCCAAGCTTATAACTACTCTAAAAATGTAATTCAATCCCTATTTTTTTTTCAATTAAAGGAGCAAGGACCAAGGTTTCATAAAAAAAAAGAAAAAACAAACAACGTGGTTTAATAAAACAGGTTTTAAACTTTGAACTTTACAGGTAAATTTCTAAAAACACTACTTTTTTGTTTTAAATTTGAATATATTACTTATTGACCTTTTCTCTTCAATTTGTGATATATAAAACTTTGGTGTGTAAATTAATTATTTACTTTTTACTAGACACTTGAAAATGGGAGGGGCGTGAATTAAAAAAAAACGTTTGTCTAAAATATTATATTCGGTTTATTGGAAAGAGCATAAAATATCACATTGACCCTGAAAATATCGTAAAAATAGAATCAATAGAAAAATTTTGATAGATTTTTAAAGTTTAAAAATTGAAAAATATTGAGTTCGTAAAATTCATTACTGTTTTTTAAAAGATAAAAAAATATTTCTATTACTTTTAAAACAACTTTAATAGTTTATTTTGGAAGTATAATCCATGAAGAAAATAAACAACCCACTTTTAAAAGAGAAATTACGAGATTTTTATATTTTATTCGCAGTTTCGTGATAGGGGTGTAAAAAATTCCTACAAAAATTCTGATACATCTACTAGATTGGAGTGTTTATTCATTGTAAACGTACCCGACAACCTATAAATGGCGACATTTCCAATGTGAATTGTAAGCTGGACTTATGTAAAAAATAACAAAAAGATATACCAAACTGACTTTTTCGTTTAAAAATGGAATTATTACCCTTTCGTTATTAACTTAAAAAAAAAAAAAAATTTTTTTAATAAATATTTTGTGTTTTATATACATAAAGTACAATTGTTGAATGTTACTGTTTTGAATATATTCGTTTGAAGGGGGGCACAATTAAAAAATTAAGAAAGATTAAAACGAAGCGAAATTTAAGTTTCCGTTCCATTTTTACAACAACCGTAAAACTCAGCAAGTTTTATCGTAATTTATAAGCATATTGAAACACTAAATCAACATTTTATTTATTTTTTTGCATAATTAATGATGGCAGTATTTTTCTGTTTATTTTCTTAACATCTGTTAAAAAATAATTTGTACATTCTCTTGAAAAAAAGAATCAAACTTTTCTCTACTTTCACATTGTGTTCCATTTTAACAAACCGAGCCACAGCTACGCGTGGCCGGGTTCAGCTAGTTATATATATATATATATATATATATATATATATATATATATATATATATATATATATATATATAAAGCTGAATGTGTGTGTGTGTGTGTGTGTGTGTGTGTTGTCACGAATAGGCTCTTATATGGTTGACTATTTTAAAAAACTGATTACATATAATTAAAGAAATTTTTTTTTTATTACATTTTCACCCCAAACAAGGCACATTGCCACTTTGGTGTAGGGGGTTACTATCAGGGGAAACAACTACTGGGGTACTATGTAGGGATTTGGGCAGCAAGATGTTGGTTCACGTTGCACTTGAACTTCTGCATGTCAGTACAGTTGGGGAAGCAGTGACCTGGAATGGAATTCCAAAGTCTAGCAGTTCTGGGGAAGAAACTACCGGAGTAAAAAGATCGTTTACATCTAGGGATCTCTACAGTGTGGGGTGGGATTTTGCAGCTTGTCGGGTCTGTCGAGGGTGTTCACGTCGTGAGGGCACAAGTGCTTGCAGTTCATCAGAGCATTCACCATTAAAATACTTGTAGAACAGGCAGAGGGATGCAACGTTTCGTCGATGGGACAGAGGCGGAAGCTTAGATGCCAGTTTAGGGCCTATCAGATTTGCGACTCTCTTTTGAACCCTGTCAAGGAGCGAGAGACTAGTAGCCGATGCACCAGCCCAAATATGACAGCAATACTCCATACATGGGCGAATGGTTGCCTTATAGAGGTGCAGGATACTTTCGGGTGTTAGTAGTTTTCTAGCACGGTAGAGAGAGCCCACCTTCCTTGCAGCGGCCCTGGCAATACCCTCGATGTAATTGTTCCAACTCATGTTTCCTGTGAACGTTAGGCCAAGGAGCTTGAAAGACATACTCTCAGATAAAGAGTCGTTGGCCATTGCTATAGGTGGTAGAGAAGGTTTCTTGTAATTATTGAATGAAACCAGTTTAGTCTTGACGGCATTGAACGTGACCATCCATTTTTGTTCCCATTCCACTAATGATTGGAGGTCATCCTCTAGTGTTTCTGCCATTACTTTAGATATATGAAGGAGTATGGAAGCCGGGCGATAGACAGAACCTATCTACTCCTCTACTCCCATATAATGATAGAAGATGTATCGAGACTCAGGAATGGGTATGTTTGGTCTGGCAGAACGGTGGTTTATTAAAATTGTGGGGTCTCCGTTCGCGCCTGCTCCACAAAATATGGAAATAAAAAATAAAAAAAAAAGTTTACAAGTGTTTTTGATATAGATGTACATAAGAATACTTTGATAAGTATGTTTTAACTTAAATAGGGATGGTATGATAAAATTGTGGGGTCTGCGTTCACGCCTGGCCTATATATAATGGAAATATGCACGAACTTTAATAAAGACTTTTCATATCTATCTGCGTAAATATACGTTGATAATTATGTTTCAGTTTGAAGAAATATGGTATAATAAAATTATGGGGTGTTCGTTCGCGCCTGACCTCCATAGAATGGAAATATGTCACAAAGTTTAACAAGTTTTTTTTAATATAGATCCAGGTATGGTGTAATAAATTATGGGGTTTATCTATTTTATTTTTACTTTCATCATATTTTGCTTTGGTTTTGATACCCCCAAATTCAACCCAAATTTACAACCCTTCCTTTTGATAACCTATCATACTTTCATAAATCAGAGTCCATTTTCTGTAGGCTGTTTTTGAACCCAGTCAATGACGGGTACTTTTGCTAGTATGTATATATATATATATATATATATATATATATATATATATATATATATATATATATATATATATCCACAGCCAAATAACGTGGCAGCCTACATGATAGCCTACAAACGCCCCGCACACAAGGAATTATATATATATATATATATATATATATATATATATATATATAGCCACACCACAAAACAGTGCTGCATGTGGATGACTATATTTCAAGCCCCACCCCCCTCTTTAGGTAGCGCACTGTCGTAAATGTATCACATCCGCCACTTATTTGGCTATAAAGCGAGGCTCGCTGTTTGTTTGTAAATAAATAAACAGCTCGAGCACTGTAAAAGCAGTGGGCGGGTGTTTATTTAAATGGACATTATTGATCCATGCCATGGCTATGTTCTTTTTTTTTTCTCTCTTTTTACCTCCTTCACGATCTTTTGGTCTATGTATAATAGATCAAGAGCTCTTCTTTTCTCTTTTAGGCATCCTTTCTGTTCCTAGGGAAGTATTCCACAATCATTAAGAGATGGGTACATGTATTCTCTCAGTTATGCTGGTAAGGTTTTCCACATGATTGGTAAGCAAGTTATAGGCCTGAAGTTGCTAGGGGCGGTTCGCGTTTCTGTGTCTTTTTGTATTATTATTGCTGTTATTATTGTTGGTATTAATAATAATAATAATAATAATAATAATAATAATAATAATAATAATAATAATAATAATAATAATATCCTATATAATATTTTGATTTCAGAAATGCCCCTCTGGACCAATGATTTGCAACAACAGATGACACTGCAATTTATTATGTCTAAATTATTAGCCACTATCTTATGTAACGGTAAAACGCCATTTTATACCCATTTAGTCGTTATAATAAAATCCTACATTACATCTTAAGAGCAACGATTTTCAGAGGAAGTAGTTCCTAATTTTCCCTCTAAATCCTCTTATCGCTCCAAGTCATCACCGGGAATAAACATACACATTATAATTATTTTGTTCTGGCACCTCTCGTAATTGGATCATACACTCATATACATACCATTATCGTTCCATTTCCCGATAAAAAATAATAATTTCTCACTTCTAAAATTCCGACATTTCTCATTGACTGAGAGCAGTCAAGACTATTATTTCGGAATACGCATCTTCTTACAAAAACGAACGTATCTAAACTTTAGAAATATGACGGCTCTCTCTACACGGAGCAATCGTTTTATGAATATTAAACCAAATACATTTTTAAAATATTAATACAAATATTCACCGGTGATAATCAGAAACATTACCTACACACGCATTATCACCACGCAACTAGCCCCTTCCATAAAACACTCCCTGAAACCAAAAACATAACATTTTCAGGTAGCATTGTTTTTTTTTGTTTTTTTTTTTTACTTCGATTTTCCTGAACAAAGCGACACCGATGCTATTTTTTGTTTTTCTTTCTTTCGGGGCGTTTCCTTTTACGTATTTTTTTTTTTTTTAATTTATACTTTTATTTTTTCCTACAGCTTTGCACACATTCACATTGCGCATATAACCTCCCAAATAAAAACACCCCTCTGAAACATAACATTATAATTTACAGGTACCATAAAGCTCTGTATTATGCACTTTAAAACACTGGCCCCCCAGATTAGTACGCACGGGCGAAGAACATATCTAATTCTATCTGACTTGCCATACCCTGACTGTTTTTTCTTTTGATTTATGGTATTTACGCGCGTGGATCTTGACAGCGATTATCAGGATTAAATTTGGACAATCCCCTCCTCACAATATGGGGTGACTATTCCGAAAGCCGTTTTTAACATCGGGATGTTGCGAGTGACTATTCTGAAAGCCGTTCTTGATATGAGGAGGTTTGGGGTGTCTACCCCGAAAGCTGTTCGCAGTATGAGGAGGTTGGGGGTTGGGCAGCAGCAGCAGCAACAGCAGCAGCAGCAGCAACAACAACAACAACAACAACAACAACAACAACAACAACAACAACAACAACAGCAGCAGCAACAAAAACCGTACTTTTATTTTTCTACGAGGGGGAGGGTATGCTTCCGTCAGGCAAGACCAGTTAACGGGTCCTTCTAATTATTATTATTATTATTATTATTATTATTATTATTATTATTATTATTATTATTATTAATATGGAAAATTGTTGTCCCACCCTGGTGTTTTACTTCTTGTTTTCTTATCAAAGTGAACAATCTATATTTGTACATCTCTACATGTGTTCCAGAGATGGTGAATACTTGCCATAAACCGTCTTCATAAGTAATCAAAACTTTGTTCATCATTTTCAGTCCTCTCATAATATTCTTCATCATTCGATTGACCATCCACCTTTTCGTAAACCACGAGTAGCTTTTACCCCTGATAAGTAATGACTAATATTAATTAGTCATTACTTATAAAAAAAACGGTTAATTGTTTTGTATGTTGATTTAGCACAGCTTGCTATAACTCTGCATAGTTGTACAACGAAACGGAAGTTTGGTTAAAAGTTATTTAAAAAAAAAACTTTAATCTCAACACAAAATGTCTATGAAATTTAATTCATCTGTTTATTTTGTTATTTTATCTTCTTCTTCTTCTTCTTCTTCTTCTTCTTTTTCTTCTTCTTTTTCTTCTTCTTTTAAGGCCACCAATTTAAGGTCTAATGGCTCGGTTTTCTTGGTCCGTAGCTGTAGAAATTGCATAGTCATAATGGATGGCGTATGACTTATTTTAAATTGTATGATATGAGCGTATGTTTCCATAATCCCCTTTTTACAAACTGTTTTCTACAAACTGTTTTATACAAACTTTTCATTCCAGAACAAACATCCATGCCAACCCAACTGTCTTTTTTACCAGCTAAAATATGTGTAAGTTTAACAAAACATATTAAGTTTGGTGCAACCGTTAAAGATCACATTTGACCCCGAATAAATGATTTCACAGTCAGCTTCAGTGGCATAACACATAACAGGAAACACGTGACAAAATGATATCAAATGATTAACAAACGACATAAGATTTATACATTTTTTATCAAATAAAATACATTCACTCAATTTGGATAAATACAAATTGTGATATAGATATATACATATAATAATAATAATAATAATAATAATAATAATAATAATAATAATAATAATAATAATAATAATAATAATAATAATGTAATGATTTATTTAACAACAAAAATAAAAATAATTTATGATATAAAATAAATAATAACAATAAATAATAACATATTAAATTAATAATAAATAACTAATTCTGTGGAAGTATTTGTAAAACATTTTAATATGTATGAATATATGTATAATAATAATAATAATAATAATAATAATAATAATAATAATAATAACTTAACAATATTAAATAAGCATAATAATTTCATAACAAACAACAATAATAATATAACAAGGAGAAAATTATCATAATAGATAAAATTATATTAAATGTTTACAAGGCTAATATATGACTGAAGTTGTATAAAATTGACAGTATAGTAATTTCAACTAACATCTCATCAGGAGAAATCCTCCATTTTTAAATGAATGAAAAAATATTATAGTAACGAAATGAAAAAACAAAACAGGGAAAATTGAATGTGTTGGGGAATGGACACCAAATTAATTACAAGCGATTTAAATAAATTTATTAATATTCGTTTTCTTCTGATGAGAGATTAGTTAAAAGGAACTCAGGGAGTATTCCTTCGATTTTATTAAAATCTAATAATCTTAATATAATACCACAAATGCTAATATAATTATGATAAATTATAATATAATGCTAATTAAATAATACTTATAAAATGTAAATAAAATATAAGGATATAATAAGATTAATAAATAATATATAAATATAAAAATAACAAATATAAAATATAATAATAATAATTTAATAATAATGAAGTATTATAATAATTTAATAATAATAAAATTAGCATAATTATGAACAGATCATAAACTATTATAAACATATATGCACTAATAATAATAATAATAAATAATAATAATGATAATAATAATAATAATAATAATAATTTAATAATAATAAAATTAGTATAATTACGAACAAATCATTAAAAAATATTATAAATGCACTAAAATTATTATAAATACACTAAAAAATATACACAAAAAATACACAAGAAAATATTATAAATACACGAAAAAATTATTTTAAATACACTAAAAAATTATTATAAATACACTAAAATTATTATAAATACACTAATAATAAAGGATAATAATAATTTAATAATAATAAAATTAGCATAATTATGAACAAATCGTAAAAATATTATAAACATGCATACACTAATATTAATATATCATAAATGCTGATATAATCATAATAAAATACAATACTAATAAAATGTACTCGCAAAAATTATTAGTAAATAAAAATGTAATAGTATAATAATAATGAACAAATACTAAAAATTATTATAATAAATGAAAACAATTATGAGAAATATAATAATTAATGCAAAATATGATAATAATAATAATAATAATAATAATAATAATAATAATAATAATAAAGAATAAAGAAATAATATTCATAATTTAACACATTAGTTATTGCTCGCTGGACAATTTCAAGGCAAAAAGAAAGAAGAAAAAAATGATGCTCATCCTCCGACAAAAAGTTTATCGTAGAAATCATTCGCTTCTGATATAAGAATCCTTGAGATGCTTTTTTTTAATAAATAATATTTCGCTGTCAATTTGCATCTTCATAAGAATATCACTGACAGAGAATGTCAGCATGTGCAGACATAAAATGACGTCAGTCTCTTGTTTCTTCGTAGAACGGTCAGTAAATTATTATGCTGGAAGGTTTTGCACAAAAAAATAAAAATCGCGTGTACTTAAAGCAGAGGCAGCAGTGAATGTAGTTTTACGTAACGCTTAATACATGTATCCGTCCAAGTAAAATCTATTAAAAACAAAGTCACCATATGTATCATCGTTGTTTTAGTTGTTCTTACAATTAATAATATTTAATTTAATAATAATCCCATTAAAAAGAATAACGGTATAAATAGTCACATTTAAACAAAAGACATTATTAACTAACAAGATTTAATTGAAGATCGTCCTATCTATATAATATTATACTATTTCCTTCCGCGGTTAGTCCGAACCTTACGCTTTGGAATAGGCCAAGTACAATTCGTGCAGGTCAAAGTACTTCGTAAAAACCAAATTCGCGAAATTTAGCTTTTAAAAGACCAATCTGGCCAACTGGACAAGAATATGAGAGTTACCTCCCTTTTGATGTAGTCTCGTTTTCGAATATCATTTATAATAATATAAAATTATTCTTGCAATTGTACGAGAAAGGAACTCGTAGTAATTTTGACGTGCAGCAATGCTTCACCAAAGAAAGATGTCAGCCAAATGTTACGTAAAAAGTGAACATTCGAAAGAAACAGCGCGAAAAAAAGAAAAGAACATTGTCTGTGAAGAGGTGTTGGACTGAAGAAGTAAATTAAAGCTTGTTTCTTACAATGTGATTTTATTATTTGCATTGAACTATGTAGCACAATATTACTATCTGTATATTTAATAATTAATGTTCTAACTTATTAATTCATCTCATTTGGGCCAGTTTTATATTTAAAATACAAAGGATACTATTTTCATAAAAAATGTTAATAAACTTATATTTGCTGCGTGTTATTATTTTTTCTGTCGAAAAAAAAAACAAAAAAAAACAACTCATTTTAACGCTACCCAGTAATATAAACTTTATAAAAATATATTTGTTGATTTTTTATTTCGTGCTATTTCTGCTAATTAAAAAAAAATAACTGTTGATAACAAGTCGCATTTCAACAAATAAACTGTATTTATTTAAAACAATATTTCATTGAATAACAGATGACATAATAATTAACAGTTTCATTTTAACAAATAACATCATTAATTAAAGCCTGATTTTTTTTATGGAAATCGCTCCAGACAAGGCATGAAACCACTTCATGTAAGGAGCTAAAAAAATTGTACTTCAAGGTTAAAAACTTTCCAACGATAAGTATAAGATAAGAATAGATTCTGACACAAAAACATCAATTATTCCCTTTGTAAGAAACATCACTCCTGGAATATGAGGACTAACGGATAAAGAAATATAAGCGTAAGTTCCGAGATTTAAACTCTTTAGACTAGTTTAATATCAATAATTAAATTGAATGATATATATAGGTGCAGCTGAGATAAGTAGGTCCCGTAGACGAGCCTCGTTCTCAAAAATCTGAACAGTTAGGTCACGTGACATGTGACATTGGTGCTTCTACCATTATTTACCCTTTGAATGATGAATGTAGAAAGCATGAGACAATTTTGGAAAAGTTATGAGGAAGCGAAAGTGTTTCTAAGAGAAAAAATATTTTACAAGCGGAATTTTGTCTTTCTTTAATTTTTTTAATTAAAAAAAAATTACTTTTAGCTTAACTTGCTTTTATATTTCACCATTTCGTTTTTTAGTAATAAATGCTTCTCTACATTAAAAACCGACCATGTGTCTAACTCTGCCCTCGTGGGAAGGCAAGTAAATAGGAAGTAATATGGCGGCTGAAAAAACGTTTTTCGACCCCAATAAAAGCGTTACAATACCCTGAACAATTATTGTTCTAAGTTAACAACTAGCCACTACTTGTTTTTCAAGCCTTAAAAAAAGCACCTTAAAATAGTAAAAACACTAAGCCTTTTTCCGTTTGTTTCTTTTTTTTGGGAGGGAAGGGAGGTTTGAGGCGCCCCTATTATCCAAAAGAACCAGTTATGTAAACACTTTGCAATATTTTTCAATAATTATTTACAAAAAATTTTCTTTACAATCAATTTTTATTTAGAATTAAGAAATTATTTTCTAAAATATTTTGTTTATATATGTTTACATTTTGTTTTTAAGCAAAATTCCAAAATTAATTTAAAAAATATTGTTTATATCCATCTTCATTCAAAAGGGTTACTGTTCGGTAGATTCACCGGTTGTTAACCTAAATTTTCCGAACGTCAGAACGAGGCTCGTCTGTGGGACTTCTTATCTCAGCTGCTACACCCATATATAAACGAAACAAACAGAATATTTTGAGAAAGGTTTTGATAATTTATTATATCTTTATTATTCCCTTTTAATTACTATTGATATCGATAAAATTATTGTGTGGATCGCAAAACATTAATTTATTATAAACTATTTTACAATATGCATACAAATAACTGTATTTCGATCTTTCTTTTTTGGCCAAGATCAAAGTGTAGTATCTGTTCCGGCAGATGCTGCACTTAAGATAATTTGTACCAGTCAATGGAGGGGAAACCCTCTATACTGGGACAATTATTATTTTTGGTAACCAGAGTGCCCCCTATTTGCCTACTTTTAGGGGAGCTGGTTTATACCTCACATTAAAAACGGCCTTGTGCCTAATTTGCTCAGTGGGGGAGCAAATAAATACCATCTGTTCTTCAGATGCGGCACTTCCATTACTTGCTCTCTTTCAATGGATGAAAAATCCTTCACGTCTGAGAAAATTTTTATTTTTGTACCTCTTCTCCACGTTAAAAAACGACCCTGGTGTCTAACTCTGTCCCGTGGGGAGGCATTGTAAATAGGTACAATATATACACCATATTTCAGAACAAGTTTTATTATTGATTTAAAAAAAATATTATTATTATTATTATTATTATTATTATTATTATAATAATAATAATAATAATAATAATAATAATAATAATAATAATTATTATTATTATTATTATTATATACAGACATATATATATGGTAATAAAGGTATAATAAATGAAAAAGAACAAGTTTTATTATTGATTAAATAATTATAATAATAATTATTATTATTATTATACACACACACATACATATATAGTATTAAAGGTATAATAAATGAAAAAAGTGTTTATATATATATATATATATATATATATATATATATATATATATATATATATATATATATATAACCTGTATCACAAGTTAGTTGAAAAAATAAAGTACTCTGTCGTGGATTCTATTGGACGGAATATAAATTATTTTATTAAATATTAAATAAATATTCTCACAGAACACTAATATATTTAAATAAAATTATATGTATATTTAGGCAGCATTTTTTCTCTTCAGCATATTTCATTAAATAAAATATATGTTTTTGCCTATTAATTCTATTTTTGATCCTTTCCAACTTCCGAATAACGGTCTTCACTTCTGGCAGGAACTAGCTGATGTAATCGCCATATTTGTTGTAAGTCCAAGTACTTTCCAATTATTAATTAATAGACGAAAACATCTATTTTGTTAAATAAAGTATACATACACACACGTATATATATATATATATATATATATATATATATATATATATATATATATATATATATATATATATATATATATATCGTAAGTTATAAAATATATATGCAATTAAGCTACACAGAATATTCTGCGTTTCATCCACGCTAAGATTCATAAGGCTGATGCGAGGATTTTGTGGTTGTCTCGCGTTTTTATATACGCGCCTTCTATTGTGTTTTTAGTAAGCCAATCAGCTGTGTAGTTTTCCCCATTCCCTTCCTAATCAGCCAATGAGCAGGCACTAACAGGACAAAGGCCCAGTTGATTTCCGGTTCACCCGTTCCTCCTGAGCGTAAATATCTAGTGACCTGGCTTATTTTAAATCTAGGTTAAATGTTTTTTTTTGTTTTTATGCTAGTTTATATATATATATATATATATATATATATATATATATATATATATATATATATATATATATATATATATATAAACTAACATAAAAATAAATTAATTAAAAAAATTTTTTTTTTTAATTTACAAAAAGTGCCTGCTCATTGGCTGATTAGAAAGGGCGTGGGGAAAATCCTCGCATAAGCCTCATGACGATGAAACGCGGAATATTCTGTGTAGCTTAATTGCCATATATATTTTATAACTTACTACCTAGCTCTACCTACGTATTCAGCACTGTTGAAGTAAATACTTAAAGTTTACGCATAATTTATACTTCCATATATTAATTTATGTGATTAAATTAAGTAATCATATATATATATATATATATATATATATATATATATATATATATATATATATATATATATATAATGATATTTATTTCATAATTTCCTGAAAAAAAAAACTCTTTATTTAAACATAGAATTATTTCTGCCCATCTCAAACGTATCCATTTTTATGATATGCAATCACGGAAAGGATTACCTCAGCGCATATTTATATTTTACTTGCCACTTTCATATTCATTGCATTTATCTATTAATTTTTTTTTTCACACTAACCCAAAGTGTTCGAAAGTAATTGAGATTATTTGTAGATCATGTGTGTAAACTTGAAAATTATATATATATATATATATATATATATATATATATATATATATATATATATATATATATATATATATATATATATATATATACGTTTTATTTTTTATTACCGCATCTTTCTGTTAAGTTACATTATTGTTTCAGCTACCTTCTGATTCTTCCTCAGACTTTTACAGAAAACCGTTTCTGTAAAAGTCTGAGGAAGCTACAACGGCAAAAAAAAAAAACCCGGCCAGGTAGCTGAAACAATAATTTAACTTAACAGAAAGATACGGTAATAAAAATTTAAACGCATATTTGCTGTACAACAGTATTGATCACTTTCTTCAGTTTTTATTAATTACCATTTCTACTAAATATACATATATATACATATATACACTTGTGCCCGATATTATTCATACCCCCCCTTGAAAATTGAGTTTATTAGGTGTAACTTTGTAAGAATTTATTGTTTACGTCCATATTGATACATATTCTTAATAAACCTCTTCTGATAATTTTCGTCATTTTAAAATCTCGGGATACTTGTAATAAAAGAAATATACAGCTATTTATAAAATCTGCAATGTTCAAAAATAATCATACCCCCTTATTTTTTCAGTATTAATCGAGTTTCTGACTGTTTGTTTCCTGTTTGATTCTTATTTTGAATGCTTTTATACAACCTTTGATTAATTTCATTACGTTTTTTGCATTTTTCAGAAATTAAAATGATATAATCTTAAAACCAATAAAAGAATAAAAATTATTAGAATGGGGAAGAAAAAAAAGAGCTTAGTAATGATCTTAGGACTAAAATTGTTAATTCACATGAGGATGGTTTAGGTTACAAGTCAATTTCCAAGAAATTTGTAGGTCCCTACAGCAACAGTACAGAGCATCATCAAAAAATTCCAGAGCCACCACACAACAAACAACTTGATTGGTAGAGGAAGGAAAAGGAAACTGTCTGCTAGAGCCACCAGGAATATTGTAAGAAGTGTTAATGCAAATCCAACCACCACTACTAAGGACATTTTAGAAAATCTGGAGTCTTCTGGCATAAAAATATCAAGGTAAACATTGCAAAGGACTCTGCATGAAAATGGTCTGAAAGGAAGAAGACCAAGAAGGACTCCATTGCACACCGGAAAACACCTTGCAGCACATCTAAAGTTTGCTAGGACCCATGTGAATTCTCCAGAGTCCGTTTTCTCAAGTATTTTGTGGACTGATGAAACAAAAATTGAATTTTTTGGCCATATGGATGCTTCTTACGTTTGGAGGAAGAAAGGAGAAGCTTACAACCCAAAGAACACCATACCCACGGTGAAACATGGTGGTGGTAGCCTAATGTTTTGGGGCTCCTTTTCGGCTAGTGGTCCAGGAAGTTTGGTCAAGATAGAGGGAACCATGAAGAAGGAGCAATATTTGGAGATACTCCAGAAAAACATTAGACAGGATGCGGAGAAGCTCCATTTAGGATCAAACTGGGTCCTTCAACAGGATAATGATCCAAAACATACTGTCAAAATAGTCAAGAAATGGTTTGAGGATAATCAAATTAATGTTTTGGAATAGCCTAGCCAGAGTCCCGACCTGAACCCTATCGAAAACCTCTGGCACATACTGAAAACTGAGGTTAAAAAGCGGGAACCTAGAAATTTGAGGGATTTGGAGAACTACTGCATTGAAGAATGGTCAAAAATCAGTGTTGATGCTTGTAAAAACCTTGTTGATAAATATCCAAAACGGTTACAGGCAGTTATTAAGAATAAAGGACATGCTATTGACTATTAGTAAGAGAGGTATGAATAATTTTGAACTAGTGCCATTATTGTTTTTCTTTGTATAATGTTTCAAACTTGCATAATTTATTTATTTGTTGAGTAAAAATTAAATGCTTATGCTTGATTTATTGTTTGAAATCCCTTTGATATTCTGGTTTGAGCAATATTCTTATAGAAATCTCAAAGATCCGAGGGGTATGAATAATATCGGGCACAAGTGTATGTATATATATATATATATATGTGTGTGTGTGTGTGTGTGTGTGTGTGTGTGTGTGTGTGTGTGTGTGTGTGTTGATTTGGACTATTTGGATTACTGGTCTCATTTTGAATGTTATTCACACAACGTTTGGGACGATGTAATCTTGTGCAAAGATATGGTCCATATCCTCAGTGCGGGCGACACCCACAGTACAATTGTGAATTATTTAGGACTTCTACCTTGTCGTGGCCGATCGAACGATAGTATGCTACCCTCGAGGATTAACTCAAGAGTTTCGTTCGAGATTCCGTGCAAATTCCTGAGATCGGCAGAAAGATTCCCGAGTTTGGAGGTTATATCGACCGAAATAATATGCGAATAAGACTCAAGAATAATAATCCAAATAATACGAATTATCAATCCTTATCTAAAACAAAATTCAGAAACAGAAGATAAGAATTTTCTAGTGGTTCCTATTTTTCTTGTCTGCAATCGATTGTAGTCTAAGCCATTCCAAATGGGCTGATAATCTGTTTCTCTAAAAACAATTTTTAAGCAAATCCAGTCTGGATCTAATAAAATTAGATGGTTTCTTTCCCCAGTAAATGTCTAACCATTTTTAATGTCGTTTACCAATACATCATCATTTTTTTTTAGAGATGTCATAGCGACATCTAGCAGCATAAACGAGAAACAAAAGCAGTAACAAGAAGTGTTGCCAATTTAGCTTGTTTTCCACTAGATCTGGAGATTTTGTTTGAAATCTAGCTGCTAAAATTTGGATCTAGACGCTAGCGGCTATTTTCTGTAAAATCTGGAAATTTCGTTTGGTATCCACAGACTTGCAATTTGAGATTTCAGTTTTGTCAAGCTATCTTCCATGCATGTTATACGCAGAACACTAGCTGTTGTACATTTCAATATTTTAACATATTGCCGGGATATCCCGACCTAAAACATAATTCACCGAGATTTCGTAAATGTTTTGTTAAATTTTACATTTTCCAATTTTTCAACCGCACAATTCGTTCATGAACTATGTCCTATCTTTTTTTTTAACATTTAAACTAACTATTAAACTATTTGTAAATAGCATTAAAGTAAAGTTATAAATAATTTAAATAGCATTAAAATTAAAAATATTCATAGAAAACACGAAATATTATGTATATGCGAAATATTTTTATATAGTTACGAAAGTTAAAATTTTTCTGGATATTTTTGTTCCAATTTAGTGAATTTTGCAAATCTCAGTTGACAATGCTGGAACAAGGGCAGATAATTAATTCAGATTTTTTGTAACAAAAAAGGTGCTTATTTAGAATTAAATCTATTTAAAGAAAAAAGCTAAATTGCAGAAAAATCTTTATGATACGCTATAAAAATTTTTCTGCAATTTAGTACCTGATATCGAGTGAAGATGTCTGATTCCAAAAATCACATAAATTGATCAGGTAGATTTTTTTATATAGAAAATAATTTTTTAAACGATTTTTAGTGATTTTAATAAGACATTATACCCATTATAAGATTGATTCTGCTTTCGGAAGTTTGAATTAAGTTATCTTCCCTTTATTAAACATGATGAATAAAATCATAACGCCCCGTTTTGTCATAAAAGTTTTGTTTCTTAATAAATAAAAAGTAAAAAAAATAACATTCTTTTTTAGAATATGACATCTTGGTTCTGTGGCGGGTACGTACATCACCAAGTATTTTTTAAAGATTTTTCTCAAATAATTTTAAATAATCGCAAAAAAAAAAACAGTTTTGTTATTATCAGATAAACCTACGGCAGAATGTTAACAAAATAACGTAGAAAAGTACACAAGAAAAAATTGCAAATAAAATGAAAGCTGCCCCTAAATATACACAAACGTGAAAATCAGTTAGAGTTTCATTTTGGTTAGGCTTGTTCCCTCGACCCCTCTGCTTCACCGTCTGGACTTAATGGTCGTACTTGGTTCGAACGATCTTTAAAATGTTTCATCAACACTATGGCCAGAATTCCAAGTACAAGAAGCGCCAAAATTCCGCCAGCGATTCCTCCGACCAAAACTGAATTTTCTGTATCAGCTAAAAAAAAAAAAAATAAAATAAAATAAAATAAATAAATAAAAATAAATAAATAAAAACAAACAAACAAACAAACAAACAAACAACAACAACAACAATTAAGAAGTGAGACAAATAAATGTATTTAATTTGTTTTATCACATTTTTTAGAGGAAGATTTATAATTTCTACTAATAAACCCTGCGGAAATTCCACGATATTTTCTACATCAAACTGTATAGTTTATTTTTATTAAAAATATTCTTTTTGAAATAATTAATGTCACCCAGACAAATGCTATTAATTAAAAAATGGCTCTTTCTTCTTTCGATATTGTCAGCTAAACATATATTTATTTTACAGGGAATCACCACTTATCAAGGACCGAAGGCCACTCGAGGATAGCGATTAACGCACGTAAGGTGATAGTGTAGTAATCGTTACTGGTGTAGATTGGGTAGAATTTGGGTTATTTAAGAAGACGGCTCAACAAGAACTTGTTTACATTGGACTTGAATATTATCATATTGTAATCGGCTGGAAAGCAGGCCAGTAGAACAGTGGCGGGCAGTTCTAGAAAAGTAGCTTTATTCATTATATAGATCATTTTGTTTATTCCAACTACTATTATTATTTGCTGTTTTTATATTAATAGTCTTTGTATTTTACCCCAGTTTATCTAGAGTTACTTTTATTGAGTAATATTCAAGTTATCTCCCCTGCATTATACTGAAAATAAAAGATAAATTCAATTTTAAAATAAAACAGGCCAGCATTATACATGTGTAAGATTTGTTGAATTGACTGGAATGTAGTCGGGCGTGTTTCAACCTAATAGCTTTACATGTCTAGTTTTACAACGCTAAGGCCGTATCATTAGAATTTCCCTCTACTTAATTTAGACGGGACACTCAGACAGCTAACGTTTTCATTGTTTTACTAGTTGAAAAATTAGTATTAAGAATAGTTTCTAGAGGAAATCAAAGTCCTATTTACAATGCATTTTCTACAATGTGTTTACACTGGCAACCCATGTTATTTCGATAGAGATGTATAACGTAAACTATTCTCGGAGTAATCACTTTTTTAAAAAATTTTACCTCCTTTAATTATTATGGTGTATTATATCCCTCTTACGTTTGCTTCCCTAAATATGGAAAGTTATTTCAGAAAGATTTCAGAAAGATTTTCTTTCAGAAAAACTTACAATAGTAATAATAAAAAAAATTAGAAAGATTTTGAAAAATCCAAAAGATCCCAGAACTTTCCAGAACCTTTAAGAAAAACCGGGAGGGTTCTAGAATATTCTAACACTGAGTGGCGCTCTTTATAAAATACCTTTTCGAGCTCGTCAGTTGTTGATTTGTCATAGTGAAGACATTTTCCCCTACACACTGAAACGGATTAAAGGGAAGTTATTGTGTTTAATACAATGTTCTCTACCTTTTGTTATTACACACACACGCGCGCGCGCATGCGCGTGTGTAAAAGCCAAGTACGTCCAAGGATGGAGTACTGCTGCCACATCTGGGCTGGAGCTGCTAAAACAGCCTATCCTGCCTTGACAGAGTACAAAATAGACTTCGTGGCTTAGTGAGGGATACCCGTTTCTCTTCCCTGCAACCACAGAAGAGACGTTGCGAACCTGTCTTTGTTTTATCGTTATTTCCATGGCAAAGGCTCGTCCTAGCCCCAATCTCTGGTCCCCCCTCGCCAATCTTTCACGAAAAACACCCGTCTAGCTGGAACCACTGTCAGTAATTTCCCCACTCTTTATCTGTGCCTAAATCAAAACGAAAAAAGCTTCTTTCTTAGAAATGCACGCATGTGGTACTCTCTTCCGTTTTCCTGTTTCCACCTGACTACAACTTGGATATCTTCAAGTCCAACATAAACAAATTCCTTATGAATCGCTCCCTTAAGTCAGACACTTTATCAAATCTCCAATACTAAGTATTACTACGATACTATCCCATTGATTACTGTTGTGACATGATCTTTAAATTGGACTGTATTTAAATCAAAATTTAAATACTTAATTTTAGGCTGACGAGATATATCGTTTTTGGTTTTTATATTTCGTCACCGAGGTAAAATAAAACATGGTCCTCACAAGATAGGCTAGTGCAGTAGTCGTTTTGGAACCGAGCGAGGGTCTACTAATGTACCCCACACCCCTTTAAAACTTGCAGAGACTTTACCGGCTAAAGATTTCGTCAAGTCTATTTTTAGACCGGATTGTGAAGCAGAGAGGAAGGGGGGAAGACTGGAAGAGTTATCGCTTCCCTTTCCCTTTTTTTAATTGGACACTAGCAGAAGTCGCTCTTTTCGGTTTGCGTCGCCGATCTGTTGAGAGGTCTCTCTCCTCGTGAGAGGAGGAGGGGGGCGACTTCTTCCCCTCATGCGAAAAGGAGATGCCGACACACGAGATGCGGACGATGCGACCGTCTCCAGTCATGCAAGAGAATGCGATGAATTTACTTCCTCACAAAAGAGACGATGGCTTTTTCCCATCATGCGAAAGAGATATGGATGTGCCGAACGCACGATGTGATATCTTATCCCTCACGAAAGAGACATATATATAACGCACGAGCAAGAAAAGAAAACACTTGAGATGGCTATGTGAACTTTTTCCACACCGAAGGAAATATCTTGGATCAACTGCGTCGTCGTTGAGTTGTGAAACACCCTAGTAAAAGAAACCAAAAAATAAGGGAAAACAAAAGAAACGCGTAAGTGCAAAGTTTTTTATTATCCCCCAGAAGGACTCATTTCCATACGCGTAGATATACTCCAGATTCCATAACTTTGAATACATTTCTTTTTCTTTCGTTAAACTCTTCTTTTTTTTCTTAAATGAATCTATTTTTGTATCGTTTGGAAAAGTGTTTGTTATTTCGTTATTTTCTCGCATTTTTATTGTGTTCGTCCTTGCGTTTCCATCCACTAGCTTTATTATTTTATTTTTGCTGTGTCCCATATGCGATAAAGAGAAACTATTTGGCTTTCCCGTAAATTCCCTCATACCCCCCTTTTCGGGCAACGTGTTACAAAGATAAACAGTTTTCATTCTTCTCGGAAATTTCTTATCATACCCCTACGTTTATTTGTGACCTAAATCCCCACATTTTATCGCATGTGTAACACTGTTCACGCAATACCCCTTATCCCTGAGTGGCTTCCGGACCTTGATAAGTGGTTACCCCCTGTATATATATATATATATATATATATATATATATATATATATATATATATATATATATATATATATATATATATATACACACGTGTGCATGTGTGTACACATACACTAGCGGCCATATTATACGGAAGGAAAATAGCAAACACATAAATATATGTATTACTTAAAAAGTAATGCATCATTAGCAATTTTTACTGAATAAAAGTCACGGTGTCGAGCATTCATTTAATATAAAGTTGCAAAATTTTACATAATAGTTTTCTTTTTAAATAAAGATTAATGAAGTAATGAAGGAAATAATCTATTGGACAAAAGATTCAATTTCTTTATATTACTGTGGTAATCTAAAGTAGTTTATTTTATTCAAAAGAATAATATAAACTTCTCAAGTATAGTTTGAACAAAAAAGAAAAAGAATACTATAAATTATTCAAATATTTTTTTAAGAAAAATAAATAAAATAATGCAACTTATTCAAATATTGTTTAAATAAAAATAAAGTGTTAATATAAAAAATTCAAATATTTTTTAACAAAAAAAAACACAATGTAAATTATACAAATATTGTTTTAACAAAAAAGAAAAAAGAATAGTATAAACTTATGAAGTATTGTTTTAACATGAAATTAAAAATATAAATTATTCAAATATAGTTTAAATAAAAATAAAAAATTAATATAAATTAATTAAATATTTTTGGAACAAAAAGAAAAAAAAGAATGATATACACTATTTAAATATTATTTGGATAATAAATAAATAATATAAGTTATTCAAAAATAATAAAATAAATCACTTAAATATTGTTTAAACAAAAATAAAAATATAAACTATTCAAATATTGTTTAAACAAAAATAAAAAATATAAACTATTCAAATATTGTTTAAACAAAAATAAAAATATAAACTATTCAAATATTGTTTAAACAAAAATAAAAAATATAAACTATTCAAATATTGTTTGAACAAAAAAGAAGAAATTATATAAACTATTCAAATATATTTTGAATAAAAAAGAAAAAGTAATATAAACTATTCAAATATTGTTTGAACAGAAACTACATACAATAATATAAACTATTTAAATATTGTTTGAACAAAAAATGAAAAATAAAAATATAAACTATTCAAATATTGTTTGTATAAAAAGGAAAAAAGATTAATATAAATTATTCAAATATTGTTTGACCTAAAATGGAAAAAGATAATATAAACTACTCAAATATTATTTAAGCAAAAAATAAAGATATGCCCTTAAAATAGCAAACATTTAAACACAATAGGAAATAAATAGAATAAAAAGAAAATTATTTCTTAAGATTCAAAACAAAAGAAAAACACAAGAAAATGGAAAATTAATAAATAATAAAATAATAAATAACTAAATAAAAAGTAACAAAATAAAAAGTAATATAAACAATTAAAAAGTTAAACAATAAAAAAAAAAGAAAAAAACTTGAAAAATTTAAAGTAAAAAACAAAACAAATAAAAATGGAATACCTAAACAAGACAAGAAATAAGAACAGAGAATCTTGCATCATATGTTTACCGATAACTATATTTTCTCAATACAATTGCTACATCAATAAGTAGTAGATATATATTGTTTTAACTTACCTTTGCCGCTATCGCCACCTGGAAGTATACATATATATATATAGTTAATAAAGAAATATATATTCGGAGTCATACCGAATTGGGAAAACAATTATATAAATAAATATTTAAATTAAACATTTAATCTTAAATCGTTTTTATCAATGATTTTTTCACTTCCCCCTCAAATCAAAAAAATATTTATGCAACTGTTTTTCCAACTCGACATGACTGCAGATATCTTATTTAAAGTTATTATCAAATAAATAAATAGAAACCGCATTAAGCCCTAAGACATTTCCTTTATATATATATATATATATATATATATGTATGTGTGTGTGTGTGTGTGTGTGTGTGTGTGTGTGTGTGTGTGTGTGTGTGTGTGTTGGAACGATTAATCAGAATCGAGACTCGAGAATTTCTGGGCTTTTTAAAGCATTGGAATCGGTGTCCAAATCGAGGAAAATTGTGCCTCCTTTCCGATTCTTGGATTGTTTATTATTTGATTTGTTTTCGTTTAAAACTTAATTTTCCATAACTGCTACTAAAAATTAAATGGTAAATATATACTAATTTTAAGTTACAAATAAAATCAAAATGTATAGGCAACCAACACAAATATATCACATGGATAATTTCGGTAATCTAAATAAAAACAACTCTATAGTTAAATATTTAGTGATTTTAAAAGAATTGGAGTCCTAATTTTATCGGAATTGGGAATTTAAACAAGAATCGGTAATTGTATCGATATCGGGAAATATTTTAAAATCGTCCAATCTCTATATATATATACGTATATTACAAATAAATGACAACAGAAATAGAGCAATATCAACTAAAAAGGAAACTTCAAAATCCATCTCAACGTTTCGTCTACCTATTGCATAGATTTTTTCAAGAGCTATGCTAAAAATGACAAAGGAAAGAAAGATGTGTATTTTATAGAATATATATGGTAACCTGTGTATAATAAATTTGTCTAGGAGAGAAGTTCAGAAAATATGCACACACATGTATGAATGTATATATACATATTTCCCCAAAACCTCTGGCCTTGATGGAAGGGAAACTAAAACTTGCTGCCATGGTTCTAAATGATCTGAAATAACAGCAAGGGGAGACTTGATTCCAAATATTTTTCTGTTATATCTCCCCTCTTTGGGCAATAGGTTACAATTATGAACATCTCTCGCATCAAATAATCCATATACACTGTGAAACTTATTTTATGCATGAAAACCAAAGAGGGTAGATGTAACATATGAGAAATATTTGCAGATTATTTGAAACCATAGCAGCAAGTTTTAGTCTCCCCTTCATCAAACCCATAGGTTTTTAGGAAATATCAGGTAAATCTCACAAAACCCACTAAACAAGTCAGTTCATTACCGTTCCAATGGACTTTCATTTGTTAAATTCTGATCAGTAGTCGCTGAGATTTGTAACTTATAAATTGCAAAAAAAAAAGAAAAAAAAAAAAGGTGATATATGGCAAAGCCACAGGAGAGACTACCAAGTAAAGAAAAGCCTAAGAAAAATTCTTTCCAAGCAGCAAAATTAAAGCAGTCTTGCCAGGACACTATATATACAAACGTAGGAAAATTTGGGTATATTTTATTGGTTTGAAAATATAGTTTATTTCTTTTTTACTAATTGTAAAAAAAATTTAACTATAGAACATTATTATAATCTTCCAAAAGCAACTTTTCCTCTAGTTTCGTCGCATAGAACTAAAGGTATGAGCATTTAAATATTCAATTTGGCTACGAGTAATTAACTCGCAGAAATCGAAAATTAAACAAATATCTGTCGAAACACATGAAATAGATGTAAACAATCGAGCGAAAATGTTATGTTCTATCAGTATTTTGTTTAATAATTGATTTTTGAGCGATTAGACAAGATTAAAAAGTTAGACCAGAAACGATTACCATTTTATGTTAAATTTATGGGCGAAACTGCTTTCCTACTCGAAATTCTAAAATAATTCTTTTTTTTTTCTTCCATCACGTAATCATCTAAAAAAACAGAATCTCATTTTGGGGAAGTGATTTAGCTAAAAGTATTATATTTGCCGCCGCCGCCGCCATTATTATTATTATTATTATTATTATTATTGTTATTGTTGTTATTGTTATTGTTATTGTTATTGTTATTATTGTTATTGTTGTTGTTATTGTTATTATTGTTATTGTTTTTATTGTTGTTATTGTTATTGGTATTGTTATTGTTATTGTTATTATTGTTATTGTTTTTATTGTTGTTATTGTTATTGTTATTGTTGTTATTGTTGTTGTTATTGTTGTTATTGTTGTTGTTATTGTTGTTGTTATTGTTGTTATTGTTGTTATTGTTATTGTTGTTATTGTTGTTGTTATTGTTGTTGTTGTTGTTGTTATTGTTGTTGTTGTTAAAATTATTATAATCAAAATGTAATCAATTTTGTCACACGGATTATTGTTATTGATATTGTTATTGTTGTTACTACTACTACTACTACTACTACTACTACTACTGCTACTACTGGTCAACAACAATTGGAATTCATTATTGAGATGAGTATTATTTATTAATTTATTATTTATTAATGTATTTAATATATATATATATATATATATATATATATATATATATATATATATATATATATATTTGTTTACTGTTTTTGGGGAAAGAATTCCAGCAAAGTGCTCAATTACAAAGAAAACCTTTTTCGATATAAGAGCTTAATATTTATTTATTTAATTGTACAAAAGATTAGAAAAACATTGGTACCGTCGGTTTCAAGCCCAGCATAAGGGGCACCAGTTAATGGTAAATTGTAAATAATGTTAGGCTCTCGTCAGTCATGTTGTTTCTGTCTCCTATTATAAGACATGGGATAGTATGGACCGTGCTCAGCATTACGCAAAGAAGAACTGGTCTGTGCGAGAGGAACTTGTGCCTTGCAAAGAAAGGAACGTCATCGATGACCCTCTGGTGGACAGAGACAGAATACTCTTCTCATCGCTGCACTTAGCTCGGCTTGATCAAGCAGTTCACCAAGGCTCTCGACACGTATGGTGACTGCTTCACTTGCTTGTGCCAGGCTTTTCCAGGATTAACCATAGAGAAGTTGAAAGCTGGCATCTTTGATGATCCTCAGATCCAGCAGCGCATCAAAGATTCAGAGTTCGAAAACTCAATGAACGAAGTGGAACCGGAAGCGTGGAAGGCATTTGTTCTGATAGTGAAGAACTTTCTTCGTAAAAATAAAGCCAGAAACTACGCAGAACTTATCAAGAACATGCTGATTGCTTTCAGAAACCTGGGCTGCAACATGCTATTTTCACATACGGACAGATTTCCTGAGAACCTGGGTTCAATGAATGACGAGCAGGGGGAGAGATTCTATCAGGCCTGAAAGAAATGGAGACCAGATATCAGGGCTGCTGGGATGCAATCATGATGGCTGACTGTTGTTGGACTCTGGAGAGAGACCTCCCTGCCGCTAAGCATTCTAGGATTTCGAAGTTTGAACAACTGTGACACAACATGCAATTTACGTTTACATACCTTTATCAATGTCCACCATTCAGTTTACAGTAATCGATGTTTCCATCAGGGAATCAATATATATTTTTATCTTAAAAACCTTACTAAAGATAATATAGGATGATGTGTATTGATAAAAATAAGCTGATAATGCCATAAAAATGTAATCAATTTTGTCACACGGTTTGATTTTTGTTTTTCAAATTAACTTAGCACACAAACCTAACTTGATGGAGAGAAACGGGTGCCATTTCCTGATTCAGAAGTGCAAAAACACCCGGAACCACTTGTAGAAATCTAGACAACATTTAAAAAGTAAAAAAATTGTTGTCCAGTGTTATCTGTATCTTGTTTGATTTTTTTTACAGTAACACAAATCAATCTAATAACCGACCAAATATTTATTATTGTGAGAAAAAATATCAACATTTCTTCGTAGAGAAAAGGTAGAGAATAAGTAACAGAGATCCCTCCTAATATTAAGAATGGTTTTCTAAATTATTATATACGAAATCATTCCTGATATAGGGCAGGCTTTATTAATTATTTTGTTCCTAGACTGTTCTCTTATTTTTCATACTAATCGTCGATTTTTAAAAAGTCGTTTATGAAAATTTCAAGTAGCATTAATTACAACTAAATCAAAATAAGGTTTTACAGTTCTGAATTTTTTTTAGATGAGGATTGATTATTTGAATTACTTATATTAATCGGACTATTGTTCTCATCGATTTAAATCGATTGTATCGTGCTAATTTGATCTTCTATAACATCATCCATATATATATATATATATATATATATATATATATATATATATATATATATATACACTTATAACGTATTAATATTTATATATATGCATACATACACACACACGTGCGATTAAGCTACGTAGAATTTTCCATGAGAACTCGTCAGGCTAAACTAGGTATTAACCAGTCAGATACTCGGTTATTCTCGCTCCCGCTGTCAGCAGACAATAGTTCAGTTATAATTCACCTCTCTCTTTATCACTCTCACTTACTCATTCACTCTCTCTCTCTTCCCCTCTCTCTCCACATACACACACATACATACATGCATACATACATACCTACATACATACATACATACATACATACATACAGGGTGACGCCCCCCCCAAAAAAACCCTGATATCTCCATTATTTATACACCGATTGCCCTTATTTTACAGGACATGGCAGAATCAATGACCGTGAGTACACCAAGACCTCAGTGGGAGCTGGGACAAAAAAGACACTGTGTTCAATTTTGTTCGGACAAAACACTAAGAAACGGGGCCTAATTAGAGTTGGACCCGTTTTTTTTTGGGGGGGGGTCACCTTGTATATATATATATATATATAGCGTATGGTTAGAAGCCCTGACTGCCGTGTAAACGGTCGGGTTTCAATCCTGGCTTGAGGTAGTTGCCTGTCTAGCCGCACTGATGAGCTGTGAAACAGCGAAACAGTACTGTATGTGGATGACTATATATATATATATATATATTGGGGAAAATTAAATGAAATCGCACTGACCTGTTTCTTGATTTGTATCTGAAATAACAAAACAAAACAACAAAAAAGATCGGTTATAATTCAAATAATATTAATAGTATTATTTTTTTGTTTAAATGACAAAAAAAAAAACAAAAAAAAAACATTGATATGCCGCAAGAACGAATAATTAAAATTTACTCTTTCTAATCATGTTATATTATGTTATATTATGTTATATTATGTTATATCATGTTATATTATGTTATATTATGTTATATTATGTTATATCATGTTATATCATGTTATATCATGTTATATTATGTTATATCATGTTATATTATGTTATATTATGTTATATTATGTTATATCATGTTATATTATGTTATATTATGTTATATCATGTTATATTATGTTATATTATGTTATATTATGTTATATCATGTTATATCATGTTATATCATGTTATATCATGTTATATTATGTTATATTATGTTATATCATGTTATATTATGTTATATCATGTTATATTATGTTATATCATGTTATATCATGTTATATTATGTTATATCATGTTATATTATGTTATATTATGTTATATCATGTTATATTATGTTATATTATGTTATATCATGTTATATTATGTTATATCATGTTATATTATGTTATATCATGTTATATTATGTTATATTATGTTATATTATGTTATATTATGTTATATCATGTTATATTATGTTATATTATGTTATATTATGTTATATTATGTTATATTATGTTATATCTTGTTATATCATGTTATATTAGACTAATGATTGGCTTTAGATGAATGAATATTTTGACATCAATTAGCAACACGAAAATCGATTTGCGATTGTAATTGAATGACGTATTGCTATTGTGATGTCACTTGTATCGGTAGTAAATGTAGCCGTGTTTAGCTTATATACAAGGTGACCCCTTGTTTAAAAATACAAACAATTTATTTCGGAAACATAATTTATACAATTAATATGAGAAGAAAGTATGCATGCACTTTCATATACAACAAAGAGCAATAAAGAAAACAGCTGAAATCTTTCATTTAAGAGAAGGGATAATTTCTGTTTGTTTATCTTGTAATCCGTTTTTTTCTTTTTAGCGGGCTATTGTTCAAATGTTCTGTTCGAGTATGAAAAGAAATTTGCCGAATTCGCGAACATTTTCGACTTCAATAACTCGTCGTCAGGTGAGTGATGAAGAAATAAAAAATTGCGATAGTGAATTTAATGACAAGACGATTAAAATCGTTTAAAATCGTTTAAAATCATTAAAATCATTTAAGCATGCATCACCCTTCGTATTGTCGGCTGTTTTTTTTTATATGAATTAATAGGGATTCAATAATTTGGAGGCGTAGATCACAGTGTGTGATGGCTAAAATGGCGGTGTTTTTATTAGTATATTCCTAAATTCGGTTTTGGGGATGTCGTGTGCTGTGAGGTGTTGATAAATAGATTGATCTATTCGGAGACAACAGATTAGTCGGCGAGTAATACTGGTTCTAGTCATACCGATGTACGTGTTAATTTTGGAGACACATTCTCCTATAGGGCATTTAAAAACGTAGAAATATACTAAGTAAAAAACCGACTACAAGAGAAATTAACAGGAATTATTCCTGCTCTTCAATGAAACGTGCATTAGAGAAAGAAATGCTGACCCAATATACTAATTTCATATATATATATATATAGGAAATTTATTACTGTGAGTCCAGAATGAGTTTAAAAATTGTTTCAGCTAAAGGAAAATCCTCAAAGAAAGGAAAAATCCAACTAGCATCGTCAGAATTCATAGATAGAGTCCATCTATGAATTCTGATGATGCTAGTTGGATTTTTCCTCTCTTTGAGGATTTTTCTCTAGCTGAAACAATTTGTAAACTCATTCTGGACTCACAGTAATAAATTTCCTATATACTGCTCTGACTACACATTGAGCACTCTAGTCCGGTTTTTTCACCACTGGTAAATAAATAAATAAATATATATATATATATATATATATATATATATATATGTGTGTGTGTGTGTGTGTGTGTGTGTGTGTGTGTGTGTGTGTGTGTGTGTGTGTGTGTGTGCGAGTGCGTGTGCGTGTACGTGTACGTGTGTGTGTATGTGTGTGTGTGTGTGATATACCCTCTCGTTGATTTTGAGTATGAGCTCCGCCACAACAAGTAAGTTGTTCGCAAATCCACAGAAATGATTTGTTTATAGTAGTGTAGGCTTTGTGCAGAATCAACCACACTTTTTGGTACAACTGCTAATCTTTGTCGATGCAATGGCTGCCACAAGACAGACCAGACAGTAGACTTCAGGTTTTACATCAGAGTTTTTTTCTTTTAGATGCATGTCGATTGAAGACTGGGTACATCACTCCCAGTGAATTAAACGCGCCTTCAGATACCAACCTAGAAATTTGTATGTCTCGGCGTATATATATATATATATATATATATATATATATATATATATATATATATATATATATATATATATATATATATATATATATATATATATATCGAGAAAGGAGGATCGAAAGAGATGATTTGAATAAAAAGAATACCAAATAATCGAATATTATACAGAGAACACAGGCAGATAATCTATCTATATATATATCTATAAAAGTGAACGTGTCTGTCTGTCTGTCTGTGTGTGTCTGTGTGTCTGTCTGTCTGTGTACATTTCCCTACGCAATAACTCTGTCAATTTTTAGTCTATAGACTCGAGATTTGAAATACCGGGTACTGAGATTTGGGAAAATCGATGTGACGGGTGTCAGCCAGAAATTTGGCTGTTAAGGGGTCAAATTTCAACGATTTGACATTTAAGAACTCTACCAAACTCCTCGGATAATTTTGGGTCTAGACACTTGAAATTTTAGATATAGGTTCCTTGAACCTGGATCTAACTTAATAAAGTGATTTGAGCCCGAAACTATAAATTTTAAGGGGTCATAATAGGGGTCAAAGTTTTAAAAAATTAACCATTTTATTTTTGTTTTTTTGCTTTTTTTGCACAGCATACACATCCAAACACCCGAGCAACGCCGGGCACCAGTGCTAGTAAAATATAAAAATACGTTTTTTTAATTCCATATTTTAAAAGACAACAAATAAAACACCGCAAGTCTTAAAAATAGATTCGGACATAATGAACGATGACTTTTTTCTCAAAAGACATTGATACTTAAAGCTTATTAGTTTAAAAAGAAAAGAAAAAAAGCAATGGAATAATGTGGACTGACCTTCGTTTGTTGATGCGACGACAAAAAGTGAAAGATGTGACGATGTGCAGATGGCGACTGCAGATGAATTGTTTACAAGTGCATCGCCCATTTGCAACCACTTCTTCTGCGTTGATGACCAGTAGAGACAGAAGTGTTTCACGTTTGAACCAGAAGCCTTGATTTTAATTTTCATATCAATGCGGATTTTATCGGTTAAATTCGAAACTTCAATGCCATCTCCTAAAAATCGAAAAAGATAAATTAGGAATTTAAGATATGTTCATTCAATATAACTGATGCTTACTAATCCAAAGAATCTATCTATCTATCTATCTATCTATCTATCTATCTACATAATTCAATATTATAGGAAAATGCGAGCATGAAAAGTAATATGGTTAAGCTTAAACATGGAAAAGTAAAGGTATAGTTGTTAAAACTGGAAAAGAAAAGGACAAGATATTCTAGTAAAAAATATAATAAATTTATAACTTAAAATATTGCAGCATTAAAAATTGATTATATAATGTTATAAATTGAATTTAAAAAAAATAATGCTGCAATATTTTAAGTTATAAATTTATTATTTTTTTACTAGAATTACTTTTTCTTTTTCAGTTTTAACAACTAGTCCTTTACTTTTCCATGTTTAAGCTTAACCATATTACTTTTTATGCTTGCATTTTTCTATAATCCATGTTTTTCAGGTTTTCAATAAATTCACTTGTTCTTTGCTTAATTTCAGTCTTATTTTTTGCCCCACTAAACACATATGTAATAACAATGTACGGCACTCGTCTGCTTTCAATAAAATCCCCCCAACTAGTTCCCTTTCTTGCTTTCATTCTGCCTGTTTCATGAGTTACTTCTCTTTTCGCAACAGTAGTCACTGAAGCGACGATATTGCTATGGAAACAAGTCATAAAAAGCGTCGCTCACCTGTAGGTAAGAACATATTTTTACGATTTTGAACACCAGAAAATTCATCATAACTTTTGTTTTACTGAACGAAAATTGAATTTTTTTTTTCACAATATAGTTGAGAAGGTGATCTATAAACTGTAATAATTGTTTGAAATTTGTTCGAAAAATGAGTGAGTGGTGAAGCTTTAGGTGTGTCAGAAATTTCGTGAAAAATATTGAATAATTCCACCCCGTCTTTCCAAGCTTATAACTCCTCGAAAAATGTAATTCAAGCCCTAATTTTTTTTTCAATTAAAGGAGCAAGGACCAAGGTTTCATTAAAAAACAACAACAAAACAAAAAATAACGTGTTTTTTTTAAAAAAAAAAAAGGTTTTTAAACTTCGGACTTTACAGGCAAATTTCTAAAAAAACACTACTTTTTTTTGTTTTAAATTTGAATATATTATTTATTGATCTTTTATCTTCAATTTGTGATATATAAAACTTTGGTGAGTAAATTAATTATTTACTTTTTAATAGACATTTCAAAATGGGGTGGGGGCGTGAATAAAAAAAACGTTTGTCTAAAATATTAAATTCGGTTTATTGGAAAGAGCATAACATTTCACATTGACCCTGAAAATATCGTAAAAATAGAATCAATAGAAAAATTTTGATAGATTGTTAAAGTTTAAAAATTGAAAAATACTGAGCTCGTAAAATTCAATTAATTTCATTACTGTTTTTTTTAAATTAAAAAAAAATAATTCTATTACGTTTTATACAACTTTAATAGTTTATTTTGGAAGTATAATCCATAAAGAAAATAAACAACCCACTTTTAAAAGAGAAATTACGAGTTTTTTTATATTTTATTCGCAGTTTCGTGTTAGGGGCGTCAAAAATTCCTAAAAAAATTCTGATACACCTAGTGAAGCTTTAAAGCAGTTCTAAATGACTAAAACTGCCACTTAACAATATATTCAAACACGGTAGTGCTTGAATGATAAACAAAGCAATGAACTATTTTTTTAATCAACAACTTTTTCGCGTTTAAAATATGCAAAAAAAAAAAAACTAAGCTAAATGTCTTCTGCCTTTTTTTCATCGTCATTTTACGAATTTTGTTTGTATTTTTCATTGCAAGTTGGAATCGTTTTCAAACAATTATTTTTTAAAATTCGCGTTCATCCTTAAAAAAAAAAGGCATATCGCCACTTAGACGCAAGGGGCTACTATTTGTGACCGTGCGTAAGAAAATATTAACAAGATATTGGTTTACGTTACATTTAAACTTCTGCATATCAGTACAGTCAGGGAAGCAAGGAGTGGGAAGGGGATTCCAAAGTCCAGCTGTTCGAGGGGGGGGGGTAAACAATGAGAGTAGAAAGCTTTCTGACATTTAGACCTCAACAGAAAAGGCGTGAGATTTTGTTCATAAACGGGTTTGTCGGGGATATGTACGTCGAGGGGGGGCACAAGTGCAACGAGTTCATCAGAGCATATTTCATTAAAGTATTGGTAATGATGGGATATAGGTTGGTGCTTAGTTGACAAAGTGGGATATATTAGATTGAAAACTCTTTTGGGGATCCTACCCAAGAGGGAAAGGGTAGTGGTAGATGCACCAGCCTAGATGTGGCAACAATACCCCTTGCATTGGCGAATGATGACCTTGTAGAGGTACAGGATACTCTCAGGTGTGAGTAGTCTTCTAGCTTTAAAATTTAAAAGAAACAATAATTCGAATCCAATCCGAGATTCTTCAGGAAATGCCACAAATTTTTTAGTTCGATTCTTTAATAAAATAAAAACAAAACTTTCTTTCATTTGCATCTTTTAATAACTTAAAACTTCTTTAATTCATTTTTTCATACGACAATTTGAGACGCTAAACCAACACAAAACACTTAACATTACAAAAACAGTAATAGCAAAACAGAAGCTTATATTTGGACATGACAATGAATTCTATGGAAAAGCATGCGACGCTAATTGCAGAGTGAAATGTAATATTTATTAAACAAGTCCGACGACTTTTTAATGAAACAAAGTTTATAACATAAGATAAAAATGCTCTAGCGGACCAACTAAAAACTTGCCTTTTAAAATATATGCCCACAGAATCTAAAATTTAAATATTTTAAAATAAAATAAAAATAAAAGATAAATAAATATGTTTGCATAGAAAAACGCTCTAAATCTAAATAAATGAAAAAAGTTTTAAACTGTTAAAAAAATGACAGAAAAACTAAATAATTGAATGAAAAAAGATAAATTAAAGTTGTTTTTTTAATTAAAGAATCATACTAAAAACTTTCGTCGAACTTGTTTAATAAATATTATATTTCACTTTGTAATTAGCGTCGCAGACTTTTCTAGAGAATTCATTGTCAAGGCCAAATATCAGCTTTTTTTTTTTTTTTTTACTAAGGAGTCACCACTTATCAAGGCCCGGAGGCAACTCGAAGATAATGGTTAATGAGTGTACAGTGGTCAAGGGGAACATGTCAGTCATCATTGATGTCAATAGTTGAAATTTGGTAAATTGGATTACTTAAGCCCGCGGGTTTCAGTTTCTTTTGGTATTTGGAAATATTTTATGGAACAAAAACGGACACAAATTTCCATTTTAAAATCCAAATATTTCAGATTTTCATCGAATCTAATTCAGTCATTAGACATCAATTAAGCAAAATTTTCCTGATTTTTAGTTTCTTCTCAAGACCCCATAAGCTTAAGTATTAAATTTTAGATATATTTTAGAATCAAAATTATATAATAGATTTTGAAAAAACTGGAATATGGATTCTAGGCGTAAGGTTTAATATCATTATCTCTAAACGTTAATCTACATAAATGATGCATATTTGTACTGTGTGAGAGAATTAATTTTTCCAGTCCTGGGACGGGTATTCTTCTGATATAAATATTATGGGGTACTTGTGTTTGTATATTTTCTCTTGATCCCTTACAGATGATTTTCACAAAATCAATCATTGCGTCTCAAGACGCCCCCTTCCCTCATTCGTGTGCTTTGAATTTAGACCGTTTTTCAGAGATGGATGCCTATAAAAGTAGTAATATTTACATTTACAAGCAAACAATAGATTTAAGGTTCCTAAAACTCTCACTAGATACTTCTAACCATTCATGGCTGACGAAGTGAGAGTATGCTGTCTGAGTTGGTTGAATGAAGTTCGAAATTCAATGAATATTCCTAAGTTCAACATAAAGATTCTCGAGTTCAACAAGATACACCTGAAGAAGGTCGAAGGTTACATCGACTGAAACATTGTGCAAATAACACTTAAGATAAGAACAATAGTCTAAAAGATTCCAAATAATACGAAATATGAATCCTCATCTCAAAAGTGTAGAGCTGCAAAGATTATTATTATTATTATTATTATCATCATCATCATCATCATCATCATCATCGAATATTCAGTTCCAAAGTCCCCAAAAACAAGAAGGTCAGAGGTTATACCATCTAAAAAGTTGTGAATATACAACTGATGGGAATAGCTATCCGAATAATAACTAGGACTGGGACAACAGCATATTCTTTTCATTGTTTTGACTCTCGAGGGTATTTCCGGTGATATCTTATATGCTTTTATATAGAGTGATGTGGTTCTCAGTCCATTAACTGTGTCTAACTGTGTCGAATATATACCCGAGAGTCAAAACAACGAAAAGAATATGCTGTTGTCATAGCTCTAATAATAATAAACATCCATTTATATATTTTGTTTGAAAGAATAAAAAAAATCAAACTCACACTTACCTGTGTTGGGGTTGAAGAGTCCAATGTCGACGATATCAGACTGAGGTTTTAAGGTATTCGAGTTGATCGGGAAAACATCTTGCGCTTCTTTATACGAAACGACCTTGACGATAGCTCCTGCACATATCCGTTTACTTTCGCAATACCAATTTTGATATCTTAAACGTAGCGAAGAAGAAAAAGCATTTTAAAAGGCGGAAGTCATATTATAATTAAACTAAAGTTTGTGTGTCTCCTACGCATGCTGAGTTCGAACTTTAAAACTGTTGATACAAAACCGAACTATTTTTTATTGCATTTTCATCATAAATAAGGCAGGATGCCATTTTGGTGTAGGGGCTACTATCTGGGACCTAACTTGCAAAGATACAATGTTGGGAGTTTAGCAGCAAGATGTTTACATATTGAACTTCTGAATGCCAGTACAGTCAGGTAAGCAGGGACCTAGAAAAGAATTCCAAAGTCTAGCAGTCCAAGGGAAGAAACTATTAGAGTAGAATGGATCTTTACTGTGGGATTTTGTTGCTTTTGGGGTTTTTTTTGGGGGGGGGGGGTTACGTTGAAGGGGTACAAAGGCTTGAAGTTCATTGGAGCACCTTCCATTAAAATACTTGTAAAACAGGCCGAGGGATGCAATATATCGTAGATGGGACAGCGGTTGATGTCTGGCTAACAGTACAGGATCTCTTAGGTTGGAGACTCTCTTTTGAACCCTGTCTAAGAGTGAGAGGCTAGTAGCAGATGCACAAGCGACAATGTAGCAACAATACTCCATGCATGGGCGAAGGTACAAGATACTGAAAAAATTATTGCCAAACTATATCAAAGTTCTACGAGTCAATTATTCAAAGTTGTCAAAAGCCCTCGAGTTTTATGACACCGTTTTACAGCCAGATATAAAAACCAGTTAACTTTAATGAGAAAATTGGCACTTTTGTATTTTAGGTTGTTTTCTTTACGTTTTTTAGGAGTTTCTCGAGACAAGAGGAAACAATCACTAAATTTACTAAACTTTTGCAAAACTATTCGGTAAATCAAATCAAATATATGAAAGTAAAGCAATGATACAACATAAAATTATTAATTACCGAACATTTATTGAATTAAATATTTTTTAAACGAACGCTTTTTTTTTAATTACAAATTCGAAAAAAATTGAAAGTTAGTTTGAAATATTTTATTAAAGTAAGAAATTCATGAAACAGTCAATTAGGAATAATTTAAAGTGTGATTAGAAAAAAATAAACGTGTTCGTAATAAATAAAAATTTCGAAATAAATAAAAATATAATTATGAATTAAAATTTACTAATAAATAAAAATTTCGAAATAAATAAAAATATAATTATGAATTAAAATTTACTAATAAATAAAAATGTCGAAATAAATAAAAATATAGTAATAAATTAAAATTTACTAATAAATAGAAATTTCGAAATAAATAAAAATATAATTATAAATTAAAATTTACTATTAAATAAAAATTTCGAAATAAATAAAAATATAATTATAAATTAAAATTTAATAATAAATAAAAATTTCGAAATAAATAAAAATATAATTATAAATTAAAATTTAATAATAAATAACAATTTCGAAATAAATAAAAATATAATTATAAATTAAAATTTAATAATTAATAAAAATAAATAAAGTATATAGTTTTTATAAAGTACCTGGTTTCTCTTTTATGCGAGCGTTCAAATTGCAGCTGATGACACCAGCCAAGATAATTAATTTTCTGGAGATAATTAATGCCGTCTAAAACTCAACTAAAGTTCGGCTAAACCAACAAAAGAAGCTGATTGTGACGTGCCTGGATATAACAACCCTTATAGAACCTGCTCCCCGCCCATGGCGCAAAAACACTAAGGTATACTCCCCGGCAAACGAACGTATAGGGGGGTTGAGGCAATCTATATCGAAAATTTCCCCGAAAACTGGAAAACGAAGATCTTATTTCATGATGCAAATCACATTTCTCTTTAAATAAATTTCTGTAATTTAGTCTGATTATTCGGTCATCTATGTAATCAAGGGACTACGATCCATCACATATGTTACATATTAATGACCCTTCACTAATAATGTATAATTAAGCTAGTGTGAAATTTGGCAAGGGTTATATTTAGTGTATGTCAGCATGACCTTCATTTGCAAAAAGAACCGTCCCCACAGGCGGATGACGCCAATCTGAAGCAGGAGGTAGGGTTAAGACTCCACAAACAAAACAAGAGTTGAACGATGATAAATGACGAATTATGTGATAAAACTACGGGTTTCAGATCAGTCTCTCGGCGAAAGCCGTGCAAACGAGACATCGCTAATGATGTAGAAAACCGATAATTTCAGCGAATGTTTGTGTCACTCATTTCGCTAAGTTAGAAAGTTTAAGAATTAAACAACTAGATAATATAACACTAGTATTTCTCGCCTAAATCCATTCTTACCAAATAAAACCTTAAAGAAAACTCAGCGAACGTCTCCTTTGTGTCTTTCCTGCATGAAAAGAGTTCTATTCGCTCCAGTTAAACAAACGATTAACGACCACTCATGGAAAGAAGCGGAATGCACATAAAAGACCAGCACCGGAAACACTCACATGTATGCAAAGATATTTTAATTTTGTCATTGCATTGTATATATTTCTAGATAAATTGAAATTAGTTAACTGCATCTAATTTTTTCATTCTATTAATCATCTGTTAGGAGAGTGGATCGTGTCATTTATAGTATATGATAAACTATGAACAAGTTTACTTTTGTGTTGTTCGAACGGTCCTCCCTGTAATCGAGGGACTATCGCACTTGCTTTGTTTTCTACATAAATATAACAAATTAGTGATGAGACGATCCAATATGTTCTCGATTCAAATACAATTACCGATTCTGTTCTAAATTCCCGATCCTGATATAATTGCCGATTCCAATTCTTAAACAATTCTTAAATGCAGACGGGTTTTTGAGGGAGGGGCAGGGAGGATTACAGCAAACCCCCATGTAATATGTGCATTGATTTCCATAAATGTAAAAATACAATTATAAGTGTGACATATAGATTTTAATTTATAATCAGCAAATATCATTTCCTTATTAATACGAGCCGTGAAAAATTAGGTAGTAAGCAAAAACAAACAATTAAAAACAATAAAAATAATTGTTTTTTTTTGGGGGGGGGGCATCAGAAAATAGGAATATTTTTTCCCGATTCCAATACCCCCCCCCCAATTTTTTTTCGAGTTTTTTGATTCTATATTCCGATTAATCGTCCCAACGCTACTAAGAATTAATTACCTGTCTTCGATTTGCGTTCCCAATACAATGCTGAGCTCGTTCGAATGGGGGAATTTTATCAAATCACCGAGGAGAGAAAATTTGGAAGATGAATCCACTTGAGATGAAAACATGAAACTGTCCTGGATGAATTTTCCGCTGAAGGATTGACTTTCGAGCAACAATTGTTGGATAAGATCGATAGGAAATCCCGCACGATGAATCGCCGTGAAAGCCTGGAAAGGGGAAAGAATAGAGACGTGAGTGCTAAAGCTTGCTGGAAAAAAGAGAACTCTTCAACCTCTACTTATGCTCTCTCCAGAAGTGAATTATTTTCTTTATGTTTTATTTTTATTTTTTTAGGCCGCTACTCTTCTTGTGGTTCTTTAGTAGAATAAAGCTTTTTAAACGTAACCATTACAGAAATTATATTGCAGATTATTATGCAGATTATTTTATTTCTAAAATTAAAATTTAAAAAAATATTTTATTTTTTAATTTTACTTTTAAAAATAAAATAATCTGCAGTATTATCTCTGAAATGACTAAGTCTAAGTTTGAATACGCTCAAAAAACTTTATTTTACTAACAACCTCTCAGACCAAATCTCCAAAAGAACATTATATTTATTATAGAGTCAATTTTCTATTGATTATTATCTTGTACCTAATATATAGTAGGTATTTCAAAAGTTTAAAAATATATATATGAGTTGGTTGCTATCAGCTAAAATTGAAGCCAAACCACACAAACACACACACGCATATATATATATATATATATATATATATATATATATATATATATATATATATATATATGTATATATATAATATAATATATATGTACATATATATAATATATATAATATATATACATCTTTTACAATCGCATCAATACATATCAAGGCCCAGTGACACCTCGGGGATAATGGCAAAGAGTGTACAGTAGAAAATTGGACAATATAGTAATTGATAGTAATGGAAGTTCGGTAAATTTGTTAACTTAAGTGGAACGGCTCATCAAGAACTTGTTTACATTACAAAAAAAAAAAAAAAGCGGGAGAAAAGTTCCCCAAAGAGAAACAATGCGTTTGATGTTTCTTTTTGCCGGCACAAAGAAGGTTTACGCACCGCAATAGAGACTGCCTCCAAAATCTTCTTTGTGCCGGCAAAAAGAAACATCAAACGCATTGTTTCTCTTTGGGGAACTTTGAATCTTTTCTCCCGCATTTTTTTTTTCTCCCTCGTTGTGCCAATATTTTAATCGTTTTTAAACGTAAGTAAATTTATTTAGTGTCCCCGTACTTTTGGCACATTTAATAAGTTCCCCATTAGAACTCTTTATTTTTCGACACAATATTATTTAGTTTGCTATCGATTTTCTCCTGACGAGATGATAGCCGAAAGAGTTCTCGAGAAACTTCCGCCTATTATTTTTAAAACTATATATAAATTCTGTACCTCTAAACATTTATTTAAATATAATATATATAATATATATATATCATATATACATATATATAATATATATACGTATATATAATATATATAAATATATAATATATATACATATATATAATATATATACGTATGTAATATATATAAAGTATATACATATATATGATATATATAATATATATAATATTTATATATAATATATATATAATATATATAATATATATAAAATATATAGATATATATGATATAATTTAAAGGGGGTTAGAACAATAGTCTAAAGAGCAGAGTGTATTTTAATATGATAGTAAAATTACATATTTAATTAAAATACAAAAAAAGAACAGTGCTCCTTGTAATTCATATATATAATGAGCTCGATTGGCAAATATCCTAGAGCTTCGTTAATATTTAGTAAGGTGATTGATAATTAAAACTTCAAATTAAAATCAAAAATTAAAAATCTGTTTCATAAGAAGGAACACAACAAAGCCAATAATTTGTACAATCGTTTCGGAAACGATGTTTTTATTGCGATGGACATTAAGTCATGGACAATTTTTTTAACATACGGATTTAAAAAAAAAAGTCTCCCTATCAGCAAATGCATTGGGTTGCTTTTGTTTTTTTTATATATAAAAGAAACCATAAATGCTTAATTTTTAATTTCAATTTTAATTTTAAATTATCAACCACCTCACTAAATGCATATATATAATATAAATAATATATAGTATATATATACACATACATAACATATGTAATATATATAATATATATATATACATATATATAATTTATAAAATATATATAATATGTATACATATACATAATATATATTAAATGTATAATATATATACTAATATATAATATATATAATATACTTGCTGTACCCGGCCACGCGTTGCTGTGGCTCAGTTTGTTAAAATGGAACACATGTGAAAGTAGAGAAAAGTTTGATTCTTTTTTTAAGAGAATGTACAAATTATTTATTTTTTTTTAACAGATGTTAAGAAAATAAACAGAAAAATACTTCCATCATTAATTATGCAAAAAAGTAAATAAAATACGATAAAACTTGCTGAGTATGCACTGTTTTACGGTTGTTGTAAAAATGGAACGGAAACTTAAATTTCGCTTCATTTTAATCTTTCTTAATTATTTAATTGTCCCCCCCCAACGAATATAATCAAAACATTAACATTCAACAATTGTACTTTATCTATATAAAACACAAAATGGGTGTTTGTATTACTGTACACATAGAAAGAAAACAAATATATAACAAATAAATGTTATCAAAGCCAAGATAAGTTACTTTTCTGCCAAACTGGATATATATATTTTTCGTGTTTTTATTCAATGTAACATATTTATTCAGCTCGAAAACCATACAGTGTTTACCGATGTATTCGAAAATTCAAGATGGCGTCTCACACCCTCATCAACACCGTAAGTATGGAAGAAGGTGTTATAAATAAAAAACTATACAAACTTTATAACATCTTTTCCCACACTTACCGTGTTAAAGAGAGAATCAGACGTCATCTTGAATGTTCCAATACATCGGTAAACACTGTATGGTTTTCGAGCTGAATAAACATGTTACATTGAATTGGGAAAAGATGTTATAAATAAAAAACCTAATGAAATACTGTTAAAAACTCGCTCAATACATGTTAATGCGACATAGGTTGACATATATTCGGCGTGTTTTTAATAGTATTTTGTATATTTTTTTTATTTATAACACCTTTTTCTATACTTACGGTGTTAAAGAGGGTGTGAGACGCCTTCCTGAATTTTCGAATACATCGGTAAACACTGTATGGTTTTCGAGCCGAATAAATATGTTACATTGAATAAAAACACGAAAAAGATATCCAGTTTGGCAGAAAAGTAACTGATCTTGGCTTTGAGAACATTTATTTGTTATGTATTTGTTTTTTTTTTGACAACTTTTTCGAATCTATGTGTACAGTAATACAAACCCCCTTCGGAGGTTGGAATGCCCCCCCCCACCTAAAATGTAGTTGGAAAAATCGATTTTATAGTGAGATTAAAAACAAAACAAATAAGCAATTAATAATTATTACCAAAAGCAATAAATGCTACTTTTTTTTACCGGCACAAATAGAGTTGGATACACAAGTAATAGTCGTAGAGTGATAGAGTGTAAGTAAAACCTGGAATATCCGGTTGTTTCGTATCGTTTTAACAATGGAAAGAGCAGAAAATGGAGAGAAAAGAAAGAAAGAAGGAAAGACCGAAAGGAAAGATAAAAATAGGGAAGTACCCCCACCACCATCACCCATAAAGCAAAAAGACAACGAAAGGTAAGAAAGAAAGAAAGAAAGAAAGCAAAAAAGCACGTAAGGAAAGAGCGAAACGGAAGTTGTGTTTGTGTAAGTAAGTTTGGTGCGTTTCACGTAAATGTCAATTCAGGTTTTCATTAAACTTTAACCACGCGGGTTATAACGAAATCGAAGTAATGTAATTGTGAATTCAATTCCAGGTAACGGATTATGTTCTGTTTGAATCTAATTTTATTATAATAAATGCTTTATAAATTGTGTTTATGTTTTATGCTAACCAATGGCAAAGTAAGCGTGGTTCGTTTCAGCGTAAGTCCAGTCCAGTTTTTAGATAAATTCTAACCGGTGGTCGGTTTTAAATATCTCCTGTGAACGGTCTGGAACGGTGTAAGTGAGTGGCGGTGGTAGTATGAATTTGTTAGAGAGAGTTTACTTTACTACTTCCATTAAATGTAACCGATTTTTACAGTGGACTCTCACCAGACAGAATATAGGAAACTCTGATCAGCGAGATCCTTGATATGTAATAACCCTATAACATACGGCAGATGTCGTGATTCAGTTTGTGAATGATACGGCTGCACCAAATGTATACAGGTGCAGTCCTATAAACGTCAAAGTCGGAGGGGAAAAATGAGTTCATTATATTTATATAGAGAAGAGATGTAATATAAATAATATATAATATATATATAATAAATATATAATAAATAAAATATATACATATATATACATTTATATATAATATATATACATATATATATAATATATATGCATATATATAATATATATATACATATATATACATATATATAATATATATATAATATATATATATTTATATATAATATATATAATATATATAGTTATATATAATATATATAGTTATATATAATATATATAATATATACAATGTATAAAATATATACAGTATATATGCATATATATAATATATACATATATATCATATATACATATATATATACATATATATATAATATATACATATATATAATATATATCATATATACATATATATACATATATATAATATATGCAATATATATATAATATATACACATATATATAATATATATACATATATATAATATATATACATATAGTTAATATATATACATATATGTATGATATATATACATATATATATAATATATAAAATATACATACATATACATAATATATATAATATTTATAATATATTTACATATATATAATATATATAATATATAATATATATAATATATAATATATATAAGAATATATAATATATCATATATAATATATATATAATATATATACATATATATATATAATATATATACATATATAAGATATATACATATATATATATAACATATATAATATAAATAATATATATGTATATATGTTATATATATATTGTATATATTATATATATGTATATATATATATATATAAAATATATACATATATATTATACATTTACATATATATAATACAATATATAACATATATACATATATACAGGGTGGCCCAAAATAAGGGTCCTATCTTTAAATTTGAATAACTTCCACAAAATAAAAGTTAAACTCACCAAACTTTATGTGTGTGTAGACTGACCCTTCCGAGACTTTTTTGAAATAAACAAAACAAATTTTGGCCGAAAAACACTTCTTAAAACTTACATGAATTTATGAATTTTTAAAAATAGGACCCTTATTTTGGCCCACACTGTATAATATATATTATATATATACTATATACATTTATATATAATATATATAATATAAATAATATAAATAATATATACAATATATACATTTATATATAATATATATAATATATATAATATATATATATTATCTATACATATATATGATATATATAATATATATATATTTATATGTAACTTGCTGTACCCTGCCACGCGTTGCTGTGGCTTAATTTCGTGTAATGGAAAATTCTAATAAAAAGAGAAAATGCTTGTTTCTTATATTCTTAATACACCAATCTACTCCAAAAAGTTAAAAAAAAAAAAGGCGAAAATGAAAAAAAAAAATGGTACTCTTGCAGAATTGGATCCGGATCCTCGGGAGTTACCATCAATCATGGCTTGGGCTCGACCAGCATTCAGTGGATTAAGCCGAAAGTTGCTAAACCATTGAAACGCTAAATAGTTTTCTTTTTTATTGTATTAAAAAATGTGAGTTTTTAATTAATATTTGGGTAAGCGGGGGGGGGGGTGTTACTATACACAGATTCGAAAAAGTTGTTCAAAAACGGATAAATGAAAGCAAAGGTAAGGTAAATTACGTTTCTATCTAACTGGATGATTTTTTAGTGTTTTTATTTAATGTAAAATGTTTAATCGACTGAAAAACGCAGTGTTTATCTATGTATTTGAAAAAGACGAATGGTCGCGGACTCTGTTGAATACGTTAAGTTTGGGAAAATCAGTTAAAAACTATACAAAACCATGTCAGACACCTACTGATTATATTTTATTGTGGCATAGGCTGACATATTCGGTGGGTTTCTGATAGTATTTTGTATAGTTTTTTAGTTTTTAATCATTTTCTCAAACTTTACATCATCAACAGTGTCCATCACCGTTTGTATTTTTCAAATACACTGATAAACACTGTTCTTCGAGCCAACTAAACGTTATAGTAAATAAAACGGGTTTGTATTACTAAACACAGAAACGAAAAAGTTGTTGAAAAATAAATATAACAAATAAATGTTATCAAAGGCAAGACAAGTTACTTTTCTACCTTACTGAATAAAATTTTAGTGTTTTTATTTAGTGTAAAATGTTTAATCGGTTTGAAAAAATCTAGTGTTTATCTGTATATTTGAAAAATACAAATGGCGGCAGACTGTTGAACACATTAACTTTGGGAAACTGAGTTAAAACTAAAAAACTATACAAAATATTGTCAGGAACTCACTCAATATATGTTACTGTGACATAGGCAGACATGTATTCAGTGGTTTTTAACAGTATGTTGTATAGTTTTTTTTTTTAGTTATAACTCATTTTCCCAAACCTAATGTGTTAACACAGTCTGGTGCCTTTTGTAATTTTCAAATATAACAGTAAACGCTGTGTTTTTTGAGCCGAATAAAAATTTTGCATTAAAAAAACAAAAAAAAATTATCCATTTCGCTAATAAAGTAACATATCTTGCCTTTGATAATATTTGTTATACATTTATTTTTTGACAACTTTTTCGAATCTATATGTACAGTAGTACAAACCCAATAAAAACACAAAAATTATTCAATTAGGTAGAAAAGTAACTTATCTTGCCTTTGAAAATATTTACTTGTTGACAACTTTTTCAAGTCTTTATGCAAGTACAAACCCAAAGGTGTATTTTTCTGTCTAATTTTACTTTTGTTACCGCACTTAAATTTAAATTTCACGATATCTTTTTTGGGGGGAAGGGTATTTTTTTTTTTTACATTAGGTCCATCTCCACAATTTTTGACTATGCTGAATAAGAAAATCTCATTTAAAATTTGCAGAGGCCATTAGTTTTCGAGATATAAAGACCTGTACTATGCACTATAATTCACTGACGACCATGAATAAACACTCCCAACCTCCCCATATTAGGAACGGCTTTCGGAATAAACAACACCTATGCCTAACCACATGTTTTAACCTTTTACCTGTCTTTCGTCTTTTAAAAATGGCTTTTGGAATAAATACCACCATTCTCCCCATGTTAAGAACGGCTTTCAGAATAAACACCCCCAACCTACCCATGTCAAAAATTGTGGAGGTGGACCTAATGTGAAAATTTACCTTTTGTTTTTTTAATAAATTGTTAGTTTAAAGCACAGAATAGTGACAAAACATCATCCCCTCCCCTTGGTAAGAATAGCAAAAAAAAAAAAAATAAATAAAAAATAATGGTTTTCTTGGTAGAAACTTTTCTGTATTTCACCTAAAAATTTCTGGTGCTAATGAACTTACTAATCCGCGCTATTTTTTAAATCGAATTTCCAAGTTTAATTAAAGTTTTATGATATGTTTTTTTATTCAATTGTAAGGTTAAAGTACAGAATAGATACAAAACACCCTCCCCTCCCCATGTTAAGAATGGCTTTTTAAATAATAACGTTATTGTTTCAGCACGGATCACTCTCTACATGAGTACCTAATATTTTTTTCAGCCATTCTTACCATAGAGAGGGGATGGTGTTTTGTAACTATTCTGTGCTTTTTTAACTAACAATTTATTATTAAAAAAAAGATATTGTGAAATTATAAAAAAATAAAAGATATTGTCAAAGTTGAATTTAACTTGAAAAAAAACAAAAAAAAAAAACAATGTGAACGGCGCATTCAACATTGTAGCCGGACCTTATTTGGCAATAAGGTCACGTGAGTCGATTAATGGGTGCTAATGCACTTACTGATCCGCGCTATTTTTTAAAATCGTATTTCCAAGCTTAAAGTTTTATGTTTTTTTGGTATCTTTTTTAGATTAGGTCCACCTCCACAATTTTCTTTTAAATGACGACTATTAAAGGTTTCCGACTATGCTGAATACAGAAATCCCATTGAAATTTGGCAGAAATAAGTAGTTATCGAGATATAGATAGTTGTTTTATGCATTGTATTCTTTGGCGGCCATCTTTATTACGCGCGTAGATTTGTTTATGACGTGCGCAAGCGTGTAAAAAAGATGGCTGCCAGAGATTGCAATGCATTATACAAATTTTTAATATCTCGATAACTACTTATTTCTGCAAAATTTCAATGCGATTTCCGTATTCAGCATAGTCGACAACCCACAGAAGTCGTCATTTAAAAGAAAATTGTGGAGGTGGACCTAATCTAAAAATTTACCCTTTTTTTTTCATTCAATTGTAAGGTTAAAGTACAGAATAGGTACAAAACACCCTCTTCTCCCAATATTAAGAATAAATAATGTTATTATTTCAGCACGGATCAATAAGTGCACGAGTACCCAATTTCTTTAAAAACATTCATATTTTCTTATATAAAAACAACTTCTGTAAAAAAAAAAGAAAAACGTGCACTTTCAATCTTTGTTAAAAAAGGTTTTCTTGAAAAAAAAACACAAAAAAATACGGTAAAATAAGCAAAGAACAAAACGTTAATCGGTATTCATGCAGAGAGTGATCCGTGCTGAAATAATAACGTTATTATTTAAAAAGTCATTCTTAACATGGGGAGGGGAGGGGGTTTGTACCTATTCTGTACTTTAATCTTACAATTGAATAAAAAACATATCATAAAACTTTAATTAAACGTGGAAATACGATTTAAAAACTAGCGCGGATCACTCTCTGCATTAGCACCGAAAGTACAGAATAGTTAGAAAACATCCTCTCTCCCCATGTTAAGAATGACTTTCTAAATAATGTTAATGCTTCAGTACTGTTCCTTGTCTGCTTAAGTTTAATTTTTGTTCATTAAATTGTTAGGTGAAAGTCCAGAATAGTTAAAAAACACCCTCTTCTCCCCATGTTAAGAATGGCTTTTTATATAATAATGTTATTATTTCAGCACAGATCAATAAGTGCACGAGTACCCAATTTCTTTAATAAAGAAAAGGCATTCATATTTTCTTATGTAAAAGCAACTTCTGTAAAAAAAGAAGAAAAAACATGTACTTTCAATTTTTGTTAAAAAAGGTTTTCTTGAAAAAAATACGGTAAAATAAGCAAAGAACAAAACGTTAATCGGTATTCATGCAGAGAGTGATCCGTGCTGAAATAATAACGTTATTATTTAAAAAGCCATTCTTAACATGGGGAGGGGGTTTTGTACCTATTCTGTACTTTAACCTTACAATTGAATAAAAAACATCATAAAACTTTAATTAAACGTGGAAATGCGATTTAAAAAATAGCGCAGATCACTCTCTGCATTAGCACCGAAAGTACAGAATAGTTAGAAAACATCCTCTCTCCCCATGTTAAGAATGACTTTCTTAATAATGTTAATGATTCAGTACTGTTCCTTGTCTGTTTAAGTTTAACTTTTGTTTATTAAATTGTTAGGTGAAAGTCCAGAATAGTTACAAAACACCCCTATCCCCATGTTAAGAATGGCTTTCTAAATAATAACGCCATTATTTCAGCGGGGTAGCTTCTCTGCATAAGTACCGTGTTTTGTTTTTAAATTGTTAGGTGAAAGGACAGAATAGTTACAAAATACCATCCCCATGTTAAGAATGTCTTTCTAAATAACATTATTTCAGCACGGTATTTTCTATGCATATGTACTATCTATTTTTGTTTATTAAATTGTAAGGTGAAAGTATAGAACAGATGCAAAACTACCTCCCCATGTTAAGAATTGCTTTCTAAATAATGGTATTATTTCAGCACGGTACCTTCTCTGCATAAGTACTATCTTTTGTTTATAAAATTGTTAGGTGAAAATATAAAATAGTTAAAGAACACTCTCCCTTTCTCATGTTAAGAATGGCTTTCTTAATAGCGTTATTTCAGCACGGTACCTTCTCTGCATAAGTACCATCTTTTGTTTATTAAATTGTTAGGTGAAAGTATAGAATAGTAACAAAACGTCCTGCCCATGTTAAGAATGGCTTTCTAAATAACATTATTCTATTATTATATTATTATGGTACTTTCCATGTTTTGTTTATTAAATTGTTAGGTGAAAGTACAGTACTCATGCAGAGAGTGATCCGTGTTGAAATAATTACATTATTTAAAAAGCCATTCTTAACATGAGGAGGGGAGGGCGTTTTGTACCTAATCTGTATTTTAACCTTACAATTGAATAAAAAAAAACATATAAAACTTTAATTAAACCTGGAAATACGATTTAAAAAATAGCACGGACCACTCTTTGCATTAGCACCAAATATTATTTAAGCAAGTTACCAACCCGTAAAAAAAACTGTACTTTTACCAACCAATCTTATATCGAAAAAAAAAAAAAAAAAAAAAAGCAAGCGACCAACTTTTATTTTGTCCTTATATAATAAAGAAAAAATGTTTAAATTAAAAAATTTGGAATATAAACAAATGAATTATGTTTTCTTTTGTTTTTTTTTTACTTATCGAGTAAACAGAAAATGAAATCTACTTCGTTTCGTCAATTCGTGGCTGTGAAATTAATCGAACCGGAAGTTTAGTTTTATCAACAAAACAGGTTCGCACTAACGGTTCCGAAAGTATATTTATTTTATTTAATATTTTAACAATTCGCGAGGTAAATTTATTTTAATAACATAAAAACATCCCTCGACTCTAAAGATGGGTTGTCTGAAAATTTCAAATAAATTGGTAACGTAGAAATATGGTTTTATTCACTTATAACAAACCAAGAATTACATTTATATATATATAGATTTATATAATATATAAAATGTATATAATATATATAGTATATAGAAATATATATAATATATATACGTATATATTATATATATATATATATATATAATATATATAATATATATAATATATATAATATATACAATGTATATAATATATATACATATATATAACATACATAATATATATAATATATCTATTATATATAATCAGTGGCGTAGCTAGACCTTTTGCTGCCCGGGGCGGTAGTAAAATTTGCCCCCCCCCCCCCGGCATTTAGGTGCCAGGAAAATTCGTCCATGGAAAATTCGCACATGGTAAATTCGTCAATTTTTTGCTAGGAAGGAAAACTGGTCCATTATTATTAAGTCAACATTGATTCTGTAGTTGCTTAATTTTCATACCTTGCGAAAATTAGTTCTACGGTATCTAATTCTCCTAAATTCAATAAATTATTCAATTAAAATATGAAAACTGATTTTTAATATTTTTTATTCATTTGAGATTTTATCTGTTTTCCTTTTGTTTTAAGTAGATGGTGGGGGTTGCCCGGGGTGATTTTGCCCGATCCCCCAGCTAGCAATTGTAAAGTTTACAAGGAGTTATAAAAAGTATGCTACAAAAACAAACGTTTGATACTTTCAAAGTCTTAACCTCATGAATTGGACAGTAATAAAATAAATGAATTCAAACTTTCGCATCTAATGTTATTTCCTTTTTGATGTCGGTGTATATACACCCAAATATCCAACTTTCTTTTCGCACCTATTCGATAAAAATTTATATGAAAGTTCCCCTTTAAGTATGAATTTGTTAGCATTTTTTTTCGATTTTCCCCTTTTACCATCTCAAAATGCCGCCCCACCGACGCTCAGAAAATAGGGACACATTTTTTTTTATTCCGATACCCCCCAAAATTCCGATTTTTTACAACATTTTTGGTATAAAATTTCATATTTTTTGTTATCTTTTGTTTATTTTTATTTATTTATTCTACTTTCTATTTTTACTCTCTCAAAATACCGCCCCCTGATATATGCCGCTCGCAAAATAGGGACACCTTTTTGCGATTCAAATAACTACAAAAGTTCCCATTTTTTACAACCTTTTCGATATAAAATTTCAGATTTTTTGTAAGCATTTTTTTGGATTTTCCCCTTCTACCATCTCAAAATGCCGCCCCCATGCCGCCCCCCCTGACGCTCAGAAAATAGGGACATATTTTTTTCTGATTCCAATACCCCCAAAATTCAGATTTTTTACAACCTTTTTGGTATAAAATTTCATATTTTTTGTTAACTTTTGTTTATTTTTATTTATTTTTTCTACTTTCTATTTTTACCCTCTCAAAATGCCACCCCTCAGGTGTGCCGCCCGGGGCGCCCCACCCGCCCCCTAGCTACGCCAGTGTATATAATATATACATATATATACATACATATAATATATATCAAATATACATATATATAATATATACAGTATATATACAATATATATACATATATATAATATATATACATATATATAATATGTATACATATATATAATATATAAAATATATATACATATGCATAATATATATAAAATATATATAATATATATAATATATTTACATATATATAATATATATAATATATATAAAAATATATAGTATATATAATATATATAATATATAATATATGTAATATCGGTACATATATATAATATTTATAATATATAAAAAATATATACATATATATAATATATATTATAGGTACACATATATTGAATATATATAATATATATATAATATATACATATATATAATATGCACTATATATAATATATATACATACATATAATATATAATATATATACATATATAATATAATATATATGTATATATAATGTGTATAATATATATAATATATAACATATATAATAGTTATACATATATATAATATATATATACATATATAATATATATAAAATATATATAATATATATAAATATATATAATATATATAAATATATATACTATATATATAACATATATAATAGTTATACATATATATAATATATATATACATATATAATATATATAAAATATATATAATATATATAAATATATATAATATATATAAATATATATACTATATATATAATATATATAATCTATATACATATATAATATACATATAATGTGTATATAATATATAATATATATAATATATACACATATATAATACATTTATAATATGTACATATATATAATATACATAATAAATATATATACATATATATAATATATATCATATATATAATATCTATACACACATATATATATATATAGTATACATAATATATATATATATAGTATATATATATAGTATATACTATATATAGTATACATGTATATATAGTATACATAATATATATATATATAGTATACATAATATATATAATATATATATACATTTTTATAGTATATATAATATATATAGATACATATAAAATATATAATATATATACATATATATAATATATATAACATATATAATATATAAATATATATAATATATAATATATATAATATATAATATATATATACGTATATATACATATAAGATATATACTATAAATGATATTTATAATATATATAATATATATACACATATATAATATATATATTATATATATGATATATACACGTATATTTGTCTTTACGATAGCGGGTAGAACTTAAGCTGTATACTTAATATATACAATTCGTACATACTAAACTAAAACCACCTTGCTACCTACAACTAATCGCCTATACTGGACTCTCATCAGCTCACAACTTCCTTTCAGTATCATCGGACTGTTAATTTCTCAAATACTGTATCACTAAGACACTCCTCTGAATAGATTCAAAATTCCTTATATCACTTGGATTTTACCTTAAATCCTCATTTCTATCCCTAAGCAAAGATCAACACCGTCTAATACTCTAGTCAACTTCTAAAAAAATAGGTAGACACAATTGCAATATCAGAGACTTTGTGCTTTGTGCCTGACCTAGTCCATGGACTCGAACAATTAAACCACGACACTATGTACCGATAATTCTTCTCCAAAGCAAAAAATACCGCTGCTAGTATACTACGTATATTCTGTAGATACTTTGCCTCCAAGATGACTGCCTTTGTCTGTATTGCATGACAACCCCCACTTTTATAACTCTACCCCCCAACTCTATACCCTAACGTGTAAGTATACTGCACTGGTACTTAATCCTCTCTCTCCTGATCACAAACTAACTGCCTTATTTCCTAAGATACCTTAAATCTTATCCATTGCACGTAACTTAGGGTTGAGAGTTAGGACCCCTTTAAACCCTAATAGACTGACTTCTCGTAAATGGAAACACATTAAAGCCTAAAGATTTCTTAGGCATTCTTCTGATTATACTCTTATCCCAAAACTAAACTTCTAAGTAAATACTTAATTGAGCATATATCTTATCTTTCAGTCGTATTAAATACCCAGCCTGGGCATCAAATGCAAATTTCTGATATTAAGTAGATCATACTTTAACATATCCTATTGCTGAACTTACAAAACTATATCTAACCTTGCATAAACTCGTCTCTCAAACCAATGCTGTTGCAAATTTAGTGCTTCCACTGCATGAATTCTTACCTACCCCCTCTCCCAATAACAATGGAAAGCTTAGTAATGTCCTTTTAATCACTTCGAGGAGTAAAATCTTACAGTAGATGTTAACCTAATAAACGGATTACTATCAACTTCCCATGCGGGGTCGCAGAAATACCTGGATTAGGACCCAGGCGCGGGACGAACCCTCTTGGTGCTGATGGACCTGTAGATCTTCCCATGTCATCCGTTTAGGAGGAGGAAAACTCTGAAGCCAAACATAGGAGGGGAGGCCTCTTCAGTTCTGGACGACTACCTTCGTAGAGCTGGTGACTCAAACAAATCACCCGTTGGCAAACCCAAACTGCTTAAGGAGGAGATAGGCTCTGTCTATCACCCGGCTCTCATACTCCTTCTTTGCCTATTAGCCAGACATAGATGCGCTATCAAAGGGATTGGACAGAATCACCCAGTGGTCGACCTTGTTTCCTGACTAGGGCAATGAACGCCGTTCCCCCCCCCCGCTTCCGCCACATCCTATCCCCCCAAACTGGACACTGTGGGGGTGCTTCAGTACCATATATGTGGGTACAGTGGACTGGACTGACTTTGCCTAATGGATTGAGGGTACCGGAATGACAGTTTCCTGGCTGCTGTTTCCGACGACTCTAACTCGTTGGTGGCGCTTAGAGCGGCTGCTCCATCAACAGTTGTATAATATTGAGATGTTTGTAGTGCCATGTCGCGCATGAAAAGGGACCCTGCACTCATCCCCGGTGGGCTTTCCTGAGGCCACAATCCTGTGGGTGAGGACAGCTGATAGTCTACTCGTGTTGCATATCTGATATTCTGCATAACCACTTGTCTAGCACCCCTCACTCTCTCACCCTAACCGAACTTTTAAATTAAACAAAATGAAATGATACCTCAAGCAAAAGATACGTTTAAACCAGGACCAAACTAAAAAAAAAACCAACCTGCCTCCTCCCTTGAGGCTTGCATTTACGAATATCCGCGGGCTTAGAACTAACTTGGGTGATGTTGAATCATATCTCCTTGTAAACACCCCGGATACCTTAGCATTAAATGAAACTAACCTTAACTCCTCCATTCCCTCTAACCACTTTAACAAACCTGGTTATCTCCCACTCTACCGTAAGGACTCAGACAGACATATGCATGGGCTTGGAGTCTATATTCGTAACACCTTCTCCCCTGACTAGAGAAATAAAACTAGAAACAGACGACCAGGCCTTTATGTGCTTCAGACTAAATATGCAACATAATATTAGCTACTTGTATTTTCTCTACCGCTTTCCCTCAACCCAGGACTATGTCCTAATTAACAAAGTCTCTGACAGCATAGATATAGCACTCTCCCTCGATACTAGCGCACAAATACATGTATTTGGTGACTTCAATGTCCACCACAGTAACTGGCTTGGATTCTCTAATTACACAGACGTAGCTGGTAGCACAACACATAGCTTCGTTATATCCCATTCCCTATCTCAGACGGTTACATTCCGGACACATTTCCCAGACGAGCAAGACCAACATGCCTCACTTCTAGATCTATTTCTGACAACAGTTCCCGATGATTGTACAAGAAGTGCACACAGCCCACCCGGGAATGCTGATCACACTGTGATAATGGTAGAAATCACCCTAAATTCTCTCCTCAATTGTTTACCTCTGCTTGTGCAGCTGCTATTGATCAAAGGCAGCATGCGTTCCGCAGATTCAACCGACATCATCGTCCTAACGTTTACAGGGAACATGTCCAGTTCAAACAGACAGAAGTATATAGAAGCCAGAAATAATTGTAAGAGAGTAATAGCGACAGCTAAGACAGATTACACTGAAACCACCGGGAAACGTATTGAAGCACAGAAATTAGGAATCCGTGAATTTTGGAAAATCTACAATAGTGTAGTAAATAATGGGCAGTCAACGATTCCCCCAGTAGCAAACAACCATGAGGTTGCTTGCACGACAACCGACAAGGCAAATCTGCTTGCTAGTCGGTTTGCCTCAAACTCCACACTGGACCCGGCACACCACTCCCTCCCTGACTTTCCTTTGCGGACAGACGCCACATTAAACGATTTGAAAATAACCCATTCTCAGGTGCATGGTATCATAAAAAAACCTAGACACCTCAAAAGCATGTGGACCAGATCTCATCCAGGCTGTGCTAATAAAAAAAATGCTCTGCTGAGATTGTTCCAGTTCTCTCCAAACTATACAATAAATGCCTTAGCGAATCTTGCTTTCCCGACTGCTGGAAAACTGCTTCTGTGGTACCAGTTTTCAAGAACTCTGGTGAAAGAACTGCCCCACTAAATTATCGCCCCATTAGCCTCCTCCCACTCTTCGCCAAAATATTTGAGTCCTTAGTTAATCAAGCCCTAGTCCAACACCTAACAGCTGCTAAACTCCTGACCGACAAACAATATGGATTCAGGCAACCCCGTTCAACAGCAGATATCTTAACTGTAGTCTCTAAACGTATATACCGTTCACTGGACAAAACAGAGGAGGGTAGAGCGGTAGCCCTTGATCTATCTAAGGCTTTTGACAGGGTATGGCACGATAATCTTCCAAGGAAAATTAGATCATATGGTATCACTGGAAGAATACACAATGTAATTAAATCCTTCTTAAGTAAGAGAAAAATCTAAGTTGTCCTCGACGGTCGTACATCTAAACAATATGATATAAATGCGAGAGTACCCCAGGGGTCTATCCTTGGACCTTTATTGTTCCTGATATTCATAAATGACCTCCCTGATAAAATTGTTTCGGAGATGGGTATATTTGCCGATGACACCACCCTCTATAACAGGCATGAGGGGAAAACAAATGAACACATGTCTAAGGAAATGGCAGAATCACTAGAGGATGACATACAATCTGCAGTGGAATGGGGACAAAAATGAATGGTCACATCCAATGCTGCCAAGACTAAGCTTGTTTCCTTCAATAAATACAAGAAACCTTTTCTACCACCAATAGCAATGGCTAAGAATACACTGCCTGAAAGTACTTCCTTTAAACTCCTCAGCCTAACGTTTACAGGGAACATGAACTGGAATATATACATTGAGAGCATTGCCAAGGCTGCTGCAAAGAAGGTGGGCTCTCTCTCTCTCTCTCTCTCTCTCTCTCTCTCTCTCTCTCTCTCTCTCTACCGTGGTAGAAAATTACTTACGCCTGAAAGTATCCTGTACCTCTATAAGGCCACCATTCGCCCATGTATGTTGTCACATTTGGGCTGGTGCATCTGCCGCTTGTCTTTCACTTCTGGACAGGGTTCAAAAGAGAGTCCCCAAACTGATAGGTCCTGAACTGTCATCTAAGCTTCAGCTATGTCCCATCGACGAAATGTTGCATTCCTATGCCTGTTCTACAAATACTTTAATGGTGGCTGCTCTGACGAACTGCAAGCACTTGTACCTCCTCGATGTGACTACCCCCGACAAACCCGACAAGCAACTAAGTCCCACCCCTTTACAGTAGAGATACCTAGGTGTAAGAAAGCCTTTTACTTCAATAGTTTCTTCCCCAGAACTGCAAGTCTTTGGAACTCCCTTCCGGGATACTGCTTTCCCAACGGTACTGATATGCAGAAGTTCAAGTGTAATGTGAACAAACATCTTTCTGCTAATCACCCTTCTTAATGCCCCCGTAAATTGTCCCCGATAGTAGCCCCCTACTTCAAAGTGGCACTTGCCTTGTTTGGGGTGAAGATTAAATATATATATATATATATATATATATATATATATATATATATATATATATATATAATATAATATAATATAATATAATATAATATATAATATATATAATATATACATATATATAATATAATATATATAATATACAACAGTGATATTATTTGTACCATATTTTTATACATAATTTAATCTCCCTTCGCTCTCTCTCGCTCTCTCTCTCTCTCTGAATATATATATATATATATATATATATATATATATATATATATATAGAGAGAGAGAGAGAGAGAGAGAGAGAGAGAGAGATAATTTTATAATGTTATTATTAGTGATGGTACGATTCCTATATTTTTCCGAGATAATTACCTATTCCGTGCTAAATTCCTGATTCCGATACAATAACCGATTGCAATTCCTTCATAAATCTGTAGTTATTTAACTATCAGATTGTTATTTTCCTCGATATTTAAAAAAAAAAACGCATGTTAAATATGCAGATATTTTACTAAACGTCAAAATACATTTGTGGAGAATGATCTATAGATTAAAGCTTTACTGTTTAAATGTTTATAACTTCATCATTATTACCAGCAATGGAAGATGTTACTTTAAACAAAATCAAATAAAAAAAGACAATTAAAAGAATCGTTTTGGCATCGGGAAATTTTTAGATTCCGATACCGATATCCCAAAATCTTCCGATTTTTTCGATTCTCGATTCCGATTTCGATAAATCGTCCCAACACTAGTTATTATATACATAAGTGACCTTGTCTGTCTGTCTGTTTGTGAGCAGAACAGTATCTACTAAACTACTCTGTCAATTTTTTGTTCATACAATTGTAACACGATATAAAAGGGTTTCGGACCTGCAGAACAAGTTTGACTTGGGTTGTAGCCGGCAAAAATAGCTGCTAACTGGCCAAATTAGAAAAAGTCGAAATTTGGAAGACAGAAGTTCACTAAACGTGTATCTTCCATAAATTTGCAAATATATATTTATACGTGTAATTACGTTTTCTAAAGTTTTGGTATGCGTATTAACTAAGCAAGAAATAAGGCTGACGAGTTATGTTTTGGTCTCTATTTTAAATGATAGCAACGAAGTCATATATTTATATTTTTAAACTTTTGAAATAACTGCTATATATTAGGTACAAGATAATAATCTATAGAAAATTGACTCTATAATAATAAACAAAATCTGCATTAATTAAAATATATTAAAGCGTATTCTATGCGCGGCCTGCTATATATAAAAAAATTATATATATATATATATATATATATATATATCAAAAGTACCCGTTGTTGACTGCGTTCAAAAACAGCGTACAGAAAATGGACTCTGATTTATGAAAGTATGATAGGTTATGAACAGGAAGGGTTGTAAAGAGATAGCTTCGAATTTGGGGGTATCAAAGCCAAAGCAAAATATGATGAAAGTAAAAATAAACTAGATAAACCCCATAATTTATTATACCATACCTTTTCACACTGAAACACTTATCACAATATTCTGTGGATCTATATTAAATAACCTTGTTGAACTTTGTGACATATTTCCATTCTATGGAGGTCAGGTGCGAACGAACACCCCATAATTTTATTCTACCATATTTCTTCAAACCGAAACATAATTATCAAAGTATACTTACGCAGATAGATATGAAAATTCTTTACTAAAGTTTGTGGCTATTTCCATTCTATGGAGGCCAGGCGCGAACGCAGTCCCCACAATTTTATTATACCATATCTATTTGAGTTAAAACATACTTATTAAAGTATTATTATGTACATCTATATCAAAAACACTTGTAAACGTTTTTTTAAATTTTTAAATTTTTAATTTCCATACTTTGTGGACTAGGTGCGTACGCAGACCCCACAATTTTAATGAATCATCATTATGCCAGATCAAACATACCCATTCCTGTGTCTCGATACATCTTCTACCATTATATGTGATAATTTTTCTATAATAGTCAACCATATAGGAGCCTATTCGTGACCAGACACACACACACACACACACACACACACACACACACACACACACACACACACACACACAGACGTTCAGCTTTATATTATAGATATATATATAATATATATATATATTATATTTATATATATAATATATGAGTAAAAATAAAATAAAAACACAAGCGATGGTTGACGTCATGTTATTTGAGAAATAAAACCGAGAATTAATAAAATAGTAATCAACGTTTCGTCCATATTTCAGGGGACATCATCAGGATTTTGTAGGAAAAATGTAGAAGAAAAAGATTACAGACCACATGCGAGTGAAAAAGGAAAAAAATCCCAAAGTCCTTCCCATTCTGGGTTGTGGAAAGGTTGGACTATTCTATGCATATATATACACACACATAAAAACGTCATTCAAATACATATATACATACACATTTATTTTGTTTATGTTGTTGAAATCATATGAGGAGAAACAGTTAAGGACATATAGACTGATTACCCAGGATCTGTATTCATATTTTGCTCTCTCATTATTATATTTCCTATAATAGGGGCTAAATTGTAGAAAACTTCTCTTTGCGTGATGGTGCTACTATTTGAATCAACACTTATTTCAAGTACTCGCATGTGGTCTGTAATCGTTTGCTTCTACATTTTTCCTATAAAATCCTGAGGATGTCCCTGAGACGAAACGTTGATTACTATTTTATTAATTCTCGGTGTTCCTTCTCAAATAACATATAATATATATATTATATAAAATATATATATATATATTATATATATATATTATATATATATTATATATATTATATATATATAATATATATATATATTATATACAGTTGTGCCCGATATTATTCATACCCCCCTTGAAAATTGAGTTTATTAGGTGTAACTTTTGTAAGAATTTATTGTTTACGTCCATATTGATACATATTCTTAATAAACCTCTTCTGATCATTTTCGTCATTTTAAAATCTCGGGATACTTGTAATAAAAGAAATATACAGCTATTTATAAAATCTGCAATGTTCAAAAATAATCATACCCCCTTATTTTTTCAGTATTAATCGAGTTTCTGACTGTTTGTTTTCTGTTTGATTCTTATTTTGAATGCTTTTATACAACCTTTGATTAATTTCATTTCGTTTTTTGCATTTTTCAGAAATTAAAATGATATCAACTGAAAACCAATAAAAGAATAAAAATTATTAGAATGGGGAAGAAAAAAGAGCTTAGTAATGATCTTAGGACTAAAATTGTGAATTCACATAAGGATGGTTTAGGTTACAAGTCAATTTTCAAGAAATTTGAGGTCCCTACAGCAACAGTACAGAGCATCATCAAAAAATTCCAGAGCCACCACACAACAAACAACTTGATTGGTAGAGGAAGGAAAAGGAAACTGTCTGCTAGAGCCACCAGGAATATTGTAAGAAGTGTTAATGCAAATCCAACCACCACTAATAAGGACATTTTAGAAAATCTGGAGTCTTCTGGCATAAAAATATCAAGGCAAACATTGCAAAGGACTCTGCATGAAAATGGTCTGAAAGGAAGAAGACCAAGAAGGACTCCATTGCACACCGGAAAACACCTTGCAGCACGTCTAAAGTTTGCTAGGACCCATGTGAATTCTCCAGAGTCCGTTTTCTCAAGTATTTTGTGGACTGACGAAACAAAAATTGAATTGTTTGGCCATATGGATGCTTCTTACGTTTGAAGGAAGAAAGGAGAAGCTTACAACCCAAAGAACACCATACCCACGGTGAAACATGGTGGTGGTAGCCTAATGTTTTGGGGCTCCTTTTCGGCTAGTGGTCCAGGTAGTTTGGTCAAGATAGATGGAACCATGAAGAAGGAGCAATATTTGGAGATACTCAAGAAAAACATTAGACAGGATGCGGAGAAGCTCCATTTAGGACCAAACTGGGTCCTTCAACAGGATAATGATCCAAAACATACTGCCAAAATAGTCAAGAAATGGTTTGAGGATAATCAAATTAATGTTTTGAAATGGCCTAGCCAGAGTCCCGACCTGAACCCTATCGAAAACCTCTGGCACATATTGAAAACTGAGGTTAAAAAGCGGAAACCTAGAAATTTGAGGGATTTGGAGAACTACTGCATTGAAGAATGGTCAAAAATCAGTGTTGATGCTTGTAAAAACCTTGTTGATAAATATCCCAAACGGTTACAGGCAGTTATTAAGAATAAAGGGCATGCTATTGACTATTAGTAAGAGAGGTATGAATAATTTTGAACTAGTGCCATTATTGTTTTTCTTTGTATAATGTTTCAAACTTGCATAATTTATTTATTTGTTGAGTTTAAATTAAATGCTTATGCTTGATTTATTGTTTGAAATCCCTTTAATATTGTCTACCTTCTGGTTTGAGCAATATTCTTATAGAAATCTCAAAGATCCGAGGGGTATGAATAATATCGGGCACAAGTGTATATATATAATATATATATATTATATATATATTATATATATATATATATATATAATATATAATATATATAATATATATATATATAATATATATAATATATATATAATATATATATATAATATATATATATTATATATATAATATATATATATATAATATATAATATATATAATATATATATATAATATATATATATAATATATATATATATTATATATATAATATATATATATATTATATATATGTAATATATATATATATTATATATATATATATATATATATATATATATATAGTGGAAATAATAAAAACCTGAGAAAAGTGCTCAATACTGTTGTAGAGCAAATATGCGTTTTGTTTATATTACCGTTTTTTTTTCTGTTCAGTTACACTTTTGTTTCAGCTACGCGACCGTTTTTTGGCCGTTATGAAGCCTCCTCAGACTTTACAGAAAAGTTCGTTTATGGTGGAATGAAGGAATGAATGATGCCAGGGGAGGGGTGCGAGAAAAGCGGAAAGAGAAAAGGGGGAAGGTGGGAGGCGGGGTACTTGGTCGGTCGGTAATGCTTTAGTTTCGGCGTTCAAGAACATTAGGTAGTTGTGGGAGGTCTGTTTACATGTTGAGGCGGAGATGTATGTATACATGTGCGCGTTTCTATGTGTATGTGTGTGTGTATGCGCGCATGTGTGTGCTCGCGCGTGCGGCCCAAGGTTGACCTCATCAAAGCACTTAACAACAAATAAATAAAAAATATAAAAAAATAAAAAAAATAAAATAGATAAACCGAATCGTATCCCCCCCCGCCTCCCAGCCTAAGCGGACACCCAACAGGTCAAGGCATATTTACCAAGAAATCATCTCACTAACGAGACGCCAACAACCTAAACCTTAGAACTCGAAATTTAAAGTAACCCCCTCTCTCTACCCTTATATATTTCCCTCCCCCTCCATATATCCCTATGTCCTTAGCCACACCAAAGAGGAACTTCCCAGAGCCCCCCACAACCACCTAATGTTCTGGAACTCCGAAACTAAAGCATTACCGACCGACCAAGTACCCCGCCTCCCACCTTTCCCCTTTTCTCTTTCTGCTTTCATCGCACCCTCCCCTGACATCATTCATTCCTTCATTCCACCATAAATTAACTTTTCTGTAAAGTCTGAGGAGGCTACATAACGGCCAAAAAACGGTCGCGTAACTGAAACAAAAATGTAACTGGACAGAAAAAAAAACGGTAATAAAAAACAAAACGTATATATATATATATATATATATATATATATATATATATATATATATATATATATATATATATATGCGTGTATATTATATTATATATATGCGTGTGTGTGTGAGAAAGAGAGAGAGAGAGAGAGAGAGAGAGAGAGAGAGAGAGAGGGAGAGCTGGGGGATCAATTGAAACATTATTGTTTCATTCCAAAGAATGAAATCGACGGTTGTGTTGTCACAATTCAACTCTTATTTACTCCCATAATCTATGAAGGCTATAGCAACAGCATTTTTTTTATTTTGTTTTGATTTTCAGGTATATATCCATTGATATCTTATGTTTTTATGTAGAATGATGTTATTCTCGGTTGATTAATTGTGTCTAACTGTGTCGGATATATACTCGAGAGTCAAAATAGTGAAAAGAATATGCTGTTGTTATATCCCTATTCATAACCAATGAAATGTTTGTGCGTTTTTAGGACATTCAATCTCATTTTGTAATGCGAACACATTTTAAATATAACAATTTTGCTCATTGTTTTGTCTGCGTTTGTTAAACGACTTACCTTGTTATAAATTGTTTTTTCGAACTCTGTGAGAATTATTGCTTTCTGGTTCTTGTAGGTCTTGATTAATGTCATCATGTAGTCGAACAGGGATTCCAGGTCCGTGTTATTCATGCTTGCGTCGTTCAGCTGAGAGATTATTTGGGCGATGTTGCTTGCTTCGTCCAAAGATGGCGTTACCGACAGACTTTGTTTAATAATTGAAAGCGCCTATAAGGTACAAACAGGATAAAATAAAATAATGTAAAATGGCAAACATGTGTCAACGGCAGTGTTGAAAAAAAAAAGCCATGATTTCCAGGCGACTTAATCGCGAAGTGAGTTTTACAAACGCAAAAAAGCAAATGGTTATGATTGATTACACTTGTTGGATTCATTTTCCCCCTCCTTCTCCAATGCAAGGAAGTTTTAACATAAACATGTGAACTGAAAAGTCTTTTTAACCAGTGGAAATCTTTCCAAACCTGAAAAAGTCACACTTATATGCGAATGTAGTAAGTCAGTGTGAATTTAAAAATTCCTAGAAGGCCTGACCAGGAAAATCAGCTTTAGAGACCCCAAACAACCGAACAAAATGAACCCAAGAAGGTGTATTCAACACTCCAACTTTGGCCGGAGATGGCAATGCGAAAGAAATTAATGACATTCATATCTAGCTTTTTATAACTAGCTCACATGGACAAACGAGAACAAAGTTAAATGCACGCATATACATAATTCCACGCTGCCTAATACACTATGAACATATTGTAACTACTATTGAACAACTATTATAACTACTATTGAACAACTATTATAACTACTATTCACCAAACTTCTTTACACAAACACCTGTTGTACTATGAACATTTACTAACATGAAAATAACTTTTATATTCTTATTTCTTGTATAAAAATGCACTCAACCACCTTTCATATATACCAGAACTCTTAACGATCCAAGGAAGGGGTTTCAGATTGGCAGAGATTACGGTTGAGAATTTCAAGTGCTTAATTTTCACTCAAAGCCTAGTATCAAGTAAGAGTTCTGAAATTAAATGTAGAGTTTTGTCTAAACTCGAATCTGAACAGAACCTTACATTGCAGAAATTAGCAAAGGATTGCCAGCGAGCCGTAAGTTTAAAGAAAGAGTTTCGAAAACTCGAAGAAGCTGGCATAATAATTTAAAAAAAACAGTCCAAATGCCCATCAGCCAGAAATTGGGGCAAAAAATCGGCATATTATAAAAATAGACAATAAAAATTAAATAAAAAGAATGAGGATGAACAAAATGTCCCACGATATAATTGCAGACGTTGCAGCGAAAGACACTGGGAGGTAATTTTTTACATTTAGAAATAAGAAATGTTTCGTGTGCAACAAGAATAGACACAAAAGTTCGCGTTGTAAAAAAAAAATCATAGTCAAATCAGACAAAGATTTGAAGAAAAATGTGACGACTGAAATATTTAGAAAAAAAACTCACTCGTACAGTAACTGGCAAGAAAATTAACTTCGAAGGCGAGGTTGTACTTCCCATGAAGCTAAACGGGATCGTTAAAAAAATAAAAGTTTTTATTCTGAAAAATGGAGAAAACTTGTTAAGTACGGATTTCATTGAAACATTCGAATTGTGGGATAAACCTTTAAACTTGTTCTGCAGAAAAATAGAAAGTAACACGCAAACAAAACAGGATATCAAAGAAGTATTAAAGAAAAAATGTCCGGAAATTTTCACACCTTGTCTTGAAAGATATAACAAGTTTGAAGCCAAATTTAAGCTCAAGGAAAATACTATACCAATTTTTAAAAAGAAACGTAACGTTCCATTCGCAGGAGTAGATCTTAAATTATTATCGAATGTTTCAAACGGCGCATTTCCTTTTATTATAATTTATCTTTCTTTTGGTCCTGTCTTGGTTTCGCTGGATTCCATGACCAGCATTTATCTACAGGGTGGTCAAAAAGTCAGGTCACATTTTAAAGAAAAACGATATTAGCAATACACGTATATTTAAGTGCCATACATTGAAATATAAAATGAAACAAACATGAAATATGTTTATTTTGTTAATTGTCGTCCATTTCTCTCTATCAATCGCTGGAAGCGATTAACCACTGATTGTGTAACACGTGTAATCATGTCAGCTGATATCCGCGCAATCTCCTCTTCAATAAATAACTTTAAAGACGCTATTGTATCAGGCTTCTTGCCATAAACGCTATCCTTTACATATCCCCAAAGCCAGAAATCAGGAGGGGTAAGATCCGGAGATCTTGCTGGCCATTCAACTGGGCCACGGCGGCCAATCCATCGTTGTGGAAAAATTTCACCCAAGAAATAATATTAAACGAATAGAGATTATAATGGATCATATTGTTTTTTCTACCTTTAACATGTTACCTGACTTTTTGACTACCCTGTAGTCTAGAGTATTCTGCTTCGTGATATTAGTTGGGGAAGCTTCACTTAGAGAAGGCGCACTGTCCCTCCTATAGGCCAGTGTGTAGCCATGCTGAAGCAGTCCTATTTGGGATTTCAAATACAATGTTTAGCTGGGTGTTTTTTTTTCTAATTGGATATTTGGTAAATATTGAGTTATATGGCGAAGTATCGTCATCTCAGGTTGTTCTGACAAACCCCAGTATAGAGAAACCGAAGCAACTCAAGGATCATATCAAGTTGGCATTAAACTCTCTCCTAATATGTGCCTGTGCGTATGTATGTGTATGTGTGTTTGCGTATGTACGTGTATGTATGTTTGCGTATGTGTGCGTATCTATGCGTGTGTATGTATGTGTATGTGTGTTTGTGTATGTACATATGTATGTGTGCGTATGTGTGTATATGTGTATATGCGTATGTGTGTGTATGTATGTGTGCGTTTGTGTGTGTATGTGCGTATGTATGTGTGTGTGCATGTATATATGTATGTGT